>NW_025729171.1:1510590-1821181 GCF_021461385.2 Schistocerca piceifrons | reverse complement strand
CTGTACAATGTTTAAATAAATAATTGAAAGTGTTCCTTGATTTTATGTACACGCTGTACTTGAACATACACTGTATGGCAGCACATTCAAGATAAGAGAATCAGGTGTAAACAATGGTTTACAACTGCGAAGAACACAATCTCAAAGAAATAAGTATTATGTCGTGGAAATAATGTCTGTCTGTCTAACAAACAGTAAGCAGAGACAGGAAAAATCCATTTTATTTTATGGTCAATTTCAGAGTTATTTTTGCCTATTTGTTGCTGTTTTCTGCCAACTCTAGTATTACTTTCTGCCAATTTTGATGGCATTTTTCAGGAGTTTGGTATCACTTTCCAATAGCTTATTTTTGAAGTATCAAACGGCTTATATCACTGTTCCAGCACTATGAAAACGAAAATATACCTCTTAACTACATTACATATGGCATCACAGAAGAAAAAGGAAATCATTTATATGAAACCCATTAAATGTAATCAATTAAAGAAACCATACACTGTCAAAAGGTTTTCAAATTAAAGTACTATTATAGCTTCAATGGTTTCTTTGAAACCTTTTACCACCAATTGATCAGTACTTCACAACAATGCAAAAATAGCAGTGTAAAGTGTAAATTTTTAACATGGGCAAGGAGAAGGCCACAAATGCAGTTAACCAATTCAGCTCATATTTGGCAGCCTGCTTCTATACAACATAAAATGAAGATCAGTTTTGAGAACACCATCCCTACAGTTCATGATGTGAATTTGATTCAAAACTGACCAGATCGATATACAATTGAAAATGGAACACTTTTAGTATAGTAAATAGCTACTGTAGGAAAAAGCACATTAGAGGTGGTGTGGCAATTTATTCCAACCAGTCACTCAATTGTACAATAACCAAACTAGACCTAAATTCCTTGTGTGATGAACAGCACTTTGAAGTTACGGGTGTAATCATTAATAGTCATAAGCTAATAGTAGTATCCATGTACAGATCACCAAAGGGAAGCATTAACATATTTTTAGAAAAAATGGACATGCTATTGAGTGAATTAAGTAATATTAAATGGCTACATTATGATATTGCAATAGGAGGCGATTTGAATGCTGATTTTGATGTTACTAAATGTAAGGGTAGTGTTGCAGATCTGGAAAACTTGCTAAGACAATACAATTTACATCATGTTAATAACAGGCCCACAAGAAACAAAGCATGTTTAGATAACATCTTTGTAAACTTCAAGACCACTGAAAACACATGCGAAGTTGTAGTGTTCCCATTCTCTGACCATGACTCCGTATCTCTAAATTATGCAAGTAAAATTCCCCTCAATAGGAGCAATGCAAACAGACCTGTCCCAATAGTTGTGATTACCAGACCCATAACTGAGGATAAAATTAAAACATTTCGTAATTCCCTTGCTGACAGAGACTGGTTTGGCCATTGTAGTGTCGATGGACATTACACATCAAGTAATGATCTGCCAGCCAAAATAATATTTGATAGATTTTTTAATGCATTCTTGACCCTATTTAACCATAGTATTCCCATAAAGAAAATCAAAATAATGGACAGCAGCCACAAATCCAGATCTCAAAACAGACAAAATATATGGTACACTAAACAGCTGACAGACCTAAAGAAACAAGTTTTGTTACTGTACAACATATACAATAGTATGAAGTCTGACTGTGCCAAATCAGCCTATGTGGAATGCAGGAATGAATACAAAAAAGCCATCCTGCAAGCCAAAAAAACCTACAATGCCAACAGCATACATAATTCCACCAATAAATGCAAAACTGCTTGGAAAGTAATTAACAGTGCTGCCAGAGATACTAAAAAAGACAAAATTAATATCCCACCACAAACACTCAATGAGTTTTTTATTAATTCAGTGAGAGAAATAGGAGACACAATTATCAAACCAGACATTAGTCCATCAGAGTTACTCTCCCAAAATTGGGGTAGACAGTCACTAAATACAAGCATGGTAACCTTCTCCGAAGTATCGCCTAGATATGTACAAGGGGTCATAAAACAACTGAAATCATCTGATAGCTTAGATATATATGGCATATCATCCAACCTGCTAAAAAAAGTGTGTGACTGCATTCTCTACCCCTTAACCCATTGCATAAGCAAGTGCTTACTTGAGGGATATTTTCCTGATGAGTTAAAACTGTCTAGGATTGTCCCAGTATACAAAAAGGGAGATAAAGACTCTCCATCTAGCTACAGGCTTATTCCAATAGTACCCACATTCTCCAAGGTAATAGAATGCATCATGTACCAACAATTATCATCTCACTTTGAGAATCTAGGAATAATTAATGCTACACAATATGGGTTTAGGAAGAATCTGTCGACCATTGATGCAATCAACATGGTAGTCAGTTACATCCTCAAAGTTTTTGAGAACAAAGGCTTTGCTCAGGTCTCATTCTGTGACCTAAGCAAGGCCTTCGACTGTGTTGAGCACATGCCACTACTAGAGAAACTAGAATTCTACGGCATCAAAAAAAACAGTCTCAGACTATTAAAAGCTTATCTCAACAACCGTAAACAGGTAGTTTGTGTTGGTAAGGAAATGTCAAACATAGAAAATGTTAAAGTAGGTGTGCCTCAGGGATCTGTACTGGGGCCCTTCCTGTTTCTGATAATGATCAATGACCTCCCCTCGTTTATTAGATCCACCACTGTATTGTATGCAGATGATACGACTTTTCTCCATAGCAGTAACAGTCTTAATGATCTTAAAACCTGTGCTGAAAATACACTGACTCATGCAGCATATTGGTTCAGAGCAAATAGTTTCCTGCTAAATGAAAATAAAACTCAGCAGATAATCTTCACTCTAAGAGACAAGCCACTATCTGATGACTCTAGTTCTGTTAAATTCCTGGGAGTTTATTTAGACGAAAAGTTATCCTGGGGCCAACATGTAAACTATATTAGTAGTAAACTATCTAGAGTAATTTATTTATTAAGACAACTCAGAAATTGTGTACCTGAAACATACATCAGATCATCTTATTTTGCGTTTTTCCAGAGTATAATATCCTATGGCATTATCTTGTGGGGTAACTGTAGTCATATACATGACATCCTATTATTGCAGAAGAAAGCCATTAGGATAATTACAAATTCTTCACATAAGGCTCACTGCAAACCCTTATTTACTAAACAAAAAATTATGACTGTAATAAACCTCTATATATACAATGTCTTAATCTTTACGAAGAAGAACCTACAAGATGTGAAACGTAGAGAAAATGTACATTGTTACAACACAAGAAGCATCAAACACATATACACGCCTTACCACAGACTATCAAAATCAATAAATAGCTATGAAGTCACAGGGCACAAGCTATTTAATAAGCTGCCACATGCCATACAGGATCTTCCTCAACATACATTCAAAGAAAGACTGCATGAATGGTTTATTGCCCACCCGTTCTATGATATCAATGAATTCTTCAACTGTAAAATGCAGTAATCCAACAGATGACCCACTGTACATTTATTGTAATATAAGCTAAAATATTTCAGTAGTCAATACCTTATCACACTGTATTATAAATTGTAGCTTCATTTGACGTTGTCAATTGCTGTAATGGCCTAAAGACAATAAAATCTTTATTATTATTATTATTATTATTATTATCATCATAGGTGGTGTCCAGAAGCAAACTTTTTTCCTAGGGATTTGCAAAAGAAACTATTACAACTGCCACTTATGTACCCGTAAAGTAAATGCTATTCAATGAAAGTACTGCTGATGCAACAATCAAGGCATCTGGCTGGGGAGCAGAGAACCTGTGTTCAATTCTGAAATGCAGTCTGCTGGATTTTTTGTCATCTTTCTTTTCCTTATTGAAATTAGTAACAAAAGGAGGGTTAATATGGCAGTTATTAAGGAATAATAACAAGGAGGTAAATAAATTTCTCAAACAACTTGGATTGGTGAAAAATTAAAATTCAAAGCCTCATATGAAAACAAATGTCACGAGGGACCACAGACAGCTTAATATGCTATGCTAGTTTACAATGAGCCGTGGTACAGAACTTTATTTGGAGGTTTCAAAACTGCAATGTACATCTGGAAATCCAGCAGGAATTTCACAACTATCCACATTCCACAACAATTCATAGCATAATTCATGATCAATTTTCAGCACCAATTTTTTAGGTGATGTTGCATGCGTGGTATGCATTAGAATTACACTGGAGATCCAAAGAAACTGGTACACCTGCCTAATATCATGTAGGGGCCCACAAGCACGCAGAAGTGCTGCAACATGGCATGGCATGGACTTGACTGATGTCTGAAATAGTGCTAGAGGGAACTGACACCATGAATCCTGCAGGGCTGTCCATAAATCAGTAAGAACACAAGGGTGTGGAGACATCATCTGAACAGCACATTGCAAGGCATCCCAGATACACTCAATAATGTTCATGTCTGGTGAGTTTGGTGACCAGTGAAGTGTTTAAACTCAGAAGGGTGTTTCTGGAGCCACTCTGTAGAAATTCTGGATGTGTGGGGTGTCACATTGTCATGCTGGAATTGGCCAAGTTCTTCAGAATGCACAATGGCCATGAATGGATACAGGTAATCTAGAAAGGATGGTTACATAAGAGTTACCTATCAGAGTCGTATATAGACATATCATGGGTCCTGTATCAGTCCAACTGCACACATCCCACACCATTACAGAGCCCCCACCAGCTTGAACAAGTCCCCTGCTGACAAGCAGTGTCCATGGACTCATGGGGCCAGCTCCATACCCATACACATCTATACACTTGATACAATTTGAAATGACACTCATCCGACCAGGCAACATGTTTCCAGTCATCAACAGTCCAATGTCGGTGTTGACGGATCCAGACGAGGCATAAAGCTTTGTGTCATGCAGTCATCAAGGGTACACGAGTGGGCCTCAGCTCCAAAAGTCCATATTGATGATGTATCGTTGAATGATTTGCATGCTGATACTTGTTGATAGCCCAGTACTGAAATGTACGGCAATCTGAGGAAAGGTTGCACTTCTGTCACATTGAACAATTCTCTTCAGTCGTCATTGGTCATTTTCTTGCAGAATCTTTTTCCAGCCACAGCGATGTCAGAGATCTGATGTTTTACCAGATTCCTGATATTCAAGGTACACTTGTGGAATGGTCAAATGGAAAAACCTCGCTTCATCACTACCTCAGAGATACTGTGTCCCATCGCTCATGAACCGACTATAGCAACATGTTCCAACTCATTTAAATCTTGATAATCTGCCATTGCAGCAGCAGTAACCTAGCTAACAACTGTGGCAGACACTTGTTATCTTATACAGGCATTGATGACCGCAGTGCCATATTCTGTCTGTTTACATCTATCTGTATTTTAATACACATTCCTATACCAGTTTCCTTGGCACTTCAGTGTGATTCCCAAAAACGAAATATTTTTAAATGTAACCCAAGTCAGTTTTCTGCCAAATCTTCAGAATGAATGATGTAGTTGTGCAAAAGCTGCTTTCATTATATGTTCTTTGTGTCACAAGCATATTTGCTTCAAATGTTTATATGACAAGTACCACCCATGTAGATGTTCAAAGGTAAGTGAAGGCATGTAACAGTGAGTGAAAGAGCCTTTGTAGGGCAACCAGGATTAAAATTATAATTCTTTCTAATCCAAGTCATTAAAGAAATTTATTTCCCTACCTTGTTACTATTTTTCACTGATTACCTTTTCACTTTCCTATTCCTACTAGATTCAATACAGCAAAAATACTAATGAAAAAACTGCAGAATGCATTTGGAAATTAAACATACGTTCTCTTCTCCTCAGCCACATGCCTTGATCACTACGTCAGTGGCAGTTCTTTTGAACAGTGTTTACCATAGGCATACTCAGTGTCTTTCTTCGATTCTACGAAATGGGAATATGCTGAGCAGCACCCCCCCACATGATGAAAACACCCAATTTTCAATTACCTATTGATTTTGTCAAATTTGAATCAATCAATTAGGAGTGGTTTCCTCAAATATAAGGATGGGGGAACTTTTTGAGCCAAAATATCTCAGTCCTCTGTTTTAGGTTTATACAAGCACCCTGCCAAATATGACTCAAATTGGTTGGCCATTCCAAGACCTTCCCCTTGTGAGGACCAAATGTCTTCAGCACAACACCAGACATCTGACAATGTCCACATATCCTGCTTGCATGGGAAGTTGCTTCCCATCAAATTATAAAGGTATTGCTACCCCTTCAGAATATTTCAAAACTGAGACCTGCCATCCTATGCACACATAAACTATTTGCTGTGTCAGCATGAACATAATTCATCATCATCACACTAGAAATAAGAGCCCAGGACTGTGAATAAGACTAAATATACAGATCTGTCACCATAAGAGTTGTTAGCCAATTATGAAGGTGCAACATAGTGCCTTTCTCGGTTTTCTTCACCTCGCCCTGAAGCATTCGTTCCATTCATATTTAACAAAAGCTGGCTGGTTTTAGCATCAAAAATTTGTATTTCTCATAATAATGAAGCAGTCTTCAATTGTAACTTGGAATATAGGTACTGTTTCATCCACTGACATCAGAGTTCTCAATATTTTTGCGTAACAAACTGTACCAACAATGAGACAGTTTGGTGAGATCTGTAAAGTGGAGCATCAGTTAAATAGAATTTTTTTGCAGGACACAAACACAACATGAAATATAGCACATAGCACTTTAGCTAGCACGTAAATCAAATTTGCACCCAATTGGTCAGGTTCTCGCCACCGTACACAGCAGCGAACAGAGGGTGTCATGCTAACTGAAAGTACGAAGGTTGCCTGGAAAATAATGTACTACATATTTTCTCAATCAGCAAAAATTGTATGAATGTGACAGTTAAGATATACATTATTTGAAGTTTCCAAATTGCACACACAAATATCCCATTTATTCTGACAGGTATCATACCTATAGCAATGTTTTGAAATGGTGGCTCTATATGATGTAAGCTACAAGCAGTGTGTCGTCATTGAACTTCTCACAGCAAAGAATAGAACCTTTGAGAATATTCCCAATTGTTTGCATCCTGTTTATGGAGCATCTGCAATAGACAGAAGTTCTGTTAGTCACTGGGCAAAGAGAGTGAGGCCATTACGAGACATTGGTTCGGCAGAGCTCCAAGATTTGCTTCATTCAGGGAGCCCATTCGTGGCTTTCAAACTTGACCAGGCACAGCTTGCTGATGTGCTCATTCACAAAGACCAATGCAGAACAACTTGGCACTTGTCAATGAAGCTGTCACTCAGGAAGGAAACTAAATCTTCTCACTCTTTGATGTGATGCCAAGACACAGTACCAATATTTCTGAAGCAGATGTGAACACATTAACCAAACCCAAAAGGGGCTTCCAATGATTTTGTCACCATAATAACCCAGGAGAGTGACTGATTCTATATGATAACGCTCGGCCTCACACAAGTTTGAGGACTTCAGAACCATCATTAAACAGGGTTGGACAGTATCATCTCATCCATCCTACAGCCCTGACCTAGCGCACCTCCAACTTCCATTTGCTCGTCCCATTAAAGCATCACATTTGTAGATGACATTTTGAGGATGACAAAGATGTGATTCTTACAGTGGAGAAATGGCTTCAATACCAGAACAAGGAGTGGCACTGACAGGGTACACACACCCTTGTGTCTCGATGGAGGAAGGCCATAGAAAAGGGCAGCAATTGTGTGGAAGTATAGGGAATGTAGAATAAACAACATTCTTTCTGTTGTATATTTATCGTTGTGTTCAATAAATAATTACTGAAGGCAAACAAATGTAGTGCCTCACTTTTTGGGTAACCCTCGCATTTATTTTAATAGTTATTCCATATTATTTTTACTACTTTGTGAATGAAGCTTGTGGTCAAAGCACGAATTGTTGGTAGTGAAATTTAGCAGTGAAAAAGAGAGGGATGGCTGTACTGAGCTGAGAAGACACATTACATTTCAATGATCTGTCGCCCTGATGCTACTCATAAACATTTACCTCAAGTCAGTTACCTTCTTGTAGTTTCTCCATGTTAACAAACCTGCTATGCACTGCCACCATGTCTTGTCATGTGACTTTGTTTCCATTTGCAGAGGATTGAGGGCTGTAAGACAGCTCTCTAGTCTTTAAGCCTTTTAAACAACTCTTTTTTATTTTGTTACTCTTATGTGACATTCATATACATTGAGTAAACAGATCTCATTAACGAGAACAACATTTTCAAATTGAATCTCATAACAACACAGAAGAGAGTGACATTGCTCCTTAGCCTTGTTAAGCTTATTCTGGGTGTTGATATTGCAGACAGTGCCTCTTCCTCTCTGCCTTACAAAACACTGCCAAGCCACAACCCCAATAAGTAAATAACCCCTTCGTAGCAGGAGAAGATGTTCCATATCTGTCACACTTTGATGATGTCCTAAGCCGACAATTCTTTCGTCATTTCTGCAAATATTACACAGTGGGGAGTACTTTATATATTAACTAGCTAAAAAATATTTTTAAATGAACATCTTTATCTCATCATGAGGAAGAGATTTGACATGTTTTTATGGACAAATAACATGTCTTGCTGGGCTGGGATCTATGTTATGTTAAAAGATACCAGATGCCATGTTAATTTACATGTTCACAAAACTTAAGTGTCAAATTCAGTGTTTTTCATATTTATACTTTTGTAATTTGAAAATATATTAAAACTTCCTGGCAGATTAAAACTGTGTGCCCGACCGAGACTCGAACTCGGGACCTTTGCCTTTCGCGGGCAAGTGCTCCTCCATCTGAGCTACTGAAGCACGACTCACGCCCGGTACTCACAGCTTTACTTCTGCCAGTATCTCATCTCCTACCTTCCAAACTTTACAGAAGCTCTCATGCGAACCTTGCTGAACTAGCACTCCTGTAAGAAAGGATATTGCAGAGACATGGCTTTGCCACAGCCTGGGGGAGGTTTCCAGAATGAGATATTCACTCTGCAGTGGAGTGTGCACTGATATGAAACTTCCTGGCAGATCAAAAATGTGTGCCCGACCGAGACTCGAACTCGGGACCTTTGCCTTTCGCAGGCAAGTGCTCTACCATCTGAGCTACCGAAGCACGAGATACTGGCAGAAGTAAAGCTATGAGTACTGGGCGTGAGTCATGCTTCGGTAGCTCAGATGGTAGAGCACTTGCCTGCGAAAGGCAAAGGTCCCGAGTTCGAGTCTCGGTCGGACACACAGTTTTAATGTGCCAGGAAGTTTCATATCAGTGCACACTCCGCTGCAGAGTGAATATCTCATTCTGAAAATATATAGTTTAAATGATGCACCATATTAAAGTCTCGCAAACACCCATTTTTACACAATAGTTGTGTAAAAGGCTCAGGAAATGTCACATCCGTGGCTAAAACTGTTATTGGAAAGTAGTTCCTTTGCAAGGTGCTACTCCAGTCTCCGTAAGCAAGAAATTACTATTACTTCATTTTACAAATGGGCTCCCATTCAGTCTGTCGCCTTGCTGCTGATACAACAATGGGCCAGTTCATGATGGACTAGGATAAATCATCACTGTAAAGACCTACCTACTAAACAAATAATGCCACAGGATCACTTGACTTTAGACACTGGCTGCTATCAGAGCTGAAGAACATCTCTCTCTTATGTTCCAAACCGCCACCTACAGCAAACACTAAATGGCTCAGTTTCTTTACCTTGGCTCCTTTACCTTCTGCTCCAAGATGGTTCTGGAACTACCTTCTGTTGTCCTCCTGACAATTCTCACAATGTAATCCCTATGAGCAAATAAACTGATACAGTTTCCTTTTCCCAACTTGACTACGTATATTGATTACAAGTCCACATCGCTAATCAATCCTGACGACACCCCCAAGTGGGTGTAAGAACTGGCATCTGAAGTGAGATGCCAAATTTGACCAACTTTCAGCTTTGAGGTGCCCCATACAAATTACTAAGCCGTGAACAGATGTAAGAATCCATCATGCAGGACAGTCCGGCTCCATGCTGCGGTGCAACAGACAAGTGCTTAGCACAGTCAGTCCAAGCTGCCCACCACAGTCTACCCAGGCCTAATGCCAAGCTGCCATCACTGCCATTAGGCAAGGAAATTCAACCTCGTCTGCCTCCTCTATCGTGGTCGCACGAGGCCACATCATGATTATGATGTCCCGATGCCACCTCGACACCGGGCATCGCCACTGCATTGCTGCCCAATCAATTGTCAATGAACAATTTAATTGTAACAATCAAAATAATCAATTCCTGACAATATACTGTAATTGTATAGCTAAAAAATCCATTCACCAAGCAACGGTTGGTGTCTTCCTTTATCATCCCATCTGTTAAGTCTCCCCTGACCTTGCATTCTGGGTGACTTTTCAGAACCCCACCCCTTTCCCTAGACGTCTCAAGTTCCCTTCCCTTCACCCCTCTCCCTACCCGTTCAATCTTTATCCTGGAAGGAGGGGCCACTGGCTTCAAAAGCTTGCATAAGTAAAACCTTTCTCCTGCCATCACTTGGTGACTGGATTTTTTTATCTATCCAATTACTACATATTAAATGTGCAAGCTTCACTTGTAGGGGGAAATGCCTCTGGACCAATGCTGCCACTGACATCATCGAGGTCTGTGATCAAATTTGTGTGTGTGTGTGTGTGTGTGTGTGTGTGTGTGTGTGTGTGTGTGTGTGTGTGTGTGTGTCTAGTTTAAAGCAATTCCCTCAACCACGTCACAGAGGCAACTAGTGATGGATCCAACATATTGCAAACACAGGTGGAGCAACTCCGTGTGAAAAATGATGATCTGCAAAGGCACCTTAGTGAGGCATTAGTAAATGTGATGCTGCGAAACAGCACTGTGCCTGGAGCTAGCCTAACTTCCCTATTTCTGTGTTCCCATAGGCGGTTCTAAACTAGGTGTAAACATTGACACAGTAGTACAAAATGTAATGGATACAGGGAAACTGTCGCCATCGACTGACGAAAAGTTTATAGGAGTACCAGCACGAAATTGCAAGGAGTGGCCCATGCTTATGTAGATTCACGGAAGGGCTGAGAAATACCAAGGCATTTGACATCCTTGCAGAATGTGTTGAGGATATGTACAGAGATAAATACAGTCAGCTACTATCAGGACAATCTTTCCATCAAATATCAAAATTCTGGAGAGGATTTCAAGTGATTTTCTGACCGAATAAGAGTTGTGTGTTGTCGTACATATGTACTAACAGAAAGTAATGAAAGGAATGAGATACCACTCAGGAAATCAGAAACTTGCTTACAGATTCACTCATTCGCAGGATTGACACCACAGGTACGTGACAAGGTGAAGTACACTGAGTACACTAAGTTAGGCTACACAACTCACAAAGGAGGTGCAACAATTCGTCTAATCATCCACCGGGATAAAGCCCACTTGATGTGCATTCGTTGACAAAGTGTGCTACACTCGTTGCAAATGACAAAAAGTTACACGGCTCCTTAGTGTTTGGCACCAGCATGTGCTTGTTTTAGAGAAATCAGACACGAGAGAGAAAACTGTCCATCTCTACAGCACTGGTCAGCTAACCAAGTAGGTCAACGAGGTGCTCGAAGGAAACTGAATACGCAAAATGTGAATGGGAGCAGTTCTGCCACTGCTCCTTGCTCCCCTTCTGCAAAGCCAATCCAGTAAGAGAGATAGGAATTGCTCAAGTTTGCAAGATAAATGAACAGCAGAACTTCTACCTTCCTCATCAATACAGGCATACAAATAAATGTTTTGTTTGTTAGATATACTCACTGTCAACTGTACCCCATTCTAGCTGACTTTGCAACTTCATCTGAAGAAAAGAAACAACTTCTGTCAAACTTCTTAATGTACCACAAGATTTCTACATATGATACCAAGCCAATAGCCTGGAATCCATATTGCATATCTTATCACTTGCAGCCTGCAGTAGACAAAAATGCCTCAGATTTACTAAAAGCTGGAGTAATTAAACCTTCTTTCAGTTCCTGGTTGTCACATGCAGTGTGTACATAAAGTCCGGGAACACTTTCAATCATCATTTATTGCAAAAGAACTAAACATTGTACAGGTCTCATACATATTGCACTTTGAAGAGAGACTGTGAAAGTTTTTGTTTTTTACAAACATTTGATATGTGAACCATGAGAGACCCAGCACATGTCAGTATGGTTAATTGATACCTTGCCATACCCATCCTAGCATGGCATCGTCGACTGTGGCAGTCGCTTCCCGTATTCTCTCCCGGACTTCTGCTGTATCACGTGGTAGAGGTGGTACATACATCAGATCTTTAATGTGTTCCCACAGAAAAGACTCACATGGAGTGAGGTCTGGTGATCAGGAAGGCCATTTCATGAAACAGCTGTCCCCTTGTGCAGCACGGCCAATCCACCAATGCAGTAGCTCCGTGTTCAGGTACCCACAAACTTCAAGATGGAAATGCGGTGGAGCCCCATTCTGCTGAAACATGTCCAAGTAGGAATACCCAGTGATGGTGCTTTCAACAAAGAAGAATGGCCTGTAGAGTTTTCGACGTGACAAGGCAAAAAAAATATTTACCTTTGGGGAATCACGCTCAAATTCAATGCATTTGTGTGGATGCTTTGAATCCCATATTCGACATTTATGCCTGTTCACTTTCCCATTTGTCAAACTACAACATACCTCAACTCACCATGCTTGTGACTAGCACCAAAATTACCAAAATACGCTGTGGCAGTTGTAATGCTATTGTAAATATAATACTGCCATTAATCTGTATATTTTAAATTTTTTGTTCCGTAATAATTTTGAAAAATTAAGTAAATACTATAACGAGAGTAAGCTTTTGTTAAGTGCAGTTTATCTGTTAAAAATAACCTCTTTGATGTAGGTGGAATAAATGTATTAAAACATATTTTGTAAGTAATTATGTAATATTTCAAGTACAACTGTAACAGGCAAAGTACTTTACTTAGAAGTGTATCACAGTATGAACCATCCTTCTTCAATCAGTGGAATATAAGTGTTAAGTGTACCTTTGTGTTTAACCACAATTTAGCAATTTCATTTACCTCAGTAGGGTCCTTACCTAAACGAATTTATTCCGAGTATTCTGATGTTTATTGAAGCTTGAATAATAGTAAATTACTGGCAATAGTATTGTTTTGGTAGTAAATTCTGAAAATCATTGTTAAATACTAAAGTTTGCACATATCGGTTTAAGATCCACCGCTTTGCGTGACCATGAGGATAAGTTTTCAATAGCATTTTTGAAAGTAAGATAACATAATTGTTTAACTGCAACAATCTTAACAGAATTTGTTCGTGTTGCTTCTCTATGTCAAAGAAAGCCAGACAAATATTGGTGTTAGTTAAATGTTAACAAATAAAAGTCCTAAAGAAATGAAATCTAGTCGTGTTAAATAATAGTTTTGGTCATATGAGTAATAGCTATTAGTTTAATATTTTTTTGTATCCTTGTTGAAACATGTGTGTGTTTTCTTTAAATAATTACTGAACTATAGTGGTAAATTCCATAAGTAACAGAAAGTGGGATTAATAGTACTTACTGCCAAATGACCCAAGTAAATGGAAATTAAGTGGTTGTCTTTCAGTTACATAGTAAGTGAAAGCAGTTATTTATTCAGTGTCAAAAATTGACTTCATCTTTTTGTGTGGACACTGGGCTGGCGGCCGTTTTATTAAGCGAAACAGTTTATTGTTATAACAGGCTTTGTCTGATAAAAGGTTTCCAAAAGTAATTATTCTCACTGCTTTTCCCACAAACTGTATGATTCAGAGAAAAATAGTTCGATAATTTACCATTAGGTTGAACACGGTTAAAATCAGTCTCCGAGAGTCGATGGTTTGGAGTGTACCTGTCACTACTTACTACACAGTTCTGACATTCCGAATCGCGAATCTTCCATCTTTACAGTGGTAGAACTTAAACGTTCTGGTACCGTATTGACGAGAACGCGAAAGAACCGTTGCACGGTACACATGAAAAGAGAACTTTCATGGTTTCTCTTCAAAATGACATACGTATGATATCTGTACAATGTTTTGTTCTTGTGCAGGGTGTATACGCGGACAAGGAAAAAAAATTCCCGGATTTTTCACGGATAAAAATACACTTTCTCCATGTTAATTGATAGTATATTTTCCCTTATCAATCCTTTGAATGGTTATGGTTTTATACATGGGCATAGAATTTCCTGGCACAATAGAAAACGAAACTCAGGGAAAAAGACAAGATTTGGAAATATCTTTCATGTGCAGCAACATGCATGCTGCGTATTTTCGTATTGCAAAAGTATACATTGGAATTCCACCAAACACCATATGTTACTTCCCAAATCACTGAAATCAAGATTGCGATGCGCTTTTGTAAGCCAGTCATAGCTCATGTCACGTGATCTCTCCAGCCGATATTCAGAGCATAGGACACGTGATGTAGTCAGCCAGCAGCAACATCACTGTTAAGTAGCACGAACACACAAACAGGGAAAGTTAATAGTTTAAATTAATATATATGGTGTTCGTACAAGAAAAGCAAAGCTGTCACATAATATTGGTCTCTAAGGTTAATATGCTGCAAGAGAAGTTAAGCTTTCGCATATTATGTTGATCTTTTTTGTGTGTGTTGCACTTTGAGATACATCACACAAATGTGCCAGTAAAATTTACAATAATGAGATAAATGTCTGATCTTCAGGGTTCCAAATTCTTCTAAATGACTCATCATCAAAGAGTTGATTTTTAAATGAGTCAAACGCTCTTTAATTTAATAAATTCATGGCACATTCTTGCACATAGTTCAACTTATGTAGAAGGATATTTACTTTGAAAGTAATGCCTTTGAAACCACTAGTCACAATATTTTCCCACGACCTGTCAGAAATAGGTTTGTTTCAGCAGTTGCCAGACAGCGCAAATAACAGGCGACACAGCTATCATAACATAGGAAGCCCGTATGTGCGTACGTGTTAAACACTGAAAGATCATACATTATGTCATAAAAGAAACAAGACATTAGAAGATACTCCATGAGCATCGGAATTTCGTGAACCATATTAAAATGTGCACATTTAAAGTGCACACTCATATGTCCAGATTTCCAATGAAGTAGACCTCAACCTGATATTAAGCTTTTCAGTGTGGCTTTCGCGATGTAAATTTTCTTGGAGCACCAGTACTGTACTATATCATATTTGGTTCTTAATTATGGCATAATGCCATATGTGCTAGGGGGGGAAAAAATGCAGCGAACAGTTGAAACCAGCCAGCACTGTGGAATTAAACATCTTGTTTCAAATACATTGACTGCCACTACAGAAAAGGTTAATAAAAGCCAAATTTCTTTAGCAAACAGACAAAAATAACTTCATTGTTCCACAAGGTGATTAATGCTTGACTGCCAGAAAGGTAGAAATAAAATAAAATCTGAAACTAATGCCATATTTTAGCCTTCCATAATTATGTGAATGTATTTTAATTCACTTGATAGCTCCCGGCCACAGACATCCGTTTTGTTTTGATTTGACGTGAGAGTACATGAAGGGGAAACAGCAAAATCACTAAATGTAGACACGGATCACGTGGAGACTACCCACTACAACTCTACTCTGACTGCTCTGCGCATCAGCCCCAGATCTACGATATTTGCGTACTGGATCAATACTAAAAAAATCGAATTTTCAAAAATATGTTCATCTTGTAGCGCACATCTTTCTGAAAAGTCTGAAGCATAAAACATGTGTGTTCGAGGAAATGTAAGACATATTATTTGGTCTTAAGTATGCCAAAGTGCAGTGCCATGCCTCTTGACAAATCATTCTTCTAACGCATGTCACTGTATTTCACTCTGTGGAATTGAAACGTGTATATTTTGTAATGGATGCCATCAAACTATATTCAGGACAGTGGAAATTGAAATGTCCTGTGGGGCCTCGCCTGTTCCCAGTCAACCAGTTTGACAGCCTGCCCCTTTTCAAAAAACAAAATCTCACAATTAATAGCGGATGGGATTTTTTGTAATCAGGAGAACAAGAACTCTTCAGAAAATCTGAACTATTTATTGCCTATTGGCTAATAACTTGCTGTTTTGTGTGACATAAAATTAAATATAGGATACATAAAACCAATAAAGACAAGAGATAATCAAGAAATGACGCATTTCTTCATTCCTTAGCTCCTAGCATTTTTTCTCTCTAATCTCACTACAGCTTTACATGGTGTGCTTTCCTTTCTGGGAAAGGATCTACGGTATTACCTCATCAAAGTTCGTGAAACGTTTTGCTACATGAAAAATCAAAATGTCATTATCTAATACTCAAAAAGCTGCTAACAGAAATAATACCCAAGACTGGTGTGGTTTCTCGATCTGATTACATCTATTTTGTCGCTGTCTGCTACATAAAACAAAATAGGCCTTTCTAATATGTCAGCAGTTTTGTAACACACACCAAATAAACAAGACTGTTTTGGCACCATTGACCATTTTTATAACACTACAGAATATAATTCATGAAGTTCCAATATCAAATGCCTATTAGGCCTACTACAAACAAAAAAACTTAATGTTAGGAAATAGTTTCACTTTCATTCATATGCACCAGTTTCTCAAGCATGAGACCAAAAAGTAGTATTACAAAATTTTTATATAAATTTGGGATCATCTTATTCTCCCATAATTTGTCCCCGTTTCTTCTCCTTCCTCGTTCCACAAACAATCTTGTCACCACCAATTCTGAAGCTATTCATGCCATTGTCAAAATTTGTTCGCTGATTAACTTCACTAACCCTGCCAGAATCACACGTTAGGTTATCCCACAATTATTTTCCGGTTAGGCGTTTTACGTTTTTGTGCAACACGTTTTCCATGTTACTTCCAGAATAGAACTTAAGTGGCTGCTAGACGAGAACTGTGCTACTGGTCCTTACTAGTGTAGCGATATGGCCAAAAATTTTCTGTCAAAATTTCATTTCCTTTGATAGATAGAGAAGATAATACATAATCTTTCTCACCTGTTATTCCTGACAGTTGTTTATTTCCACTCTGGTAGTCTGAATCTATGGATTTCGCTAGTAATTATAGCAACACTGATCTTTCACAAACCCAATCAACCACATAATCAGACAGCAATTGGCATTCATCCGTTTGGCTTTAGTCCGCTCAGATCGTATAGCCCTGTCCCATCTACGGGAAGTTTATTTCTAGATGCGATGAGACATCACATACACTATGCATGCATTCAAAAATCTACTTATGATTCAGTCAGAAATAAACTTAAAATGTGTTCAAAAATGTTCAAAATCCAATAGGGATGCGTTTCAAAATCATATGAATAATCAATAGACAAACATGCGCTGCATGCTAGGTGCTTTGCGATACAAGTTTTTTTCCTCAAGAATATGAATTTGGCACCCCCTTTTCCCGGTAGCATCTAGCTGCTTGATGCGACTGCTTGCACAGCCAACATCCACATTCCTGTAGCCAGAATTAGGAGAATCTACTACTCAAAAGCAACTCAACTGCGCATGCGCATGAGCCCGCTCGTAACTGCTAAAACGAATCTAATGTAAACAGTTGTGACTTCACGCTCATCGGAGGCAATATGTTGTTATGAAGCATTTCATAGTCTTCCTAAAGCCTTTGACACATTTTCCATTTGGCAGACACTTGCACGAGCACTGTGTGTCGTCGTTGTATATGGCGCATTTCCTTTGCAATTTAAGTAATTTTCGTTCTTTTTCTCTCGTTTATCTTTTATTGTCGAAGTATTATTCTGCAGTAGTGGGGTACAGTAATATCCTTTGTTAGAGTATCGGTTCTTACCAGTCAAAATTACAAAAAATTAACTGAAAACAATGAAAAATACCTAGAATTCTAAAAAAAACCGGTTGTCCCGGGTCGTATACACCTTTTTTATGTACGCTCGTTACAGTGGTAGTCCCCAACAAAACCAGTTACAGAGGAAAAGCTTGCAGCATTTTTTGCAAGGATTGATGATATTTTCAATCATCTTGTCAAATGCAAATTCTTCACCATGCTCCAGCTACTATCAGATTCATGTAGCTATTAAAGATGGGGAAAAAGACAGCTTTTGTTGTACCCTGTGGGCATTATGAATATCAAAGAAAGACCTTCCCCCACCACCTCCCCCCCAAACACCTGCCTCTCCCCCTCCACAAAATTTTAACATTTTGCTGATTTACTTTTAGGAGGTTTAAAGCCAACCATGTGACTAGTATACCTGGATAACACAGTTGTCTTTTCAAATTCAGTGAGAGAACATGCAAAGTAACTAAAAAACATACTAACCCATTTTAGTGATGCTAATATAAATTTGAAATTCAAAAACTGCGATTTTGCACTATCATAATTGCACTATCCAGGCCATATAATTTTAGCAGATGGTCAAGACCAGAACCACAATTAAAAAATGCAGTGAATGATTTTCCAGCATCGAGGAACATTAAAGAATTGCAACTGATTTCTCAGGTTAATAAATTACTATCGCCGTTTTGTGGAGAACTATCCGGTCACCACAAAATGGCTTGCAAAATTACTAACGAAGGGAGTTGCTCCTGTCTGGACAATGGATAGCAGGAGGGCCATGCTAAAAACTGACAGACATTCTTAACAAGTGCACCTGTTTTGGGTTATCGGCATTTTGCTCTACCTTTAATCTTGTTGTGTGATGCTAGCAATGTCTCAGCTGGTTGTATTTTGAGTCAGATACAAAATGGTGAAGAAAAACCAATTGGTTATGCTTCACGTCAACTGTAGCAGCTGTGCAAAATTACACCACCACACAAAATGAACTTCTGATTCTTGTTTTTGGCACCCATTACTGTCAATGTTACCTATAGGCATGACAGTTCACAGTAATTGCAGATCGTGTTGCTTTACAGTGCCTTTTGAGTTTAAAGGATCCCAGCAGTGGACTTGTTAGATTGGCCTTAAAACTCTGTGAATATGACTACATAACCAGACTTAAGCCTGGAAAGTTAAATCAGAATCCAGGCGCCTTGAGTACAAAAATTAAGATCCTGCAAGTAGATGATGTGCTTACTGAGGAATTAAAGAAGGCACAAGAATCCCGAGACTACTGGCAAGTATATACTGCGACAAAGTCATGAGTGTATACAAACACATCATAATGGGGAAAGTGCCACAAATAAATTAGGATATTATGTTCAAAATTGTCTTTTTGCAGAGAGTGCAAGAACAAAAACCAAATGTACCTCTTCAAACTATATCTGAGGTAGCTGGACCTTTCAAAGTCTTAGCACTCTATATTGCAGGACCATTTGCCTTAACAGTAAAAAGTAACATACATTTTATCTGTCGCTGACCGTTTCTCTCATCATCTTATTGTGTGACCCACTGCAGACATGGCCGCTGAGATCATTGTGAGAGCACTGGTAACTTATTTTGCACTATAATCTAGAAGTCCAGAGGCCATTATAGCAGACTGAGGGACAAACGTTATGGCCAATCTTATCATACAGTTATCTTGACTGTTTAAAATAAAGAAGTTCAGAGCTACGTCTTTTCATTCTAAGAGTAATGGATGGGTTGAACACATTCATAAAACAGTACCTAGAATCTTATCTTATAACATGATTAGCTTCCCTTCAGACTGGGATTGTCTATTACCATATGTGATTACCGTCATACAACACCAGAATACATGAAACCACAGTGTCGATTCCCTTTGAGGTTGTTTATCACCACAAAATCCATTCATGTTTCAAGACTTATAAGCTGTCACCCGAAATGAATTCCAACAAAGTGAAGTACCTGGCTAAAAGATTAACATTTATTTTGAAGAGAATTCAGCAGAACAATGCAGCTGAACATGGAGACAGCTCCATAGTTGAAAGGATGCTAGGATGCTGATATACCCATTAGGAGATCATGGGATGTTATGACAAACTGCCATGAAATTGGGCAGAACTAAGAAATTTACATGACCATGCACTAGACCATTACAGATTGTTCAGCAGAACAATGCAGCTGAACATGGAGACAGCTCCATAGTTGAAAGGATGCTACGATGCTGATATACCCATTAGGAGATCATGGGATGTTATGACAAACTGCCATGAAATTGGGCAGAACTAAGAAATTTACATGACTGTACTTCACATTGCCTGTCAACGTTGAATTACAAATCAGAAGATTATAGCTCAGTTTGATCACTTGACCAAGTATAAAGATATACCTATAGCATCTACTGTAGTGGATCCAGCAAATCTCAGAAATGTTTAGAACAGATTTTGGTATAATTTACATTCTGTTACCCCATCAATTTACAGTCTAGGGATTATGCTGTACCCTGTTTACATAGAAAACATCAACCCAGTCACATATGTAGTCTGATACCCATATCACCATACTTTTGATAATAAACATTGGTGCAGTATTAAGTCGAATTGTTTTTATAAATCAGGAAAGATTCCATCTACCTTATTCCCTCAATCTTTGTCTTTCAGGATGGTATGTGGAGTAAAACAAATAAATAAATACAAAAAAGTGTAGGGGGGTGTTGTGTGATGGAGGTTTTCAGAATTCGTGCTTGTTGGTTTGGAGGAGGTCATTCTGCTTGAAATAACTGTAAATATTTGTAGAGGTGTTATACCTCAACAGCATCTGAGTGTTGGTCCATAGGTTCAAGCGATTGCCACAGTATATCTCTTTTTTATTTTTAAAACCAGTTTTAATATAATATTTGAGTTTCCTTTAATACCTGTAGTATTTTTAATTTTCTTATTTGCTACAAAGGCTACACTTGTATTTACTTCCACTCTTTTCATCTGTAATAAAACATACGGCCTGATTTTAATTCCATTTGGTCTGGATTTTTTTCAACGCTTCTATAACCTTTCTACATATTATTTGGTCTTCATTAGCTCCTCTTGCAACTCCACTAACCTAGATCGTGATCCCAGAGTTCTGCAGTTTATTGTCACTGTTTCAGAAGTTGTAGAAACATTTGTGTTTCTAAGGCCCAAGTGATCAAATGCAGAAGTAGCTGTATTTGCCCTGTGGTCTGAGGCTATTGCCCGAGTTTCCTAAGTACAATTTTATATATTCAGCATTACCCATTCTGTATAAGAGTACAACTCTTGATTCTTTAGATACTTTGGAAAGTTGAGGTGAAATTGACGTAAGATAGCACTTATACTGTGCATGCTTTTAGTGATGACATAGCATAACGCTCAAATCTTAACGACTTTTTTTCCATTTATGGACTTCTTTTTTACTTTCTGCTCTGTTGTGGTTAATATAAAATTAGTACCAGACCTAAAATTTTGACAGAGTTAAGTCTCTTCTTGGAAAGTTTTGTGTTGAAACTTCAATGCAAGCGAGAAAAAGTTTATTTTCTACCAGTTATAAATTTTCTCTAGATTATTTATTAATGTACCATAAACCTTGTTATAATGTTGTATTTTTTATCTTATCTTGTGTCCTGTCTTACATTTGTAACTTATTTTACATTTATACTCCTCTACTTCATTGTGTGCAGTAGTCTGTTACAATACCTTACTTATTGATAGTAGTAGTTCCTTTTACCCTATTACTAATTGTTTCACCTCTCCATTCATTTGTTATTTCAAAATAACTTCTTTCTTTTATAATCCCATGTTAAGGGTTTCAGAGTCTTACATGCTTACAGATTTGTTTTGTTACATTTCTGATTAACAGAAAATTACTTCTGAAATGTTCACTTTCTATACAGAATGATTCATATTTTGTGTACATGGTTTGAGTTACACTAAAACAAACAGAGTAGTGTCAGAAATCTGACCCCATGTTACTTCTACAGTAATTGAAAAAAGGTAGATGAAATATCTCATGTATAAAATTTACTCTGTGAGCTATTGATTGATACTGTTTTTGGAGATAGCAATATTATGTAGATCAAAATATGGAGTGACATATGTACCAGGCACATCAATGCTGCCCCTAATGCATTGTGTGCGTGCTGTGGTGCCAGTGATGAAAATGAAGTAGTGAGGCATGCCATTATTGAGAAATAGCATCTCATATGAAATGGCAGTCAATTAGATACATTGTCATGATGGTTTTTCACTCTAGTAGGCAACCTGATAAGAAAACTATGAATAATTATGCTGGAAAAATCAAAATGGTTATTATACAGGGTGTTACAAAAAGGTACGGCCAAACTTTCAGGAAATATTCCTCACACACAAAGGAAGAAAATATGTTATGTGGACATGTGTCCGGAAACGCTTAATTTCCATGTTAGAGCTCATTTTATTACTTCTCTTCAAATCACATTAATCATGGAATGGAAACACACAGCAACAGAACGTACCAGCGTGACTTCAAACACTGTGTTACAGGAAATGTTCAAAATGTCCTCCATTAGCGTGAAAGCGAGGCGACACAGAACTGTCTGATATTGCAGTCAATATTTGTTGATAATGTCTGCTCTTGGCACTTATGTGAGTCTGTATTTGGGGTTACAAAATCAAGTCTCTTTAGCAAGCAAGCTTAGATTCAAATTATTACTATCAGCTAGTTGCATTGATCAGTGGTTGCCACCTAAGTTGATCATTAACAGATACTAGGTGGTCAATTCACATTTCAAAATGAATTGATATCGTTGATTGGCATAGCACATATACAATGAATTAATTAATTCCTTCGAATGACACAGGCTTCAGTTAACGCAGCATGATGTTTTGTCTGTTGAAAATTATTTCCTTTAATATTAATGTGGAATACTACTACATCATCATCATCATCTTTATTGTTATTCTTATTGTCCAGGGATAAGCCATACTTGGTTCACTTCTTGTGATGCTTGGTTCGAAATCGTAGGACACTACAGTTTTTCCTTAACTTAGTTTTTAATAACACAGTTTTTTTTTAATATGATTCACTACTATGAATGGACACACTTGTTTTTGGGCATGATGCAGTATGAAACTGACCAACTGAGCTATATACAAAATGACAATTTCAGGGCCTACCCTCCAAATAAATTTCTTGGCCAACCACTGTCTCATCTGTCCATAGTCCTTTAACTGTTGTTGTTGAGTACTGTCTTCATGATCTGCTGGTCACCAGGTACTTTTGACGAGTTTAAGCACAGCTTGTGGGTTTTCCTTGAGCGCTATTGATGAGTTAACTTAAGCCATCCTGCTGCCCCCTGACCACTAATGACAAGTATAAATGTGCAACTTCACAGGCAGCTGTGTACTGTTCATGAATTTAAGTGCACAATAGAGCTTTGAACCTATTTTTTAGCGGTTTCTCACAGTTCTGGCTACTAAGTTGGTAGTAGTAGTAGTACTGTGTCTACTACGATATTATTTCACTGCATTCAATTTTACTTCATCTTACTGTTCATCAAGATTAGAATAAAAATGTTTGGGATTACGGAAATGTCCAATTCCACCCGTATGCTTTGACCAATGACGTCACCAATATGGCGGACACGACCATTCACAATGTCTCCAATATGGCGCCTATGAGGTCATTGTGTAAACACGATTACAAAATCCATAAATATAATCAAACTCACGGGACCAGTGCGGGAAATTGGGGGTTTTTGGGTGGGGACAAAGTAAACAGACACACACACACACACACACACACACACACACACACACACACACACACACACGACAACATAAAACCAATCAAAATTTCCCCAATTCCACAACATGCACAATATTCACAGCAATCTGTCACTTCCCTTCATCTACATAGCTCAACCACAATTACCGATACCACAAAAGAAAAATTGACATCTAGAAAAATTGCAACACTGCGACTACACATACCATCAAAAATGGGAATCGGACACTTCACTTGACCTATATAGGTCAACAGCAGCTCACAATACCAAAACACGTAGCTATAATGAGTCATTGGCATTGGACACTTCCCTTGACCTATATAACTCAAATACAACTGACAATACCAAAAAAATTGAAATAAAGTACTTCCCATAAGATACATAAATCAACTACAAGTGCTGATAACAAAACACCAACCACCAACACATGCAGTAAATAACACTGACCCAACAACACACAAATACCCCACCAATCATCATAACATGCAAACAATAGATCCAAAAAAATGGCTACTTACCACAAAAAAGTTCCAGCGCTACACACTAGGTCAGCAACCCCAATCCCCCCACCTCCACCAAACAAACAAACAAAAACACATCCAAAACAAACCAGCCCCCCCCCTCCCTCAACCTTAACCCAATTTAACTTAGAAGACATATCCATACCAAACAAAAGAAGCCACAAATTAAATTAAATGACTTACCACTCAACAAACAGCAAATGACACCACAATAACATAAACACAACACAAACTTAATTCTTAACTCACTGAAACCAATTTCTGTTCTTCTATAACAGTCATGACCGATAAATGCACACTTCAAGCAGTGATAACCAAATGAACCCAATACACCACATAATACACGGACCATACACACACCACTCGAGGACACCTCCAACTGCAACAAGACGACAGCTACAAACACAACACACTCATAAACTAAACTCCGCACCGTCGTGACGTCACACACCACAACATGCTTACGTCACGGATCAAAGCCGACGGGTTGGATTGGATGCCTCTGTTGATCCAAATGTTTTTATCTTCAGCCCTTCTATTGAATATGTTGTTGTTGTTATTCCCTTCTATTGAGGATGAAATTATGAAGATATGAAGCATGACAGTGGGGATGAATTATTCAATGTTGATACAAGTGGTAACTTCTCCACAGATTCTGACCATGACAGTCTTGAAGTCATGTACCTCAACAAGTGTAACATGTAGTCTTGTGTCAACAAGATGTAATTGATAGTCTGTCCGAGGAAGAAAGGGTGGTGACAAATTTGACTAGAAAAAAAATCATTTTAGTCCACTTAATCACGCATTTGAAGACTTGTCCTTAGGACACAGCAATCAGCCAGGGAATGATCCAAGCTCTCTGTCATTCTTCATGTTATTTTTCAGAGAAGATACTGTACTGACTAATACACAAACAGGGGGTTTGGAGTCCCTTGATGTCTCTTTTACACGTGTGAAGTGCACAGGAGTGAAAGTACCGCATACACTGCATCAGACAGACAAAAATTATAAATGATCCTCTGTTTATGGTATTGAAATATTCATAAATCAATAAAGATATTTCATACACTTGGATTTACATTTCTTTGAAGATTTTATTGCACAATTGGGCATAAAACAGATCATTTTCTTTCATTTCATGAACTGATGGTTTTAAAGTTTCCTTGAGGTGTATGAGTCTCAGCTTTATCTTTAATAATTGTAGAAGCTGAAGAAATTAATTAAAATTTCTATCACAGCCATGACTTGAACCTTTTTTCAACTTTATTCAATTGACTGTATACATACAAATAGAGCACATTAATAAGAAATGACACATTATATTTAGTTTCAGATTTTCTTTTTAAAAATTTCTCCTTTATTACATTTTTGTTGACTATCTTTTCAGTGTTGGGAGTTCATTTTGGTTTTACATTTAGGATATTTTTCCATGTGTGTGTGTTTTTGTAATGCTTTCAGTCTTTTTATGAAGTTTTTGAGTTAGGTTTGTTGACTTCTTTCCTCATTGATGATTAATGGCAGCAAATAAACAGTTTTATGTTACTAGTGTAGGTCGGCTCTGTGACAGAGAGCTGTGACATCTCTCCCCCGCCCCCCTGCCCGCACATCTAGTACAGAAAAGGCTGCTCCAGGTACCCCATCCCCACTGCACCTCAAGGTGGCACTCTGGAGCCAGTTGACTGTGGCCAACAAAGCTTCCAGCTGCATTTGGACTGTGGCTAACTCCTCCTGCATCCGCACACAACAGACACAGTCCCTATCCATCTAGCTAATATGTGATTTACTATAAGAAACTTAAGGAAACCTACTGCCACACTAGGTTAACAACTACACTCTAGGTGGCAGAAAGGACACTCAACAATGAAAAACAATAAATATTTATGGTAGAAGCTAGATCTGGTGCTTATTTTGCTGCTAGGGCTATCACGTGGATACTACAGGAAAAAACAGTGACCTACAGTATACTGCTAGGGGCTATATAGTGAATGTTATTTATAAATGTTAAACAGTAACCAGCGGTAAACTACACCTACTGGTTATCCCTCGCATTTACAGTGTAAACAAACGTTTACGTACACGCTAAAATGACCTAAACTATAAAAACGGCTACATTCAATGTATCGAGTCGAAATGACACAAATAAACGTAAATACTGAGTATTGTACACTGACAGATGCAGGTACAAAACAAAACCTTTAGCTAACAATAAGAGTCCAGAATGAAAAGCACAAATACGAGTTCTACTTTATAGGACCCCATAGGCTCACAGTACACGATCACTAATGCCCACAACAAGCTAAGAAAAATAAGCAGACGGCGAGGAGAGTATTAGATTTCTGCTAACTAAACAGTATGTAAGAATGGCTCAGAAGTTTTATTGTAACATTGATTTACTCAGACATTTTAGTGTAACACCAATTTACCACGTATTTTACGTCTACTTAACTGTTAACGCTAGTCAAACGTATGCAAGTGGCGTTAGAGTTCACCGTCAGTATCACTTTTCCTAATAAAACGTATAAAAACTGCTACCTTCAATGTAACGAGCCTAAATGACACTAATAAGCGTGAATACTAAGCATCCAACACTAACTTAAACTGATTAACCCTCGTATTTATAATGTAAACAAACGTTCACGTACACGTGAAAAATGACCTAATAAAATGTATAAAAACTGCTATGTTCAATGTATTGAGTCTAAATGACACTAATAAACGTAAATACTGAGTACTGTGCACTACTTAATTGATGATCCCGCACATTTAACAATGTAATTTAAGAATATAAACAAACGTTTGCGTACACGCGAAGCTGTCCTTCGCTTTTCCTATTCAAACGCAAATAAAAACTGAAACCTTCAATTTATCAAGTCTATTTCACACTAATGCACGCAAATACTATAGAAAATACAGAAAAAAACTGTTAATTACATATCTCGTAACACTCACTGAAAAAGACGTAAAATTCTGCTGTTGGCCACACGAGCGACAAGATCCACGCTGGTTTTGAATGCATCTGCTGGTTCTGCGATACTGTCACCCTTCGTGTACTGTGTAGTCAGAAGCAACCTCGTGGTGTTGTGGAAATTTGTGTGTGATATTCTCCAGGTAATTTATAAGCGTTTATAAACTGCAATGTGTTTCAGAAGTAAATTAACATGGTACTTAATTTCTATCACAGTAACAGTTGAGTTTGATGAGTGTACTAGTTAGCGAATATCTTGTGATGACTCTGCTGTTTGAGGCTGCTGTCTTTTTTATGTTTTAATTTTTAATGGGTACATAAGGATGAGATTTTATTCTGTATTTAATTGTGATCACATCACGTATAGTGTGCTTGGTGACGGTGTGTGAATGTTGTAATTTTTCAGGTTATGTTCATAACAACTAAATACCTGAGTTGTTAGTGCTTGTTTTTGGCCTGACCGTTAAAATCGCTACATGTATCTTCGTAAAAGAAACGGCTGAGTGTGTGACGTGCTGTCAGGAGCAGTTTGTCTATGAAGTAATCTCCTCATATACTTCGTGGCTAACGAGAAAAGGCGGACAGTGAAATTCAAAGGTTGTCCATGTTAGTACGGTTATTTTGACTTACTTAGCAGTAATAATGATTGTGATGATAATTTTCTGTGATGTGATGTAGACATAAAGCGGCTCCAGATCTTAGGGCTAACGTAAGCATTTTTTAAAGTGCCCACAGTTACATCTTTTCATGGTTTGAGTATGTTCGCATGAAAGGAAATGCTGCAATTCTGTTGCATTTTGTTAGTTTTCACTGTGCTTTGATTATTCGTGTCGTTAGTATTCGTGTAATCATATGTAAATACCAGTTTGTTGTAGTGTGTGGGTTTTAATGGAGTTCTGTATAAGAGTACTGCAACATCATTTACGAACTGGCAAGATACAAGGTACAGATTAACTATAATCTGCCTAACGTAAAGCATTACATGTCATCAGATCTCAATAGATCATTCATCATATTTACAGTTAGTATGAAGTCGTTTCAGTAAATCAGTTTTGTTAGAAAATGCTAACCAATGTTTAATCTTGATGGTAATCAAGAATGAGAATTTCCACATTGCAATGTGCACTCTACAGTGCAGGTATTGGTTTCCTTTAATAGCAGGTAAAGATTCTAAAATGATGACGCTTCCTGTAAATTGGGCATACATCCGTGAATGAATACAGATGAAGTAAGTTTCAAGGTAATGCCTACGTTGAAAATGCATATTCACTGATAAACAATCCGTAAATCCGGATTTTCTTCATGTCCCTATCACACTGAAATTAACACAATGAACCAAGTATAGAATGAAATATTTGATGTTATTAAGTAATATCGCTGCAATCTATTGACTGCTGTGATTGTTTGTAATGCTGAAGTTAATTCATGCACACAAAATTACACATCTTCCATAATTGTCACAACAGGATGGTATCCATGAGCCAGTGTTACAAAGAAGCAGTAGCAAATTTAAATGCTCTGTTTCCATTGCGTGTTATTTTATGATTGTTCTCACTCTTCATGACCTGCAAAATGTGAATAAGTTTATATCAATGAACACACTTTTCCTCAGCCACTTTGCATCTGTTTCGTGTGTAATCACCCATTTACTGCACGCAATATATGAGTGACAATACTGCCTTTGAGCTATACCTCATGGTAAAAACAGAAACTGAGTGGGCCAAAAACTTTTCTTATCTGATTGCTTTTTCTTTTCAGACTGTAGAACTGAAGCGATGGACCAGGAGCCAACTAAATGGATAAAAAAAGATGAAACTGATGAAGTACAAACTGAGTTACACTTCATAGTAAGTGGCTTACTTGTATTTCTTAACAGGGTTTCATTAATTTCTGTGTGCAGTGTGATGCGTGAATACATACAATTGATGTCATACAGCTGGAAACATGAATAATTCGGCACAGTGCATTGAAATAAGCCTTGTATTAAACCTCACATAGAATTGAGCAAGAGTTTCAATTTAATGGTTAGTAAACATGCAAAACTTTTTTAATGCACAACCCAATTATACTGATAAACGGTTGCCATAAAGTGGGTATATTCTGCTCTGATACACTTCTTTTGAATGACAACCTTAATGTGCAACTTAAGAATGATTATGACTGTAGTGAACCTTAGCAGTGCCATTAAATTTATAAATGGTATGGCTGCAGTTAATGCATTATTGAAGTGTATCGTCGTATGGAATGAGAATTGTAATTTATTTACTGATAATGTAAAATAAATTATTTATGAATAATTTTGAAGTGACACTTGCATGGTCACTAATCTGAGAAGTACATTTTGTTTACTTTGAATATGTGAACCATATGTAAGTAGAACTCTCAGCAGTAAAGTAAAATTTCAGGCAAATATCACATGGAAGCATAAATTGTTACACAGCAGAATGAATTTGTATGTTGGCAGCAAAGTTTTGATGAAGCCATGGGGTTACACATTAAATATTGACAGGTTTGTTCATAACCACTTTCTGCATTTGCTGCACATTGTTACTCATATTGTTTGTGAAACTGTCACAATGTTACAGTTACTGGTGTAAATAATCTTACATATACATGTCACTTGAAATCTGACGTAGTGCAACTGGTTGTAGGGTATTCACCTATCAGCAGCAAACAAATTCACTTGGTGCCACTAGTATTATTATCCTGCAAATGAGAATTGAGCGCACTGTCACAATCACGCAAACTACTTGTGAACTATCTGTGCTGAAAAAATCTGTTTCAACATACATCTTGTGTGCAACTGCAGAAGTACTGGGATAGCATTAATGCAGCATTTGCATTTGAATATATGCGAGTACTTCATTATAGATTATACAAACTATGTGAACAGCTTGCAATTCATTTGACAAGCATTATCACAACAGTAATCCTAAACAATCACTGTGAGGAAATGATAGGAAAATAAATATACTAAATTTTATTAAATACAGTAAAAGAGTGGTTAGACCCAACACAGTTCAGGCTTTGGCTTTGAACCCTGATGTAATGATGGTTTGGCATTCAGGATGATATGTATGCACAAGACACATCATGTAAATGAAAAGCAGTTTGAAGATCCATTGACTTTGGACCTAAACTGGAGAACTATTCAAAGGCTACACTGTTAAAATGTGGTTCTAGACCCACTCCCCCCTTGTAACATTGGTTGTAGTGGGAGTCTGATTCATAGTGCATCTCAAGGCTTAGCCTATGTTCAAAAGTGGCAGTGTGGCTGTGAGCTGACAAAGTCTAGAAATGTGAAAGCCAAGTAAAGGATATGGTAACAAATTGATCAGTAGCACAGCCTAATGTTAACCAAAACATCCAAATGGTGCCCATAATGTAACTTTTTACCTACAAGAAGTCTTCTCATACTCTGTGTGCTGTGTTAGTTGATGAACTGAACTTCCCTATGACCTTAACATTGTATCAGTTGAAAGCCACTTTCTTTGCCAAATTAATTAAATGTTAATTTTTAATTGGTGTATATTTTGGGCATGAGCACATGCTGGAAAGTAATGACACAAAATTTCTATTCGGAAATTATTGAAGCATTTTAATTAAAACAAACTTAATATTTAACATATTTATTCTTCATGTTTCTATATTTATTTCTAACATAGTCACCGTGGCACTGAACACCTTTCTCCCAGTGAGACACCAGGTTGTTGGTGTCGTCACTGTAGAATGCTTGACTTCGTTGGCAGACCCACAGCCTCACCTACGCTTACACTAATTCATCACTATCAAAGTTGAGTCCCTGAAGGTGTTCTTTAAGTTTTGCAAACAGTTGAAAATTCATTGGCTCAAACCGGGTCAGTATGGAGGATGATCAATAATAATGAATCAAAGGTGTCAGACTGTTGCAGGTGCAAAAAAAAAAAAAAGTTGTGTATGGTCTGGCATTGTCATGCTGAAGGAGAGGGTGCTCCACATGTGGATGAACTATTTGAATTGGTGCTCTGTTGTCTGAGGATTTTCTCACATGCTGACACAGTTAAATAACACACACACACACACCCTGCAGTTCAGAACTGTTCATCAGGAGGGTGCTGCATACTGTGTCAGCAAAGTGGTAACATCAACAGTGTCATATGCATGACAACTGATATTAAGAACAGAATCAAAATTTTGGAGGCATTATTTTCTGGCACACCCTTGTAATAAATTGATGCATTTTACAGTTGCCTCAAATGTTGCAGAATGGTTCCCTTGGCATTGTCCAGCATCCACTTGGAAGTCATAATACTAAATCCATATACACAGCAGCCAAAACATTATGATCACTGATCTACTGTCAGTATAAACTCATCCAGGCAATAGCATCTCACCTTGTCTTCTAGTCAGACACACACACGTTGCATGGAGTATCAGTGAGCATCTTGTCTTGTTGTAAAATAGGAAATGCGCACAATCTGAGTTTGACCAAGAGCAGATTTTGATGGCCTGAAGGCTTGGTATGAACGTTTTGGAAGCTGCACAGCTTGCCAGGTGTTGAAGTAGTACTATGCCAGTTGTCTTCAACACATGGCAAAACAAAGGTGAGACCATGGCCAGACGTTATGGGGTTGGGCAAGTACTCCTCATCACAGATGGTAGACATCATAGGCTAGGCAGACTGGTAAAACAAGACAGGCAACAAACTGTGGTGTAACTAACATCAGACATTAATGCTGGGCAGAGTACAATTGTGTCTGAATGCACAATGCTCCAAACACTCCTAATGATGAGTCTGTGCCGCTGATGACCCACGCCATGACATCGACAACAACTGAAATAGGTATGTAACTATTGGCGCTGGATGTTGGCACAATGGCCGAGCACTGTGTGGTCTGATGAATCCCAATACCTTCATCGTGCCTTTGGGAGGGTGCATTTCCGTCACCCACAAGGGGAACAGCCTCTTGACTCCTGTACTGTAGGGGCCTCCATTATACTCTGGGAAACAACCACGTGGGCACCCATGGGTCCAGTGGAGCTTGTGTCACAAAAGAAGTATTGTAAACTGGTTGCAAAGCACATCCACCCCTTCTATTGTTGTTGTGCTCTTCAGTGGCAAGACTGGATTGATGCAGCTCTCCATGCCACTCTATCCTGTGCAAGCTTCTTCATCCCCGAGTAACTACTGCAACCCACATCCTCCTGAATCTGTTTAGTGTATTCATGTCTTGGTCTCCCTCTGATTTTCACCCTCCACCCTTCCCTCCAATACTAAATCGATGATCCCTTGATGGCTCAGAACCTGTCCTACCAACCAGTCCCTTCTTCTATAGGGTGGCGCAATGAAATGTGTTACCATTTTGTTTTTTAATATAAACTTTATTGTCAATACAATCCGAAAGGAACATATGCTATAATGAAGAGCCGTCCATGGAGATTTGTTCTAACTCAGTACATGCTCAATATGCCCACCATTTTGTTTCCCAACTTTCTTCAAAGGAACGCTGAAGTTAATGAGTACCCTACAGCACATGTCTTCCCTAATTTCACTGAAAGCTTAAAGAATAAGTCTTCTGAGCTCCATTAAATCACGTGGACATTTCAGGAAATTTTTTTCCTTTAGGTACCCCCAAAGAAAAGAGTCACATGGATTGAGGTCTGGACTATTGGGGGGCCAATTTTGTCCATCATTGAAGCAACCTGGAAACCTGAGTGAAATGATCCGCATGTCGAAATGCTTGTGTAAAAACTCCAACACAGTGTTTGCAGTATGTGGCCTTGCTCCATCTTGCATGAATCACTGTGTGTTGAAGGGCAAGGCAGTAGCAAGAAGCTGTGGAATGAATCTATTGCGAAGCATGCTCAAATAACGTTCGCTGTTCAGTTTCTTCAAAGAAAAAGGGTCCAGTAAGTCCGTGACTGGAAATTGCTGCCCACACTGTAATCCTCAGAGCATAATGTCATTCATGAAGCACTTGTGGGTTTTCAGTGGCCCAAAAGTGTACATTTTGTTTATTAACCACACCATCTAAATGAAAATGCGCCTCATCTGAAAACCAAACGTTGTTGAGAGTTTCTTCCCTATCCTCCGCCCACTGAGCAAACAGTAGTCTCTGCTGCTTGTGTTCTTCAGTGAGCTTCTGTGCACAGGTCATCTTGTATGGGTACATGTGGAGGCCACTTTTAAGAATGCATTGAATGGAGCGACTGGGTAATCCCAGTTGCACTGCTGCCTTTCTGCACAATTTCCTGGGACTTCTCTGTACAGCAACTCGTACTGCTTAAATATTCTCTGGCGAACAAACAGGCTTAGGCCGAGGTCCCTTCGATTCCAATACTGTTCCATCCTGTACAAATTTATCGTACAACCCATGAATGGTCTTCTTGCAAGGGACCCATCGTGTGTTAAACTGTTGTCGAAAACGCCTCTGAGTCACAACAAGGCTTTTCGTTTCATGAAAAAGTAACACAATTGCCGATCGTTGCTGTGTTGTCAGTCTTCCACTGTCAGTCATTGCTGGTTACTAGTCTCCTAGTGGCAGTATCATGAATTACATGTCATTTCGTAACTCATTTGTTTTTCCAAGCTCTGCTGGTACTGCTGTAGAGATCCCAACGGAGTATCTAATGTGTGGTGTAAATTGTAAAAGAAACAATTGGTAACACATTTTGTATGCCACCCAATAGTTAAGTTGTGCCACAAATTCCTCTTCTTATCAATTCTATTCAGTATCTCCTCATTAGTCACATAATCTACCCATCTAATCTTCAGCATTCTTCTGTAGCACCACATTTCGAAAGCTTCTGTTCTCTTCTTGTCTAAACTATTTATCGTCCATGTTTCACTTGCATACATGGTTACACTCAATGCAAATACTTTCTGAAAAGACTTCCTGACACTTAAATGTATGCTCAATGTGAACAAATTTCTCTTCTTCAGAAATGCTGTCCTTGGCACTGCCAGACTACATTTTATATTCTCTCTACTTCAACCTTCGTCAGTTATTTTGCTCCCCAAATAGCAGAACTTATCTATTACCTTAATTGTCTTATTTCATAATGTAAATCTGTCATCATCACCCAATTTAATTCGACTACATTCCATTATTCTTGTTTTGCTTTTGTTGATGTTCGTCTTATATCCCTCTTTGAATGTGCTATCCATTCTGTTCAACTGATCTTCCAGGCCCTTTACTGTCGCTGATGGAATTAAAATGTCATTGGCTAACCTCAAAGTTTTTATTTCTCCTCCCTGGATTGTAATTCCTACTCAAAATTTTTCATTTGTTCCCTTTATTGCTTGCTCAATATGCAGACTGAGTGACACCAGGGATAGGCTAAAACCCTGTCTCACTCCCTTCCCAACCACTGCTTCCCTTTTGCTCCTCCCCTTTTATAACTGCCATCTGGTTTCTGTACAAATTGTAAATAGCCTTTCACTCCCTGCATTTGACGACTGCCACCTTCAGAATTGAAAGAGAGTATGCCAGTCAACATTGTCGAAAGCTTCTTTAAGTTTACAAATACTAGAAATGTAGGTTTGCCTTTCCTTCATCTATCATCTAAGATAAATCATAGGGTCGGTATTGCCTCACGTGTTCCAACGTTTCTACGGAATCGAAACTAATCTTCCCTGAGGTCAGCACCTACCAGTTTTTCCATTCGACTGTACAGAATTCATGTTAGTATTCTACAGCCATGACTTATTAAACTGATAGATAGGTAATTTTCATGCCGTTCAACATTTGCTTTCTTTGGAATTGCAATTATTATATTCTTCTTGAAGTCTGGAGGTATTTTGCCTGTCTCACACATTTTTCTGACCAGATGGCAGAGTTTTTTCAAGGCTGGCTGTCCCAAGGCTATCAGTAGTTTTAATGGAGGTTGCCTCATCCCAGGGCCTTGTTTCAACTTATGTCCTTCAGCACTGTCAAATTCTTCACGCAATATCGTATCTCCCATTTCATCGTCATCTACGTTCTCTTCCATTTTCAAAATATTGCCCGCAAGTGCATCGCCCTTGTATAGACCCTCTATAGGTCTCTTCAGTATTCCAGTAGGCAGTGTTTGTCTTACCCCTAGTATGCCTCTACATCCTTAAATTTGTCCTGTTACCATCCCTGCTGAGCCATTTTGCACTTCCTGTCGATCTCATTTTTGAGACGTTTGGATTCCTTTCAGCCTGCTTCATTTACTGCATTTTTATATTTTCACCATTCATCTATTAAATTCAGTATCTCCTCTGTTACCCAAGGATTTCTACTAGCCTCGTCTTTTTACCTACTTGATCCTCTGCTACTTTCACTAGTAATCTCTCAAAGCTACCCTTTCTCTTCTGCTGTATCTCTTACCCATGTCCTTGTCAATGGTTCCCTAGTGCTTTCTGAAACACTCTACAATCTCTGATCCTTTCACTTTATCCAGATCCCATCTCTTACAATTCCTACCTTTTTGCAGTTCTTTCAGGTCTGGATAGATATCTGCTTATTACACATTACAACCTTCTCCAAATGTCGGCGGTATCTTTCAGTCAGCAGACAAGATTGGCCTGTATGCTTTTGTGCTGCATGTGTCCCTTCATGCTTCCACTTCACTATCTCATCAGAAACAGTGGATGTAGGAATGTTCTGAAGTGTGGAAAGCTCGCATACAGACATGTGACACCAATGACACCCTATCACCTGACCACATTCAAAGTCAATGAGCTCCGCGGAGCGCCCCATTTTGCTCTCTCACGATGTATAATGACTACTGAGGTCTCTGATATGGAGTAGGTGGCAGCACAATGCACCAAATATGAAAAAGTAAGTTTTTGGGGGTGGCCCGAAGCTGTGCAAAATTCTACCAGATGGCTTCCTCTTTCATTCCTTATCCACATTCCATATTCACCTCCTCCTTTTCCTTCTCTTCCTTTTACTACTATTGAATTCCAATCTCCTATGTCTATTAAATTTTCGTCTTCCTTCGTTATCTGAATAATTTCTTTTATCTCATCATACATTTCTTTAATCTCTTCATCATCTGGGGACCTAGTTGGCATATGAACTTGTACTACTGTGGCAGGTGTGGGCTTTGTGTCTATCTTGGCTGCAATACTGCATTCACTATGCTGTTCATAGTAGCTTACCCGCACTCCTGCTTTTTATTCATTTTTAAACCTACTCCTCCATTACCCCTATATGAGTTTGTATTTATAATCCCCTATTCATCTGACCAGAAGTCTTTTTCCTCATGCCATCAAACTTAACCAATTCCCACCATATTTATCTTTACACTATCCATTTCCCTTTTTAAATTTTCTAACCTGCCTGCCTGATTAAAGGGTCTGACATTCCATGTTCCAATTTGTAGAACATAAGTTTTCTGTCTCCTGATAATGATGTCATCCTGGAGATCTGAATGGGGGACTATTTGACTTCCGGAATGTTTTACCCAAGAGGACACCATCATCATTTAATGGACAGTAAATTTGCATCCCCTCGTGAAAAATTACGGCTATAGTTTCCCCTTGCTTTCATCCGTTTACAGTACCAGCACAGCAAGGCTGTTTTGGTTAATGTTACAAGACCAGATCAGTCATTCATCCTGACTGTCGCCCCTGCAACTACTGAAAAGACTGCTGCCCCTCTTAAGGGACCACATGTTTGTCTGGCCCCACAACAGATACCCCTCCGTTGGGGTTGCACCTATGGAACGACTATCTGTATTGCTGAGGCACGCAAGCCTCGCTACCACTGCCACGGTCCATGGTTCATGTTAGGTCCACTCCTTCGTGACGATCATGTTTCCCATTGAGTAAACGTTTAAGTGTCAGGAAGTCTTTTCTGAAAGTATTTGCACTGAGTGTGGCATTTTTCATGAAAACAATGCACCATTTCACAAGGCCATGAGTGTGATCGAGTGGTTTCAGGAACACAGTGGTGAGTTCCAATTGATGTGTTGGCCACCCAAATCGCCAGCCCTCAAAATGGTTGAACAGATCTGGGATGTGATTTAACATAACGTCAGAGATCATCGCCCCTTCCAGAATTTATGGGAATGAAGTGGCCTGATTGTATAAATATGGTTCCATCTTCCTCCAGTGATCTATGAAGGCCTCATTGCTTCTGTGCCACTATGTCTCCCTACTGTTGTCTGTGCCAGAGGTGTACATACCAGCTTTTAGATGAGTGATGATAATCTTGGGCTGATCAGCCTATGGCAGTTACCATTATTGAAAGAAGGTTGTATTATTGTAATGATTGTGATGGTATAATGATACTGCCACATAAAGTTCGGCTAACCAGTACATGCTGCCCACGAGCCCTGCATGACTCACCCTCCAGTCCAGCTTCAAGACACCGACTGCCTGTGAGATCCACTGCTGTTCCTCTACACCCATTCTTGCTCCACAATGCCCACTGGTGCCACGAGCTCTGAGCTGTGAGAAGTGACATCTGCCAGGCACATGGGGCTCGAATTCGAAGAGGGAGCCCACCATGGTTCAGCCTCCTCCACCAAACCAAAATCCCCCGTCCCCACCACTAAGGAGCCCTTTACATATGCCTTTCCTTGATATGAGTAATGTGCATGTCCATAAATTCAGAACCAGGAGGTTTGCCGAACTCACCACCCTGACAATCTAACAGGGTCCCAACAACTGAGGAGCTAGCTTGCTATCGAACCCTAACTCCCCCTTTTCAGCAATATTAGGGTTTCGGACTAACACTGTGTCCCCAGCCTTTCCAATGAACCATTTAGCCCTTGACTAACAGATGGATAACCTGTGACAGGCAATTTTGGTATTATGTCTAGCCTGGCTCCAGTTGTGCTGTGTTACTGCTAGGGTGACTTGTTCTTGAAGCAAATCATTGATTGACTACAGGTTGACAAGAGGAAAATTGACTGGATGTGCTAACATAAGGGATACTGGAGCAGTCTCCAGGGACTTGGGTTGTGCAGTGTTAAAGATAAAATTGAGCCACGTTGTCTGAGCCTTGTTGTGAAAGATAAGCACAGCCTTCAACTTGCAGTTCACCTGGTCAGCAAAGTATGCTGGTAAAAGGATTTGTGGTCACATCTTTAATTCCATTGTCAAAGCAGAACCTCACAAATAGCTGGGAAACAGAAGCTATCAAGCATCCTCGGTGGCCTGGAAACAGAAAAAATTCATAACAAATGCTGGCCAGCTGCCAGGAATGTCATTTCTCTGCTCGGAATGTGTCAAAAAAACGAGAAAAGTCATCCATGATAACTAGTAGGTGCCTAATACACACACACACTTGATGAAGTGGACCTATATAATCCATACAAAGTTAATCCATCAGGCATTCCTAACAGGTAGGCTCTAAAAGCCACTTGAGGGAATTCCAGTTGGGCTCGGCTCCCTTACGGCTCTCACACTCCTCCACCAACCTCTGGACAGCCTTATTCAGGGAGGACCAGGTGACATGTTGAGTGATCTTGACCCCACCAACCTCCAGGCTTGCTTATACAGGGGGGACCAGGTGATGTGTCGTCTGATCTTGACAACAGTTTTATAAATACCTAAGAGGGTATTATGGAAATAATGAGCCAAAACCTAACTAAGAGCTTGATTGTCAGTCTCTAAACAAAATTCCTGGTGTTCAAAATAAAATCTGAATTTCTTAAGGGCAAACATAACCGCCAAGGCTTCCCATTCATACATAGAATATTTCATCTCCGCAGGTGAAAGTTCCCAAGGTGCATTGCTATAGGGCATCTACGTGCAACACGTCCCCTGCCATTCTGTTCCTGTAGGAGGACAGCTACCACTTTCTACTCCAGAAGAATTAGGTGTCTGTCTGCAAGAAGAACATGACCTCAAAATTTGGTATGTCTAATACTAGTGGGTTACTAAGCACCACCTTAATGGCTTCAGAAGATTCTGGATGACTTTCATCCCGTGTGAAATTTCTTAAATCGTTAAGGCACCCCACTAATTTAACAAAATTCGGCACAGACTTTCGAAAAAATTTGTCATGCCAGGTCTTGCATCTGAGTCTATTGCATAGATATGAGGCATGTACCAAGGAGTTGGGAACTGGGGCACGCTAGAGATGGACAAGTATATTTCATATGTTGGGTGGGTGGTGGAATATCACTGTGGGAGGGATGGGGAGGATATTTGTCATTTCAGTTTTGACTGTCTCCCGACCTGTCCTAAAATATCCTCACTACTGTCTTCCCCAACCCTCCCATAATGATATCTTGTTGCCCACCAGTCCTAGACAATACTCTTATCCATCACTACTCCTCTCTTGCTCCTAGCCCCTTGCCTCAAGGCTTATATTCCTGCAACAGACCCAGAAGCCATATCTACTCCAGTCCTATCACTGGCATCTCCTATTTGATCAAAGACAGAGCCACCTGTGAAAACAGCCATACGATCTACCAAATAAGCGGTAACATTTGTGACACATTCTATGTCGGCATGGCCACTAACAAACTATCTGTTTGCATGAAAAAGCTACTTTGTAAAAGGGGAGAAAGGGATAATGTGACCAATTTTAGACCTATTTCTATGCCAACAGTGTTTGCTTAAGTTATTGAAAAGGCTGTGTATGTAAGGATAATTGATCATTTTATTTCACATAATTTGCTATCGAATGTCCAGATCAGTTTTAGAAGTGGTTTAACAACTGAAAATGCTGTATTCTCTTTTCTCTGTGAGATACTGGATGGATTAAACAAATGGTTTCGAGCACTAGCCATCTTTTTTTAATCAACTAAGGTGTTCAGTTGTGTTGATCACAAAATATTGATACAGAAGTTAGACCATTACAGAATACAGGTAGTAGCTCACAGTTGGTTCACTTCTTCCCCAACCCCTACCCCACTATCCCTCCCACTCCTCAACCTGTGCTGCCTCCTTTTACCTGTCACTCACTTCAGCAGTTGTTGCTCATGTCAAACACAGTCACAGTCGGGCCTTAATAGCCACAGACAGTAGCCGTGTGTGTGTGTGTGTGTGTGTGTGTGTGTGTGTGTGTGTGTGTGTGAGAGAGAGAGAGAGAGAGAGAAAGAGAGAGAGAGAGAGAGAGAGAGAGAGAGAGTTCTACTTCTGAGGAAGGACTTTGTCGGAGATTGTGCATACTTCCAGTGTCCTTTTCATTGTGCCGGCCCACAACTCGATGACTCTCTACGTTACGAGTAGAAATCTATCCTCTATATTATTGTTCTTACATCCTGGACCTTCCATTGATCAATCAATAATATTTGTAACTATACAAGCTCTCAGGTAATGTAGTTACCATTAACAAAAAGTTATATCAAATGAGTATGTGAAGCAACTACCAGACCACATTAAATGAAACAACTCTACATATACACTTGACAGCACAGAAAGTTCCCCACCCCTCAGAATTCTAAGCCTTGTCATATGCATGATTTGACAACACAGGATGCAGACACTGTAAGATGTAGACATTGTCTTTCACTTGAGTTGTTAGAGTGTTGTACCACTCGTGGTCTAGTGGTAAATGTCATGCAATGTAGATGCAAAGTTGTATGCTCCAGTCTATTCATTCCTTTATTTTTTAACTGCAGTTTGACTGCCTGCTAAAAGTATGAACCTGATGAAACCTCAAAGGTAATCTGCTTCACTTTCTAACCACACAGTAATAACAAAAGAGCCTTTGGCTGCATCAAGATCACAACAGTTTATGCTTAAATGTTTCCTCACCCTACATAACCACTGCAACCCAGCTGCTCCCCACCAGGCATCTGACACTGGTTGTAGTCCGAACAGATGAATGTGGTGCATCTGCGTTTGTAGTAAATTTATGCTCTCACACTGATAAGCATGAAATTATTTATTAGCATAGTTGGATTTTCTGCAGTAAATAACTTTAGTAAACCAAGTGAACATGGAGCTACACAAAAGGTATGAGTGTATTTATCAACTGTCATTTTCTAATTTAAAATTCTAGTATTTGACTTGCAGTTATGAATTGGATTTTTCATAATTTGATCTTTTTAACATTGTTTATGCATTATAAACTAAGTAGCACGAGGAAGATATCTAATATATGTGACATACTGTTTGCTGTGGGTTTAACAGAGGGGTAAATGCACCTTGAAGCATTTGTGTGAAGTGTGGAACGATATTAGGAAAACCACATCAGAAAGCATTTTCTTGTTTCTTTCATTCTGGCATGAATGAATTTCCACATTCATGAAGTTTCAATAATTGACATATGTGATGAACTGTTACCATTTAACTTTCGTACAACATTTGCATTCAACTGCCAAATTTAAGAAGTCAATAGCAGAAGTACGACATGCCACAATTAACAGCAACAAAAATCAAACTGGTGTCTATTACCGCATTTTCGTTTCAGTGTCATCAGTTCACTCATAGAGCTTCCCTATGCCATGGCTATCAACAATGAGAAGATGCTGTTATAAAAGACATGGCAAATATGGAGGCTCCTTCATCTGTAAGTTAACCTCAAAATGAAAAATATGTCTGAAGTGTTAGACCCTTGCATCTATTTCATAACACTTAAACAGTATTCATAAGATTCAACTACACACAATCCAGTTCATAACTACTCATCAAATATTGGAAGTTCAAATAAGAAAATGACAACTGATAAATATATTCACAATAACATACACATGTGTAACTGCACGGTGTCCACCCCATTTATCAAAGTTATTTCATGCGGAGAATCAAACTACACAAAGAAACAATTTAAATGCGAGAGCAGCATGGTGCCAAAAATACGTCGCAATGAGCTCAACTGGTCAGATGGTGGCTGGCATCAAGAGACCAGTGGCAGACAGCTGGTTGCTGCTCTATGGAAAGAAAACTCTCGACTATAATCTATTCCGATCTTGATGCAGCCATGAGCTCTTGCACAGAAGATTAGAAAGTGAAGCAAATTATCCCTGAGTTTCTATCAGACTGATACATTAAGTACACAGCCGAAATGTGGTTAAAAAATAAAACAATGAGAGGACTTAAACTCTCAACTATGCCTCTACATTGCGCGACATTTACTACCAGATACAACACTGTAACAGCTCGAGTGGAAGACAACATTTCCTCCAGACACATACACATACTATAGTGTTGCCAGATTGTGTAGACGGCCAGACTTAGAATTCTTAGAGGACAACTACTTTTTGTGCAGTCAAATGTAAACAATAGGTTTATCTGGGCTTGCCCAACTTATACAATACAGTATTACAGTATTATATTTACAGACTGCAAGAATGAAAGACGCAAGCAAGATATAGACAACATTTTAAAAACCCAATATGTCTGATAATGTTAGTAATCTTCTAAGGTGTTGAGATGCCTCAGATCACCAGTTATTTTGGCAACAGAGAATGTTGCTGTCTTCAGCTGATTTCTGTGGGATGGACTGTTACACGACTGAGTTCACTGGGTAAAAATTTAGTTGTCTATTGTGTTGAAGCTAAAAGAAACAGCACGCATCTGCAGGATATGTGCAACAAGGAGTGGGAACCAACTGCTGACTGAAAACTACCTCAGTATGAAAGCCATCTTGAAATACAAACTGTGGTTGGTTAAGTATCCCATAATGAAGGAAAGAAAAAAAAGTTCTTGTCCTGGCAGAGAGTTGACAATGATATGAAGAAAAGTTTGTTTTAGTTATGCTGAATAAAATTTGTGTGAATAGTTCTATGTTCTAGATTTGACCAATTTCTTTTTACATGGTGAGTTAATTGTGAGCACGTTTTACCATGCATTCATACTATTGATTCACCTCAATAGGTAATTAATTCCCTACCTTCAGTGTGGATGTACACGTACATTCAACCTCCAGTGTGAATATAAAATCAGCGAGAAAGTATGACATGGACAGGGACTGCTGATAGGTGCCACGGGGGGGCTGTGGGAGTCTGCTGGGGAGCACGATGAGATAGTCTGCGTTTTTGCAATAAACACTGTGTCCAGGTGGCATTGTGGTTAATTTGACTGCCTAGTAACCAGAAGATCACGGGTTTGAGTCCCTCTACAGCACACATTTTCACTCATCGCTGCTGACTCTGTGTAAAGTCTCGATGCAGCTAATATCATTAGTCCCTTCCCTTTCTCTGCCTTCCTCTTCCTCCAACTACAACTGCTGTCATAGCTGCGGATTCAGTGTGGTGTGTGTTCTTCCAGAAATGTCCAAAACAATAGACACCATGCTCATATAATAACTGAAAGTACTTCCTCAGGCTTCACTACTTCGGAAAAACCAGAAGAAGAAGAAAATGAACGTTATATTTTTAGGTAATGCCTGCTGAAATGGTTATCAGGGGGATGACACACAATCCCCATGTGTGACATTTTCTTTATTTTACACTGACAGTACCATATTAAGTGGTGTTGGCCATTATGACATATTTTTTGTTTTAGGAGATTTCCTTCTGGCGGCACACAGTCCACCTGGTTTCAATTTGAATGATCTTCTGTTTATGTGGTTTGTTCTTCTTCAGTATTCTAGTGCGACAGTACTTAATCTTAACATCTACATTTGTCAAACCATTGGCCATACTTGCATAACCAGTTGATATTATCATTCACAGGCTCAGTAGTTGTAGCTGACAAGCTATGGAAGAAATACATTTGTGCAGATGCTTCAGCTGTTGATCTGCACCTCCCCCAACATGGTGTGGTTGTCCACAACAGTCTCCATAACTATTGTTGCCCTCCCCAACCACGCCATCTGCACAGCAGCTATGGTCTAGGTTATTTTGTGTGCACTGAGCAAGACTTCAGGAAGTATTGTAAGTTATTAGAACGAAGGTGACTGACTTGTTTATCCAATGAACCTTCAGTACCTTCAAAACCACCATAAGGGCGACTCTTCAAATTATGGACCAATTTCATACACTTTCCTGCTTAAGGAAGCACCAGGATCATTGTGAAATGTAGAAGAGACCATTATCACCTAAGGGAAGAATGCAGTTTTCAACATGTGATTTGATCACATAGTGTAAATATTTGAACAAACTATCTGTTGAGGATATAAATCATACATAAGCTTCAGCATATACACATGTAAGAAATAAGCATTTCAATCTAGGCTCAATGCTTCAATGAGGAGTATTCAAAGGAACATTAATTGCTGTGTATCAAATGAAAAGTATACAAACAGCTTTAAGGTATTACAAACAATGTCTGAAATTTATTTAATCATCCTGTGAGATGCAGTAGTCTTCTTACACTGTCAAAATGTAAGCTTATGACAAAGCAAGCTGGGATCATCTTACTTCCTCTTGATTTGTTATCTGCCTCCTTAAATTCATTTTTTTTTTTAATTTTTGACCAATTACCATCACAATATGTAAATGTAATTTGCAATTTCATAAAAGAGAAAGGTTGGCCCTCAGTTTTAAAGAATATAGCACCAGATCTAAATTTGTGCTCCGTTTTATGTATGTAATTGATTTTCTAATTTATTTTGACAATTTATTGTTAATATCTTTTGTTATAGGATGAAATCAGTAATTGTTTTGTGGCTTAGATTCTATTGCTGACTTACAAACATATATAAATTCTGTACTAATTATACGCATTTGGAAAAAGAATCACTAGGATTCTTGAAGTATTTATTTGGCTCTATTTGAAAATATATTAACAAATCCAGCCCTTCATTAATTCCAAAGTAATTAACAGGTTTGTAAAAAGTATTGTTTCTATATCTATATCTGTTAATTTCATCATTTAAACAAATAATTCGGCTTAACCCCTGTGTAGAACAAACTGTTAAAAAGAACCAATTTTTCAATGTATTCAGTTAATTTAATGATTTATTTTTTAATTGTAACTTCTGCAACTTAAACACTGAACAATGTGTAGTTTCAGTGCCTATTACTGAGATGATGTATAAAGGCCCAATTTTTGGTCCCGAGACAATCAGTCCACGGGCGATTTTCAGACGAGAAACCTGTGCTGGTTAGGTCAACAACAATGCATCAACGTAACTGTGAAATACGTGTAATAGGTCATGTGTTAAAACAATGACAGTGTTTATTCAATATGTAGCATATTATTCTGCAATAACTGTGTGATCAGGTTTTTACTGCTCATAGGTGTTCAACAGTAAACTACGGTAGCAGTATGCTGATGTTTGCCTGAATACTATTAATGAGGTTCATCGAAAGTTAAACAATAGTGCACTGGCCATATTAACTGTGTTTATTGGTAGGTCGTGAACAGTGAAAGTAAAGAACTAGGAATGCAACTGTGCACCTGTTGGCTACATTATTTACAGTAGTCAGTGTTGAAATTCCACTCCCCATTTTTCAGTCAGTAACACAATGCAATATGTTGACACCAAGGACCATGAACAAACAAATAAAGCAGGTGAACATCATGTATGGTTCCCTTCTGGGTGATGATTATCATAATTGGGCACAAAAAACTAGGACTCACGAACTATGAACACTATCTCAAGAACAGTTTACAATACAGTGATTATAACGAAGGAAGTGCAACAGCAAATCAGCGAATGGGTTTCATGGCCACAGTATGACAGCAGCCAATCAGCTAGTGGGTTCTATGGAAGCAGCCATTGAGTACAGGAGCAGCAAATCAGCACACACATAGACGCAGCTGTGCAGACGATGAATCGAGATGATGATTACTGCTGCCGCAACTCCAGCAGCAGCAGCAGCAGCAGCAGCAGCCGCAGAAGACGAGTGAATAAGAATAAGGTAATTTCATAAAAAAGTCATTTTATATTAAATTATGAATGGCCTTAACGAACGAGACAGTGTGATGAGAGAGAAGGGACAATGGGGAACTGGTTCTGTAAATGACATGCACGTAACTTTGAATGATGGGGACAAAAGCCCTATTGTAGATGAAACGATAAAAGCGTCATGTACACTGTATGGTGATGGAAGTGAAATGGATGAAAACAGTACTGAAGTGGATGAAATCATTAAGGTTAAGGGGGAGTAGTGAAAGTCAGTGAGGGCAACAGGTTAGGGCAGACAAAAATTGGAATGAATGTTAAAAGAAATTATGAGTAGTATGTGTACGAAAGAAGACATTATTAAGGTGGAAAAGAAAACTCATAGCATTAGAACTGACATGGTTAGCTTCAAGGATGAATTGGAGAAATAAATTAAAAAGGAGATTAAGGTAGTCAGCTCTAATCTTTCAGAATTAAATAAGAAGGTTGAGGCAGTAGCTAACGGTTGTGATGAAAAGCTAAAGAAAGTAGCACATAACACTAATGAGAAATTAACATTAATGAGTAGTAAATGTGTAGAAGACAGAAAGAAGCTTTGTGATGACTATAGTAGGAGGGTGCAGGCTTCCAAAAAACAGCGTAAAGATGAAATCAAAGCAGCCAGGAAATTTTGTGCTGAAAACAGGGTTAACCTTGAACCAAATCAATCAGATTAAAAATGATTTAGAAACAATTAACTTTACAGGGCTGCTGCCCTTTATGCTGTCAATGCCATGTTGGGACCGGTACAGTAGTTTCTGTTCCGTGGAGAACCAACCGTACCTGCACATAGGCTATTATTATGATGGAATCACCACTTCAAAAGGCATTCCAAAGCTGCTGCCAGCTTCCCTCTGTGGAGTAAACCATCTACCATTCCTGTCTGCACCTAGAGAATATGTTGCATGGCTAAATATGGTTTTCTGTTAGAAAGTGTTTGTGCGTTGTGTATCTGAGGTGGGACAGGTAGGTAAATTCACATATCCAGGTAAATTATTGGTGTACTGGCTAATAAAACAAAGTATGCAAGCTGTGGGGGCAGTGTGAAACTTTTTTAAGCACTGTATTTGAAAAATATTATTCATTTTGTTCCACTTCTAGAATCTTAGGTTTTGTGGATTTTTGCCTGTACATTAATGGGTGTGGATGCATTCAGTGGAGGCAAGTGTGTCGTGTATGATTTTTCTCCATAAATATGTCCTACTGATGTTGCAGTATATCTCCAATGTTCTGGATGCATCAAATGAAGTTTAAAAGACAGCTAACTCCTGCTGCTGGTATGCCTCTTCATGTAAATGTCAGAGTTACTATTATTATTCAATACAGAAAGGAAGATTACCAGCTTAGCAATTTGCTGAAAATGAGTTCATTAAAGGGAATATTACAATTAACATCCTGTTAACGACAAATTAATTAGAGATGGGAAGCAGCCCCAGATTGGAGAAGGAAATTGGACGGATAGCTGACTCCATAAAAATTAATACATTTCATACTGTGCTCGAGCACAGGCAATAAAAAACAGTGAGCAAACACGATGTGTGTACTTGTTGCCTCAGGGCCTCCTGCGAAACTGAGGTGCTTGAGTAAGCTACATCACACTGCTTTGTTGCGTGCTTGTTGTCAAGCCAGTTTATAAAGTACACATCCCTCTTCATTTTTATATAACTTTGTTTTGAATGCACTGTACAAGAATACTGAATACCTTGAAAATTATCGAGTTCAGCCATTCATTCACATGTAATATTCCAACAGCTCCATCACCGATGAGAGCCTTCAGGGGTGTAAAACGAGTAAGTGAGAAGTGCCACTGAACTACTAACAACCATTTTCATCTACTACTAATCTGCTCACATTAATCATTATTCAAGGGAATCAGTTCTACATCATTTTATTTTTATAAATATACAGAGAAGCAACTACTTGAAAAAAGCCAATGCTCTGCTACTTAAACTGCTCTGCCACTATTTTGATTTAATACTTCATGCTAAATGGGCATTTAATTTTACACAGGACACTGTCATCTAAACTTATTCTGATAAATTCATATACTTCCTTCCTGTGCAATGCCCTTTATGCTGTCAATGCCACGTTGGGACCGGTACAGTAGTTTCTGTTCCGTGGAGAACCAACCGTACCTGCACATAGGCTATTATTATGATGGAATCACCACTTCAAAAGGCATTCCAAAGCTGCTGCCAGCTTCCCTCTGTGGAGTAAACCATCTACCATTCCTGTCTGCTTCTAGAGAATATGTTGCATGGCTAAATATGGTTTTCTGTTAGAAAGTGTTTGTGCGTTGTGTATCTGAGGTGGGACAGGTAGGTAAATTCACATATCCAGGTAAATTATTGGTGTACTGGATAATAAAACATTTTTTACTTTAATTTTGAATATTTGGGGATTTCCAGATTGCTCCTAATGTCGGCTGGCAGATGTTAAAAGGGTGTTGCACCTGAATATAAAACAGTTTTCTTAACCCTAAGCTTCAATGCATATTCTCTATGTAAATTATTTATATTGTGATTGTTATGGTTGCAAACTTTGCAATTAATGCTAAATTCTCTCTTGTCCATTTGAGCAGCTCAGAGGTCAGCATATCCAACAGCTCCATCACCGATGAGAGCCTTCAGGGGTGTAAAACGAGTAAGTGAGAAGTGCCACTGAACTACTAACAACCATTTTCATCTACTACTAATCTGCTCACATTAATCATTATTCAAGGGAATCAGTTCTACATCATTTTATTTTTATAAATATACAGAGAAGCAACTACTTGAAAAAAGCCAATGCTCTGCTACTTAAACTGCTCTGCCACTATTTTGATTTAATACTTCATGCTAAATGGGCATTTAATTTTACACAGGACACTGTCATCTAAACTTATTCTGATAAATTCATATACTTCCTTCCTGTGCAATGCCCTTTATGCTGTCAATGCCACGTTGGGACCGGTACAGTAGTTTCTGTTCCGTGGAGAACCAACCGTACCTGCACATAGGCTATTATTATGATGGAATCACCACTTCAAAAGGCATTCCAAAGCTGCTGCCAGCTTCCCTCTGTGGAGTAAACCATCTACCATTCCTGTCTGCTTCTAGAGAATATGTTGCATGGCTAAATATGGTTTTCTGTTAGAAAGTGTTTGTGCGTTGTGTATCTGAGGTGGGACAGGTAGGTAAATTCACATATCCAGGTAAATTATTGGTGTACTGGATAATAAAACATTTTTTACTTTAATTTTGAATATTTGGGGATTTCCAGATTGCTCCTAATGTCGGCTGGCAGATGTTAAAAGGGTGTTGCACCTGAATATAAAACAGTTTTCTTAACCCTAAGCTTCAATGCATATTCTCTATGTAAATTATTTATATTGTGATTGTTATGGTTGCAAACTTTGCAATTAATGCTAAATTCTCTCTTGTCCATTTGAGCAGCTCAGAGGTCAGCATATCTTGCTGCTATGTGGAAGACCCAGGTCCAATTCGTGGTAATGCCTTTTTTTTTAAAGGGCGAAGCTACTCCACACCCACACTGACATGGTGACCATCACCAAAGTTCTACCATCACCTCCGTTTGCTTCGTTACAATTGAGAAGTGCACAGGATGTGGGGTCATGATGTTGTCCGTAGGATTACCCACTAATACAGGCACTTTGACGCGATAGAAGTGGTCGAGAAGTGAGCAGAAGATAGCAGTTTTAAGGGCAGAGGGAGAAAAGTGCCAAGGCAAGCACCAAAGGAAAAGAACTTCTGCAATAGTCTGGACAGATAGTAAGAGCAGTAGCAGTTTCTTTCTGTCTGCAAGGGTGAGGTTGTCGTTAGTTTTGGGTATCGTGCGATGCTCGATACCATTGTCGCAGCTTAAAACACTCTTTACGAGTGTCAGTCCTATTGAGGAGGGGTACTCTTGGGCTGTGCACCTGAGTGTCTCCTGGGCCACCTGCAGCATCTGTACTTGTAACATGCCAAGGTCGTTATACGACTGGTCAATTGGCCATAAAGAGGTTTGGTTGGATATGTTTATGTTTAGTGTGCAATACTGCTTTCCCGTATTGCCAGTTGGTCAGCTAGATATTTGCAGCTGGCAATGCCATTTAGTTTTGCTGTAATGCAGGAATTCACCAGTGTTTATTTTGTCTGTGAGCTTGTGCTGTGCTGTCCACAGGTGATTAATTGTCCCTAGATTGAAGTGTTTTTCAGCAGTTGTGTTTTCACCCGTGGTTGTGGTCGTAGTTTCCCAGGTTAAGAATGAAGTGAATGTCAGAGTGTCTCAAGTTCCTGTACAGTCGTGTGGTGAGTTTTTTGAATATCTGTGTGTGAGTCTCAAGGCAGTATTCTCTGTGAAGGTCGACAGTGTGTGTGGACTGTGGTGCACTTCGTTCTGTATCACCTGTAGGCGGCACAGGCGGTCAGAGCCACGTAACCCCAGACTGCAGCTGCATGTATCATCATGGGTCTAATCAGTATCATGTACACGGACCTCGATACCCTCCTATTCAGTGTGCTTTACCTGTTGAGCTTAGAGTAACACTGTTTGAGCCTTGCATTTGCTCAGTTGGCCTGGCACTGAAGTATTTGACTTTCACACTGAAACGTATTGGGCGTGTGTGTAGTGTTATTTGTCTGCAGTCTTAATGTGGGGTCCTGCCCACTCATCTCGTATAGGGTGCCTAAAGGATGCTGCATTCTCAAAATGCTATACAACAATTCAAGCAAACAACATTAATAGTTTTTATTACAAATAAGAAGCTTGACAATGCTTAACCTGGAATTTACAATGGTGTCGCAAGCAATAGGCGACATGCAGTATAAATCCGAGTCCTTTGATATATACAATGTTCGTGCAAGTTTGACACACAGTTTGTGGATCACTAATAACTGTTATTGTAGCATTCTGCGCTAGGCCTGTCCGTATACTGTCCTAATCCTGTCCAAATACTGAGAAGCCGAGGCTGGCAGGAGCGGCACTTATATTCTCTTTGTCTAGGGGCCTGCTCCCGTCGTGGTGTGGTCCTTGCCAGTGGGCTATTGGCTGACGGTGCGTTCACTGCCTTCTTTGCCCTTGCGATCTTAATTTTCATTCCAGAGCTAGTGGGTATGCCAGATCACTTAATGTTTGTGCAGTTGTTATGGTTTGTCAGTGAACAGAACTGCTTCACACTTGTCAGCATTTGCTTTAACACACTGTCGTTCCAGCTAGGCAGTTTTGTTTGCAGTTGCGAACTATGCCTGATGGTTTCCAGTCTTGCACTAGGATGGTAGTGTCATCTGCGTAGATGGTTGCCATTGTGTTTTGTTCAGTTGGAAAGTCATTGACGTAGAGAGTAAACAAGAGGTGCCCTTGGATGCTGCCTTGGGGTACTCCCACTTGTATACTGTGTTGTATTGACTGTTTGTCCTGAACGTCGGTGTTGAAGCTTCTGTGGGTGAGATATGAGTGTGTAAGATGTATGAGCTCATCGGAGAGACTAGCAGTGCAGAGTTTGCGAATGAGACGATTGTGCCGTAGATGACTGAAGACCAGGAACAGCGCTCCTGTAGCTTTGTTGGTGTTGGGGGTGTGTGTAATATGTTCTACTACACAGAGGAGTTGTTGTGTTGTGGAGTGGTGATTGCTGAATCCAAATTGCTCCAGTCTCAGCGAGTCATTGGTGTTGCAGTGCATAGTAAGATGTTTGAGAATCATCTTCTCAACAATCTTATTCAGGGAGCTCAGCAGGCTGATGGCTCCGTAATTTTGTGGTAGGGAGTGGTATTTCCCTGGCTTCCTGAACATCAGGACAGGGAAGTGTTGATGTTGTAGAATGGTATTCGTCATATGTGTGAGATGCTCTATAGCTTTATTCGTGAACTCCTGGGTGACACGGTTTTGAAAGTGATTGGGACCAGGAGCTTTTCTAGCTGTTTTGTGCTTAATAACCTGTGTAATTTCATGTGTAGCAGTATGTATTGTTACATTGCACTTGGGATGGGTTACAAGCCATGTAACCTCCTGGTCCGTTTCAAGTAGCAGTGCTGGATTGGAAGGAGCCAGATTCAGTGTGAATGATGTTGCTAGTGTTCTGGTCATCAGCTCATGCTTCTCCTCCATGGAGTATGCTGGTCTGTAAGGTATTTGTAAACTTGGTGTGTAGTATTTCTTCTTGGTGGAGTGGACAGCTATTTGCCACACTCCAGGTCATGTGGTGTGCAGCCCTGTGAGTGTATTGTCCCAGTTTGTGGTTTTAAAAGTTTTAATTTAGCCTGTATGATCCCCTGGAGCCTGCTAATATGCTGTTTGTACAGCCAGTATCTCCCGAGATGATCTCTCATTGACATCGGCCCCTGTATTTCTGGGAGCAGGGCCATTGAGCATTCTTGTGGTATAAGTACTGTAATGGTACCTGCTATTGCATCCTCAACTGCGGTGGTAAGGGCTTTGACAGCGTCAACAAGTTTCCTGCTTTGTGTAATTTTGGGAATTTGTGGGATACGACTTTTCAAGCATTTCCTTGAACAATGCCCAATTCACACGCTTGTAGCTCAGTATCCTGTGAGATTCATCATACTGCTGTGTTTCTTCCGAGTAAAGTATTACAGGTGTTTGGTGAGGCCAAATCATGTAACTAAAGGATGTTCTGAAATTCCCGTTTTTTTCCATGCAGTTGCTTCTTGTGATAATCAGAGGCTGATTTTGACTAGTTAGAAATACTGCCACCTCCCCAATGAAATGTTGGTTGTGGTCAGATTTATATGTAGCGTAGCTAGAGGTATGGGTTGCTCCAGAGTGGTTAATTTTGTTTTACCTTGTACGGAAGCAACAAAGAGCGTCCAGTGGAGTTAAATACCCTTGGCAGCAGAAATAAGTTTCACATGAAGTACACACAGCTTACCCTGTCTCAAACACTTGACAGCTACACAGCGAATATTATTCAAATGTAGATGGCAGCTGTACCTTGAAAGTAAGCGTACCTCGTGATTATATCAGCAGTACATCTTCTGACATGCTTGATGTGAATGTGAACATAGAATAATAGTTAAAAACAACTATAGAATTGGCCGGCAGAATCACCATTTGAGGTTCCGTAAACGTCCCCATTGGTTGTTTTCATGTCAGGTCTCCAGGTGGAACACATTGTCATCTGGTTACAATACTACGGCTGTGAGCCGTCGCACTATCTGCCGGAACACAAATATCCATCGACCGTGGGTCCACCGCGCGTGCGCGAACACAACTGCCCTCTAGCGACAGGCACAACAGCGCACAGGTGGTGAAAGCTCGTGGGAACAATAGATATAAAAAACTGACAGTTTCTGATGACCGAAACAGGGACCATTGTGTTTCTTAACATCAAACAGAACAAGGTTCTAATTGTTAGTTAAAGGGTACCTCTTATCTCAATTCAGAGTATTGTTAGATAGCCGCATTCCAATGGCTTCTTCCACTACACAGTCCCAATACAGCGACGCAAGGTCAACCACTTGTCTCAACGTACAACATTTCATATTTTTCAGTAAGACAATGTTCAGACACTCAGATTTTTCTGGCTGAATTAAATGTGCATGCTGATCGTGCTTCACGCAACGATACTGGAGCGTACGAATAGTTCGTCCAATATAGGCTTTCCCGCAATTGCAGGGAATTGTGTAGATCCCGGGCTTTCTCGAACCAAAGTTATCCTTCACTAAGCCCAGCAGAGCTGTGGTCTCAGGCGGTGGACGGAAAATACTTTTAATATCAAACTTCTTTAAAATTTTTCCTGTTTCTGAAGATATGCTCCCCGAAAAATGTAGGAATTCCGCAGATTTGCTTGTATCTTCTGTTAGTTCCCGCGAATGTCCAGTCTCCAGTTCTTGCGTCAAACTGTCTGCATCTCAGATAGCGTAAACCCTTTTCTCCAATGTACGTAGGACCCCGTTGCGTTGGTAGGATTGATGACTGCCTGATGGATAAAGATATCTGTTCGTATGCGTGTGCTTCAGATAAACTGTCCTAATGTCCCATCACCCCTCCTGTGGACCAAGACACCTAAAAACGGATGTTCGCCGTCCTCTTCGACTTCCCTCATGAACTCAATATTGGGATGCACACAATTAAAATGATACAGAAAACGATCCAGAACATCCCTCCCAAATGGTCATCCTATAAACGTATGGTCGACGTATCTCCAGGAACAAGTTGGTTTAAAGAACCATGTTGCAATGTCCTCAATCTTCCACAAATTGGCGACCACGGGGGATAATGGACTCCCAATAGCCACTCAGTTTGTTTAAAACTTTTGACATTAAGTAAAAAAATACGTCAACGTCAACACATGGCGACAAAGCTTGTTGTTTCTTTGTCCAATTTTTCACAAATTAACTGCAAAGAATCCTCAAGAGGAACTTTGGGAAACAGAGACGCAACATCAAAACTAAAGAGCCAATTCTTGGGATTGAGACTCAGAAGTCATGTTGTTGTTGTGGTCTTCAGTCCTGAGACTGGTTTGATGCAGCTCTCCATGCTACTCTATCCTGTGCAAGCTTTTTCATCTCCCAGTACCTACTGCAACCTACATCCTTCTGAATCTGCTTAGTGTATTCATCTCTTGGTCTCCCTCTACGATTTTTACCCTCCACGCTGCCCTCCAATACTAAATTGGTGATCCCTTGATGCCTCAGAACATGTCCTACCAACCGATCCCTTCTTCTGGTCAAGTTGTGCCACAAACTTCTCTTCTCCCCAATCCTATTCAATACTTCCTCATTAGTTATGTGATCTACCCATCTAATCTTCAGCATTCTTCTGTAGCACCACATTTCGAAAGCTTCTATTCTCAGAAGTCATATGTTGAATAAAAACCAGAGAATTGGAAATAAGATTATAGCAATTTCCGACAGGGGGACTGAGAATGGACGCTAGATACTTAGCCAACTTATAAGTAGGAGTGCCCAAATTTCTAACAAAAAGCCGAAGAGAAAGTCCTTCCTGTCTACCTTAGGCAAACCGTATAATCTCGGCTGGACTGCAGAACCAGGTCGACGTTTTTCCCAGAACTTCATCACATAATGAAGTCTCTTTTAATGACTGGAAGAGTCTTGAGAGTCTTGGGTTTTATACGGTGAGTTGGATAGTTCTGCAATCTTTGGTTTGCCGAGTGTGCAAGAGAGAGATCAATTTTAAGCACATAATTGTCCCGCGAAAGAAGAACCGTTGAACTGGCCTTGTCTGCTGGAGGAATTACTAAATCTTCTCTGAAGGACCGGATTGCGGCTCTTTAAAGCGAGATGTTACGTCGCGGGGGTGGCACCTGACGCAGCTGAGACACCTCTTACCTAACCTCATCAGCTAGATGGTCGGGAAACCTGGACACGACTTGTTCAACGGCGGAAATGTATTCCGTAATTGGAACTTCACTGGGTGTATGGGTAAAATTGAATTCCTGTTCCAATACCGCAGGCTAGCATCGTTCACTCTTTCGTTGTGAGACTGATCACATGTTGACGGGTGTTATCACTGTAGACTGCGAAGAAAACTGTTGAATTTTCGAAGATTTCCTACTGACGGCGTTTGCATACACCCAGTCTGATATTGCCCAGGACGAACTGTCGACCCAATTCCAGTATGCAGCTGAAGCAGCGCTGAAACTGCCAAATGCAGATAAAATAAATCTTTGGATATGAAATCCAGTTGTGCGCATATAAAACTATTGTGCTCCCTTAGTAAGGCAAAACCAGCACGCTTCTAAATGGTGTTGGCCATTCTTGTCTCAATGTAATCAACAATTCTGGCAAATTTAAGTATTAAAACTTCATTCCAGCATCTCAGCCGAAAAGCGAGGTCGCTCAGTAATTTCCCCTTCTTACGAAGTTCATGAAATACCCTTGAAAGTTGAAACGTCCCCTCACCGTAGAGGATTTTCATGTGATTCCGTAATCTCTGCCGGCGTAATAATTGGTTGTATTCATGTCGGGGCTCCAGATTCAAAACATCATCTGATCTGACTGGAGAGCCGACATGAATACCCATAATCACGTATCAATGGCCAATGATGCAAACAAAATGGTCTTCGTCTCTTCGGTTTGGAGTGATCATGTGTACATGCGTGAACTCGAGTACACAAGCATGTGACTAGAAGTGAGACGGGGTCATACAGCGTATAAATTCTCAACCATGTAGTTGAGAAAGATCCAAACACCATTTCAACCTCAATATTCACAATTTTCCATCGCGTTTAGCCTAGGATTATCGTTTGCCCTCAGATGAACCAAAAGTAAAGAAACACATAGTATAGGATGTTATGTTGTCCATACCGCAAATGAAATAAATCTTTGGATATGAAATCCAGTTGTCTGCTGTTAAAGTCTCAGCAAGCCTTAACTGGTAAGTTCAGACATATTGTTACGGTCACGATGTCCAGAAACGAAAGGGCTGTTCTTAAAATTTCAGACAGTTGTCAGACAGGTATACACAGTGCTAAGTCGGAACTGTCCATTACCGCAACTAATTTCCAGCTGTATGAGGGGGCGAAAGAAGCAACACAAGGTACTTTGTTTCAGCAGTGTTCCGAAACGACAGGCAAATGATGTATTTATTATAACGAATGAAACATTGCACAAATAACTGACAGGACACTCAATATTTAGTCTGTCACGAATTACATGCAGGACACATCCAGAAATTAGTGAGAATTCTTAAATGGATGAAGTTTATCGCAGACGCTCATGGTGGGGAGGGAGGGGGGGGGGGGGGGGTTAGCGGCAAGTGCAACTCCTTGCTGTCCGTCCCCTGACGTCCCCCTCCTCCCTCCCCCCCCCCCACTTCTGTAACCTATGACTAAGTATAAATCTATGAAGTGCGACACTATGAATTAAATTTCAAAATAGGATATAAAAAAGTTTGCTCTCGAGCTCACATGCGATTGCACAGATTAGAAATGGAATTCCTGAAAAACCACCCATGCTTTCTGAAAACCGGGGAAAGTGTTTTAACGATATAGCTATGCTACTATCTGGGGAAAATCGAACGCATTTCTCGCAGTTACAGTGGAAAATTTACTCACAGAACATCCAGTAATATGCAGGCAGCACTGTGTGGTGGAAAAATTTCATAATTCACACAGTACTTACATGAAACTAAGTTTATTACTGTCTGCCAGCACTGAATCAGAAAAAAAGATGGTTCAGCACTAATCTTGTTAACCGCAGAGAATACATGCAACTATCTAAATACGTTCCTGAGCTGTCCAGAATGCTGTGCTCCAATAACAGGTACATGGCTGTCCGGACCTCACTGCTGCTCCGTCCCGACACACGACGACCCGGAAATACTAGCGGTCGCTCTAAAGACAGTACGACAGTCCTCTTATCGATAAGCGCCGCTGGTGCCACTCACGGGCAGGCAAGCCAGCAACTTATAGACGCCAGTAAATCTAATAAGAAACGGGACGGCAGTACCGCAAAGACAAGATGTTAAGCAATAAACGGCACTAACACGAGCCGCGCACGGCTCAATCAGGGTATGGTATAATGCAGGACAATATAATTACATGGTTTTCAGTGTATGTAGTATTGCGATCTTCGATTTGTTTCCTTACTTTATACCACTTTATAACGTAATAACGTAGTCCCAAAACATGTTCTGGTTATTATATCACACATTTAACAACTGACGCGTAACATTGTCAGTACTGATTCATGAACGAGTTGTACGTTGCTTGACAATACATATACAAGCTTAGAATTTAGGACCTTAGCCACAGTCTTCCCACGTGGTATTGCTTCAGTTTATCCTGGTGTACAGCTGTGTATCCAAAGTACTGTCTGTTTTTTTAATTCGTCTGTCTTTCGACTGGTTTGGAGTCCTACATCACTTCCTATCTTCTGCACTACTTTTCATCTCTACAGGGTGTCCCCGAAATGTTGCGACAAAATTCGAGGAGTTGTAGAGGGTGTCTTGAGGAAGAAATGGAGGATAGGAATACGTGTCCAGAAATTTCATCCAACGAAGCTACAGAACGTCGAAGTCATAGAAGCCTATGTCTGCCACTAGGGCACCCCTTCGGCAGCAAAATCACGTTGTACACTGACGAAATTTAAGAGGAACGCCTCGCAATGTTATTTCTTATTCAGTGATCGCAACTGATTGCCATGATCGCCATTGGAGAGGATGGAGCTAGCTGCTGCGTAGACAGGCCTTGTCTCCAATGAATGCGATGTTCTGTTGCCTTGGTGGATGACTGTTTCGGACACGGGTTTCCATCTGTAGTTTATTTTTCTCCTGTATTTTAGAGGGTTCCAGGAGAAAAATAAACTGCGAGTGGATACTCGTGTCGGAAACCGCCACCAACCGAAGCACCAGAGCATCATATTCATAGGAAACAAAGCCGTTCTAAGCAGCAGCTAGCTCCACCTTCTCCACTAAAGGTCGTGGTAATCAGTCGATCAGTGAATAAACAAACAACATTGAGAGACTTTCTGCCTACCGTCCTTCAGCGTGCAAAGTCACGTTTGCTGCCGGCGCCTATAACATCGGCGCGCTCTAGCGATGTTGAACGACGTTTCCCAACACGGGTTTCTACCTGCAACGTATTCCTCAAGATACCATCTACAACCCCTCGAACTCTGTTTCAACGTATCTAGAACACCAAGTTTATAATTTCTTTGTACTAGGACGCATGTTCTAGTATCTGTCTACACCCACATTACTTTTTTTCCATTTCTAATTCCTTCCAGCGCAAAATTAATTTTAGCGGCCTGCGTGGCAAATGTTCCATTAACGTGACCATTCTACTGGTAAGGCTTTCCCATAGATTTAATATAGGGCCTATTTATTTTTTCAAAATGGTTCAAATGGCTCTGAGCACTATGCGACTTAACATCTGAGGTCATCAGTCCCCTAGAACTTAGAACTACTTAAACCTAACTAACCTAAGGACATCACACACATCCATGCCCGAGGCAGGATTCGAACCTGCGACCGTAGCGGTCGCGCGGTTCCCGACTGTAGCGCCTAGAACTGCTCGGCCACTGCGGCCGGCTGTTTTTTCAGTACCTCCTTGTTTCGTATCCCGTCTCTCTACTTTACTACCTTCTTCGATAGTACCTCATCTGATAGGATCAAATTCTCCCCAATTTCTGATCGTTTGAAGTGGCGTAGTGATGAAGGTAAGGGTCTCGTACTGGGGAGGACGGTGGATTCAAATACTCGCCCCACACTGAGATCAGATTTTCGTGGCTTCCCTGAACCACTTCAGGTCACTGCATGGATAGATCCTTTGAAAAGTATACGCCGATTTCCCTTCACATCCTTCACACATCTCAGTTTATGCACAGTCTCTAGTTACGATGACGCTGAAAGGAAGCCAAATCTTCCATCCTTCTAATTTATACTTCTCAAATTTTCGCTTTGTATATATTTCAGTTCCACACAATGATATGCTCCAGAACTTTCTTCAGGTATGCCACATCCACTTGATGAATCCACCCCTGCAAGAGCTGTCATCTGTAGAGAGGAGTGAGAGTGTTTGTCATACCAGGAACATAAGAATACAACCCTGTGAAAATGGCTGTTGTCATCTTGGAAGACGGGAGGGTCCACAGCATATCCATATCAAAATGTAGAGGGGTAATGCTTAATTACAGATAATGTAGAGATGAACATCGTGGTTTATTTTCATGGCAATGAATGGTCGCAAGTCACGGTGCGAAAACTGCCCCAAAACATCACAGAACCACCTCCGGCCTGATCCACAACTTCCACTCTTCAGTGTGGCATCATTGCACTCCAGTCAACTACTGCCCAGGTACTGTGTTGTTTGTCCAATTAAAGACATCCAACTCTACATGCCACTGAGAGCAATGACCTTTTGCGAAGTACCTCGTTCCGAAAGTCCATGGCATGCAGTTCCAATCGCAACATTGGGTCGCTGGAAACTTGTTGCATTCTTTCAGTCCTGGATCCTTGCGGTGGGAGAGGGGAGAAAGTAAGAAACTGAGAGCCCCCCCCCCCCCCCCCAATTAGAATCCTACTGTGGATCCGTGTCTGCATTGAATGACTGCAGCAATTTCTGTCGGGTTGGAAAAATATTGTCATTGGCAAGGTGTGACATCCGTCACTAGTCACTGTCGGTTAGGGTGTTTTAACAACGGCTGCTCTTAACATGTGTTACATGACTGTGAGTGGTCCACCATTCCTTGTAGACAATCCACAATGATACACCAATCAACCTCTTCATCTCAGAAGAACAATGTCCTCAATTATTTGGTGCATATATTCCAATCTCTGTTTTCACCTACAGTTTTTACCTTCTACAGCTCCCTCTAGTACCATCCAAGTTACTGCCTAATGTCTTAACACATGTACATGTCCTATTACCTCGTCAACCTATCTTAAAGCGCAAATTTCGTATAATTGAGTGGCACATACACAGACTTTCATTGTAAAGAGGCACTGTCCTGAGTTAGGTCAGCAGTGGAGTGTCACACAACCGTCTGGTATCAGTTCTACGCGACTTAGGGCGATCCAAAGCATTCGCTGTGAGCAGCAATTCCTTGTCATGTTTGAAACTGATTGTATCTGGTAATGTATGACAATTGTCTCTGGTCCATGTCAGCTAAAGTCTTCTTACTAGCGTTGCTCCTACGCCGTATTACATGGCTGTGAGAGATCTACCATTACTGTCTTGATACATCAACAAATCGGTGGACTGCACTCACGATCTGATCACAGGAGAGTCCAAACACGATAACTACTAACTGCAATCCTGTCACTTCTCCATGTAGAGCCTTCTTACTGCGGTGTTCCTTATAACCGACTGGCACATAAACTATCTCATCAAAAGTATCTGGACACCGCTATGTGATGCGGAATTGGCGACTATATGTCACGAGAGGTAGACTCGACAGGGTAACTGGAGGTGGGAGCCATTGTCTTATTAGCAGAGAAACAGTAACAGTAAAATGGGTTGTTCACGAGGGCTCGGTGATCTCGAACATAGTGACTGGATGTCACCGGAGTAACAAATCCATCAGGGTCATTTCAGACGTTCTAAAGCTGCCCAAGTCGACTGCTAGCGATGTGAGTGTGCAGTGGAAGAGGGGAGGAAACACCACAGCTAAACCTAGATGAAGCAGACATCATGCACTGATGGACAGGACCTCCAACCCTAGCAGACGGTGGTTGTAAGAAACCGCACGAAATGAGTGGAAGGGATCACTCGTGTGTTCCAAAGTACTACCAGTAGTCCAGCTAGCACAATGAATGAGAGTTAAATGGAATGGAGTACGACGGTCGTGCAGCTTCTGTCAAGCCACAAATTTCTGTAATTAGTGCTAAGCAAAACATGGGGTGCTGTAAAGAATGATGCCATTGGGCAGTGTATCACTGGAAAGGGGTGATTTGAAGTGAGGAATCACGCTACATACGTTGGAAATCCAATGAAAGGGTTTGTAGAATGCCTGCCATCATGCGCAATTCCAACACAGAAGTACAGAAGAGATGATGTTACAATATGGGGCTGTTTATCGTGCTTAGGGTGTCGTTCCCTCATTGCACTTAGGAAAACGCTATATGCAGAAGTATATGAAGACATTTTGTGGAACTTTAGGCTGCATTCAGCACAGGAAGTTTTCGGAGACTGTAATTGTTTCAGCATAACAGTAAACCCTGTTGCGCAGCAGTATCTGTGAGGTAATGGTTTGTGAATAACATTATTCCTGAAATGGACTATGCTGCCCAGTGTCCCGACCTGAACCCAATGGAACTCATTTGGGAAGTGTTAAAAGATCGACTTCGCTCCGGAATCCAACATCACTACCACATCTGGTTTCAGCACTTGAAGAAGAACAGACTGTCATTCCCTCACTGACATTCATGCACCTCACTGGAAATGTCCCCAGCAGAATTCCAGCTATCATAAATTAAAGGGTGGTCATATCCCATGAGTAATAAAGGGACACACACACACACACACACACACACACACACACACACACACACACACACACACACACACACACACACAGCCAACAGCCGACCCACCGCCCTTCGCATGATCTCCGTCACAATTTCACCCAACCCCTCCCTCCCCCAATCACTCCACCCAAAAAATTATGTTATGTGTAGCGCTGCCCTGCCAGCCGACCGAGAGAAGTTCATCTTTTGTTCCTGTAGTCGCTCAGTAAAGTAGGTCGTAAAGTGTGTAGGCTGCACAGGAAATTGGTCGGTCGGTTGGTGTGTGTGCGCAGTGCCCTTTATGTCCATTACTAGATGCTGGACACTTTTGATCAGAAGGTGTACCCACCACTTGGCCGGCATGACATACTTCAGAGCGGTGGAGGGTAATGTGACAGCCTGGCAGAAGTCCTGCACAGGTTGTTGTTGTTGTTGTCTCCAGTCCTGAGACTGGTTTGATGCAGCTCTCCATGTTACTCTATCCTGTACAAGCTTCTTCATCTCCCAATACCTACTGCAACCTACATCCTTCTGAATCTGCTTAGTGTATTCATCTCTTGGTCTCCCTCTATGATTTTTACCCTCCACGCTGCCCTCCAATGCTAGATTGGTGATCCCTCGATGCCTCAGAACATGTCCAACCGATCCCTTCTTCTAGTCAAGTTGTGCCACAAACTCCTCTTCTCCCCAATTCTATTCAATACCTCCTCATTAGTTATGTGATCTACCCATCTAATCTTCAGCATTTTTCTGTAGCACCACATTTCGAAAGCTTCTATTCTCTTCTTGTCTAAACTATTTATCGTCCACGTTTCCCTTCCACACATGGCTACACTCCATACAAATACTTTCAGAAACGACTTCCTGACATTTAAATCTATACTCGATGTTAACAAATTTCTCTTCTTGAGAAACGCTTTCCTTACCATTGCCAGTCTACATTTTATATCCTCTGTACTTCGACCATCATCAGTTATTTTGCTCCCCAAATAGCAAAACTCCTTTACTACTTTAAGTGTCTCATTTCCTAATCCAATTCCCTCAGCATCACCCGACTTAATTCGACTACATTCCATTATCCTCGTTTTGCTTTTGTTGATGTTCATCTTATACCCTCCTTTCAAGACACTGCCCATTCCGTTCAACTGCTCTTCCAGGTCCTTTGCTGTCTCTGACAGAATTACAACGTTATCGGCGAACCTCAAAGTTTTTATTTCTTCTCCATGGATTTTAATACCTACTCCGAACTTTTCTTTTGTTTCCTATATTGCTTGCTCTATATACAGAGTGAATAACATCGGGGATAGGCTACAACCCTGTTTCACTCACTTCCCAACCACTGCTTCTCTTTCATACCCCTCGACTCTTATAAGTGTCATCTGCTTTCTGTACAAATTGTAAATAGCCTTTCGCTCCCTGTATTTTACCCCTTCCCCCTTCAGAGCTCCAAAGCGACGAGTTGAGCTTTCTTGAGGGGGTGGCTGATATTTTGTCCTGTGAGATTGTCTGTACTGACGGGTGCCGGCGATGTGCCCGCAGGGCCCGACGTGGGAGTGGAGCGGCGAGCTGCCGCAGGTGGCGCAGATGATCCTCCACCAACACGCGATCCAGGGCGATGTGACGGAGCTGCAGCTGGCCGCCGTGCACTGGACGTCCTACTGCCGGCAGGCGCTGTCTTCGCCACTGGACACTCGCATCCTGCTGCGCCTGCTGCAGGACCTGGACGCGCGCTGGCCACACGAGACGCTGTCCCGCGAGGAGGTAAGCGCTAAGCGGCCCGCGTGCGCCCGCATAGCTTGCCGGATACCGGAGGCCCATTTTCACTATCATATTCACACGTTGTCTCATTCGGCTCTGCTATTCCGATCAAATATCGGTTTTCCGAGCGTCAGTTGTTATACACCATGGACGGCCAGGTCGTGCAAAATTTCACTTTTGCACAATGTGCTGCTTCCAAGCGCTCCGAGGTTCGGCCTGTCTCGTCACTGTTTGGTACGTCTCGGCTTTGCTCGGTCCCTCTCGGTATAGCGCCACATTTCGTACAGCAGAGCGATGTGACACTTCCTTCCAGCATTTGATGAGGCTTCTTTTGATCAACACGGCTTTCTTCAGCTCGCCAGGGTCTTGGTGTAAGCACTGTTTATCCTTCGCTATTTGTTCGTGGTATAAAGGAAGTTGGTCCAGTGGTTATTCGCACAAAAACAGGCAGTCTAGTGATCTATCGTCACAAGATGTGGATGGGAACGAGAACAGAAGGTTGAAATTCTCCATATCCATTATGCAGTTGCAGTAATATATGAGTAGCAGAAATTTCCTATGGAACATTACACACCACGCAGATAGAATTTAAAGATTTAGTTGACAGGCTGGCCGGGGTGGTCGAGCGGTTCTAGGCACTACAGTCTGGAACCGCGCGACCGCTATGGTCACAGGTTCGAATCCTGCCTCGGGCATGGATGTGTGTGATGTCCTTAGGTTAGTTAGGTTTAAGTAGTTCTAAGTTCTAGGGGACTGATGGCCTCAGAAGTTAAGTCCCATAGTGCTCACAGCCATTTGAACCATTTTTTTAGTTGACGAGGAAAGAACCAGAAATTACAAAGATTAGCAGACGAGATTCTGTGTTCTGTACATCAAAAAGCACTTTGTTTTAAATTAGCAGACGTAGCTCACGTGATGACATTGATGGTTCAAGTAGCAAATTTTCGGAAGTAGCATACATTACTACGCCGTCAGGTATAACTGTTTCAGTGAAACTGTACGAAGAGTATGGAGACCAATCCATTTCGCAGAAAAAGTTCCAGGACAGGCTTTTTTTATTTCTGAGCTTGCAATACCAAAAGCGAACAAATGTTGCTTTCATGTTAACGTGTGTGTCCTCGAAATGACCTTGCACGTGTTTCCGTGAAACTCACTATGTGGCAAGGCTGTGCTTAGCAACACCCTGTCTGGATTCTTGGCGCATTAGTTTTGGTGACACAGTCGATGCTGATTGTGAGCAAAGAGTGAACAATAAGTTCTGTGTCAAGCTGGGAAAACCCTAGTGAAATGTGGACGATGATTAAGCAACTGCAGCGAGGCCCTTTCAAGAATGCAACTGAAAGAAAAGCTCCATCAAGATATCACATACATACGACGGTCTGTGACAAATGAGCTTACAAGCATAGAAGTTGAAAATTTCCCTGCTTTCTTTCAAGACCTCCAGAAACGTTGGTAACTGTGTAAAAATGCCCAAGAGGGCTACTCCGATGGGAGCTAGGATCATTACTTGGTAAGTACAATTTTCTATATTTTTTTTAATCTGTCCTGTAACATTTCTGACAAAGAGAGTACATTCAGGATGAGTCATGCACGACGTAATACCCTTTTTATTTCGTGAATGATTTTAGATACTGAAGCTAGGTTTTGGGCCAATGATAGCACGCTAAGGGACACGTAATTTGGTGTGTAATACAGAATCTTCGCTTTTGTATCGATCGTGATAATGAAGCAAGTATAATTTTTTAAAGAGAATAATATACTTTCTTAACGGCATCCGAAAGCGCATGAGAAGACGACTGCAGTGATACAATGCTTGTTAATTTTGTAGTAGAAACTCTTTGCAAAAGGATGAGAGAAATATTCTAAAACTGAGTCGTCCGGAATCAGATATTACGTTGTAAACATGGTCATGCCAGTCTACGTCGTTGTATTAAGCTTTTCGACTGTTTACTTCTCTGTGCCCCAGAACTAACAAAACCGTGTTGTCTGTTGGCAGATCATTTATGCTTCATAATTTCTTGCATGCTGACATGTACACCAATGTGGAAAAGTTAGACATGCTATTATGAGACGAATGTCAAGAAAATTCTGTGAAAATGGTAATGAAAAACTGCTCGAAGAAACTGTAGTTGTTCCAACAAAAACCTGGAAAAGTACGTACAATTGAAACAGCTTTCCTTAGTCCCATCTGATACGCCAGAAACTAGCATATGCCATAGTCCCACAAAAAAAATCGTAGGTGTTTCTAGGTCATATACAAAATGAGGTTTTATTTTAGTAGCGAAGGCGTGCCTTGCTGCATCGGCATATAACGGCTGAGTCTGGTCTGAGAGCTTGGTGTTATTTCACAGCAATGGCCTACTCTCGCCGCATTGCTTTCCAGTTTTAGTGCATTTCTGGGATTCTCTTTCAAAAGGCTTCAGTGTCAGTAATAAAAGCGCTATATCATCGTAATTGCCTTTCCAAGACCTACTGAATATAGTTATGAAAAGTATACGTTTCCATTTAAAAAAATCATACTTGTATCAACATCTCGGTTGATGCCTGATATCAGGGCATTATCCATACAAAACAATTCCCCTCAGCGTACTATCAATTGCATGAAACCTCGTTTCGATATCTGTAACCGTTCAGGAAATAAAAGGGGTGTCAGGTCTTTTGTAACTGAACTATATTATTTCAAAGTACGTTGGTTAAGTCAAGGGGCATGCCCAAAACGATTTTTCAAATTGAAACCCGCTATTGTTAAATTTATGAAAGAAAAATGAAAGGAGGAAAGAAAATTGGAACACCCAGGATGGGCTAAAGACTTTGCATTTTACGTGGATTTGACTGCACACTGCCCACAGTAAGATATTGCAAGGTGAGAAATAATCTATTTATGATATGACGGGGATATGTTTAAAAAAATAGCATTGTGCGGGTGATAAATTATGAAAAAAACACCGTCCATTTCCCTAAACTCACTGGTGTTAAAGAAAACGTGAATTTGAACAAACTTCTGTCTCGTTAAAAGAATTACAGAAATAGTTTTCCAAACATTTGAGCGCACTGCCAGTTCTATATTTCCTTGTGATCTCTTTTAGAGACCATTTTGCATTTCATTTTAAAGCGCCCCTGGGCAGCTGCAGATGGAGCTTATCGATCTGCAACATATTTCCCGTTTATAAGCCAAATCCTTCTGTGTTGAAACTGTCCCGAAGCTCGACATTCCACGTCCATATAATGAGATTGCAAACGTGATAACAATGTTTCGATCAACATAAATGCATGAAAGACTGCTTTCAATTATGAAACTAAATAAGTCACGATTACGTGGCAGCCTGTGATGTAATGTAGAGCTGAATATAACACTAAATACGCAACGAACATTTTATGAAGGTTTGAAACCCGCAATTCAATGGTGTGTTCCTGTGAAAACCGTGTGCCAGTGCTGAAGAGTATCAAACATTAGTATCATCAGTGGACTCGAGTATCGACAAAGCATTCTACCACAGACGTGGTATGGAAACGAATAAGAGCATTGGAGACTTACGTTGAATCCATTCAATCGCCTCAGAATGCTGACAGCGTGAGCTTGGTTCAACCACTGAAACATGTGAATTATGAGAGGAACAAATGCCTGGGCCATAAATGATGAACCTCCTCACCACAGTATCAATGGTTCCACTATGCACAAGCCTCAGCACACCATGTTCCAGCAAAGGGATGAACACTTTTATTGACTTTGGTAAACAAGTGAAACTGTAGCACATTCATGGACAGTTCAACTTAACAGCAGCATTAACAAACTCAAGTGCGCCTGCACCATATTTCATGTGAGGTGAGCGCTCTGGACGATGCCGCAATAGCAGCAGTTAAATTCCAATAATCAAACTACAGACTCTGAATTCAAATGCGCCTGTTGATGCAACCTTTATTTATTCATTTATTATTTTGTAAATAGCTGTAGTAATAATGTGTAAAGTGTATATTAAACAAAATTAGATACATACATTATGTAATGGCATGTTCTGAGAGTACATGAGGTAAACTTGGGCACAAATGAAGGTCTCAGTACAATGGCAGGCCAAGAGTTTTAAAGTACAGAAAAGTTAAATAGTGTTAATGCACCACCACTGCATACTGACATCCAGCGACCAGTGATATGGATCACTCCAGTATACAATAAATGGGGAGGGGTAAGGGGTGGCAAGGGAGGGGGGGGGGGGGGGGTTGCAATTGTGTAGGTTCTTTAAATGACCTACACATATCAATAAATAGTCGCACCATCCCCGCGTGGCAGAGATATCATAGGGAGGTATGATTACATCTACGTTGACAGAAAATTAAAAACCAAAACTATCGATTTTTATGTACCTCTTTATATATATATGTCTGCTTGTGTCTGTATATGTGCGGATGGATATGTGTGTGTGCGAGTGTATACCTGTCTCTTTTTCCCCCTAAGGTAAGTCTTTCCGCTCCCGGGATTGGAATGACTCCTTACCCTCTCCCTTAAAACCGACATCCTTTTGTCTTTCCCTCTCCTTCCCTCTTTCCTGATGAAGCAACTGTGGGTTGCAAAAGCTTGAATTTTGTGTGTGTGTTTGTTAGTGTGTCTATCAACATACCAACACTTTCGTTTGGTAAGTTACATCATCTTTGTTTATATATATATATATATATATATCTCGGTGTCTTGTTGGTCTTTTGAGCTGGTGCAATAAAGACGTATGTAATTGCACTCTCCCAGTATTCTTTTAATTAAAAGTTACAATATGCAGAAGACACAAGTTTTCATTCTCGTACCTAGCTACACCTTATTTTCTACTTCCCAATGTGACAAGGGCTTGCATTTTTAAATGGACCTTTTTGGAGATGAAGCCAACCTGAAGAGAGAATAGCCGCCGCAGCCATGTTGTTGTACATCGTTGGGGAGAAAAGGTAAATACCACGCCGTGCACCCAAACTAACAGGAATTAACATTTATTCAATGCCACAATGTTCTTAACATGTACGCATCTATACCTGTGCGCATTTATGGACAAGTTTTGCTGCGGCTAAATGATAATTACTTCAGATCTGGACAATTCACATCATCTTTCCCCCCAACCACTATAATTATCAAGAATTGTGATAAGTAATTCTTTTTTACACACAGTGATTTACATTCAACTACAGTAAAACACACACACACACACACACACAACACACACACACACACAAAATATAAACTTACATTTTTTTTTTTTTTAATTCTATGTAGTAGAAGCAGTTGTCAATCAAGTATAGCAATTTTGGTTTCTGCTTGAAGTTAATCTGGTTGTTACTACATTTTTTACTAATAATATTGTTCAGTTTTTACTAAAATGATAAACACTGTAACCAATTTTGATGATCGTATCGTTAGACGATCATTTTTTTGAGAAAAATTGTACTTAAAAAGTTTTCACAAAGCCATATCAGCTGTTTTCACCTTCTGCCGTCACACAGGTTATAGCTGTGGAGCAACATACACAACATCGTCAGCTCATGTCTCGTGTAGACGACTAATGGAAAGAAATTACTAGCCGAAAAAATATGTACTCGCATCTCAAAGAAGAGTGAAGAAAAAAGTATAAGTGACAAACAAACGGAGATTAAGAAGTGCTTTAGACAAGTTACAAGCTGTGCCATCTGCCAAACAGTGTGGTTTAAACCGATTAGGTGAGAAACAAACAATCAAGTCATTAGCCAAACGAAAATTACGAAATGGTTTAAACCGAAGAGGTCAGATGTGGATGAAGCAAAACTTATACAAGCTCCAGAAGTTAACTCACCTACTGATTGCCACCAGAAAACAGAAGCCATACACAAAAAAGGTACTGAAAATTTTTAGGGTAAGTGCTGTATTAGAAATGCCATTAGATAAAGAATCAGAAACCATTTCCACTAAAGTTACTAAATACCCAGAGTTTGCTATACTACACCATAATGTTCAGTCACTCACAAATAAAATTTCCATGTTGGAAGCACTACTCCAGTATGCACTAAATGTAGATACAATTTGCATTACTGAACACTGGCTATGAAATGCCGAAGTAAAATTAACCTCAATCTCAGGATATAGATTAGCAGGTCATTTTAGCCGAGAGTTTTCCAAAAATGGTGGCTCTGCTATCTTTGTGAAAAAACAAATAAAGTTCTGTGAGGTCAGTAAAAGTTATATTGACCCGATTGAAAAAGACTTTGAACTTTCCATTACTAAACTGACAGCGCTTAATTTCATAGTTATTAACATATATAGAGAGTGCCAAGTGTAAACCTGCCAGTCTTCATGAATAAACTAGAGGTTCTGCTGAACAGGATCAATACACTAAATATGAAGATAGTGCTTTGTGGGGATTTCAATATTGATTTTTGAAAAGACAGCAGCACCAGAGATGCTTTGGTAAATATGACCAACACATTCAATATGATTCCCACAATACACTGCCCAACAAAATTAACAGAATGCACAAATTCCATTATTGACCAAATATTCATATCAGACACAATTTACAGTTTCACAAGCAGAGTACTGAGCATGGGTTATAGTGATCATGAGGCACAGCTGCTGTGTATAGAAATGCCAACAAGTAGTAGTAGTTCCAAAAAAGTAGTTAAAAAGAGAACACTTCCTGAAGCTAACATTAAATCTTTCAATCTTTTACTGGCGAAGAAAAACTGGGAAAGCATCGCCACTCAGAACAATGTTGATAGCATGTACATGAGTTTTCAGAGCATCTTTCTTCACTAGCATTTCCAAAAGTAGTAAAAACAGTAAAACCTAACAATAATAAGCAATGGGTAATTAAAGGCATAAAAATTTCCAGTGAGAGAAACAGATTTCTGCAGTACTGTTGTAAAAAGTATAGAGTAACCCAAGAATTCGCATATTATTCAAAAGCCTACAAAAGAATCTATGGTAGAGTAGTCAAAGAGGCAAAAATTATGTGGAATGACAATTTGATAAGAAACTCATCTAACAAAATGAGATCCACGTGGAGAGCTATAAAGAAAGAAACTTGTAGTTCAGCTCCAAAGAAAAAGAATGTATCATTAACACTAGAAGACTCAAAAGTCACAGACCCAAATTTGATAGTGGAAAAATTCAGTGAATACTTCACTTCACTAGCTGAAGACCTCATTCAAGTACACTGTCAAGGACCAGTCCCAAGTTTCTCCAGCAAGTCAGTGATCTTGACTGCTTCTATGTATGTTTATGAAACAAACCCCAATGAAATTATAAGTAAAAGTAAATCATTAAGCAATAAAATGTCAAGTGGTCTTGATGAAGTACCTGATTTCATATTAAAAACATGTGCTCACCACATAGAAAACCCCTTGGCAAAAATTTTCAACCTCTCTTTAAAAACTGGTGTATTTCCAGATATTTTTAAAATAGCAAAAGTTACACCAATGCTAAAAAAAGGTTCTTCTGAAAAAAATATCAAACTACCGACCCGTGTCACAGTTGAGTTTCTACTTAAAAATTCTAGAAAAACTCTTCTATGACAGGTTTCTAAGTTTCATAAATAAATATGCACCACCTACAGTACAACAACACGGTTTTAGAAAGTCTAAATCTACACAGACACCAATTTTCGAATTCTTAGACTGCATTTTAAAATCCCTTGATCAACATAAATTAGCTGCAGGTATTTTTCGAGATCTATCAAAAGCCTTTGATATCCTGGACCATAACATTCTGCTCGAAAAATTAGAAAGACGAGGAGTAAGAGGTGTAGCCCCCCCATGAACCATGGACCTTGCCGTTGGTGGGGAGGCTTGCGTGCCTCAGCGATACAGATAGCCGTACCGTAGGTGCAACCACAACGGAGGGGTATCTGTTGAGAGGCCAGACAAACGTGTGGTTCCTGAAGAGGGGCAGCAGCCTTTTCAGTAGTTGCAAGGGCAACAGTCTGGATGATTGACTGATCTGGTCTTGTAACAATAACCAAAACGGCCTTGCTGTGCTGGTACTGCGAACGGCTGAAACCAAGGGGAAACTACAGCCGTAATTTTTCCCGAGGGCATGCAGCTTTACTGTATGATTACATGGTGATGGCGTCCTCTTGGGTAAAATATTCCGGAGGTAAAATAGTCCCCCATTCGGATCTCCAGGCGGGGACTACTCAAGAGGATGTCGTTATCAGGAGAAAGAAAACTGGCGTTCTACGGATCGGAGCGTGGAATGTCAGATCCCTTAATCGGGCAGGTAGGTTAGAAAATTTAAAAAGGGAAATGGATAGGTTGAAGTTAGATATAGTGGGAATTAGTGAAGTTCGGTGGCAGGAGGAACAAGATTTCTGGTCAGGTGACTACAGGGTTATAAACACAAAATCAAATAGGGGTAATGCAGGAGTAGGTTTAATAATGAATAGGAAAATAGGAATGCGGGTAAGCTACTACAAACAGCATAGTGAACACATTATTGTGGCCAAGATAGAAACGAAGCCCACACCTACTACAGTAGTACAAGTTTATATGCCAACTAGCTCTGTAGATGGCGAAGAAATTGAAGAAATGTATGATGAAATAAAAGAAATTATTCAGATTGTGAAGGGAGACGAAAATTTAATAGTCATGGGTGACTGGAATTCGAGTGTAGGAAAAGGGAGAGAAGGAAACGTAGTAGGTGAATATGGATTGGGGGACAGAAATGAAAGAGGAAGCCGCCTGGTCGAATTTTGCACAGAGCACAACATACTCATAACTAACACTTGGTTTAAGAATCATGAAAGAAGGTTGTATACATGGAAGAACCCTGGAGATACTAAAAGGTATCAGATAGATTATATAATGGTAAGACAGAGATTTAGGAACCAGGTTTTAAATTGTAAGACGTTTCCAGGGGCAGATGTAGACTCTGACCACAATCTATTGGTAATGACCTGTAGATTAAAACTGAAGAAACTGCAAAAAGGTGGAAATTTAAGGAGATGGGACCTGGATAAACTGAAAGAACCAGAGGTTGTACAGAGATTCAGGGAGAGCATAAGGGAGCAATTGACAGGAATGGGGGAAATAAATACAGTACAAGAAGAATGGGTAGCTTTGAGGGATGAAGTAGTGAAGGCAGCAGAGGATCAAGTAGGTAAAAAGACGAGGGCTAGTAGAAATCCTTGGGTAACAGAAGAAATATTGAATTTAATTGATGAAAGGAGAAAATATAAAAATGCAGTAAGTGAAACAGGCAAAAAGGAATACAAACGTCTCAAAAATGAGATCGACAGGAAGTGCAAAATGGCTAAGCAGGGATGGCTAGAGGACAAATGTAAGGATGTAGAGGCCTATCTCACTAGGGGTAAGATAGATACCGCCTACAGGAAAATTAAAGAGACCTTTGGAGATAAGAGAATGACTTGTATGAATATCAAGAGCTCAGATGGAAACCCAGTTCTAAGCAAAGAAGGGAAAGCAGAAAGGTGGAAGGAGTATATACAGGGTCTATACAAGGGCGATGTACTTGAGGACAATATTATGGAAATGGAAGAGGATGTAGATGAAGATGAAATGGGAGATATGATACTGCGTGAAGAGTTTGACAGAGCACTGAAAGACCTGAGTCGAAACAAGGCCCCCGGAGTAGACAATATTCCATTGGAACTACTGACGGCCGTGGGAGAGCCAGTCCTGACAAAACTCTACCATCTGGTGAGCAAGATGTATGAAACAGGCGAAATACCCTCATACTTCAAGAAGAATATAATAATTCCAATCCCAAAGAAAGCAGGTGTTGACAGATGTGAAAATTACCGAACTATCAGCTTAATAAGTCACAGCTGCAAAATACTAACACGAATTCTTTACAGACGAATGGAAAAACTAGTAGAAGCCAACCTCGGGGAAGATCAGTTTGGATTCCGTAGAAACACTGGAACACGTGAGGCAATACTGACCTTATGACTTATCTTAGAAGAAAGATTAAGGAAAGGCAAACCTACGTTTCTAGCATTTGTAGACTTAGAGAAAGCTTTTGACAATGTTGACTGGAATGCTCTCTTTCAAATTCTGAAGGTGGCAGGGGTAAAATACAGGGAGCGAAAGGCTATTTACAATTTGTACAGAAACCAGATGGCAGTTGTAAGAGTCGAGGGACATGAAAGGGAAGCAGTGGTTGGGAAGGGAGTAAGACAGGGTTGTAGCCTCTCCCCGATGTTGTTCAATCTGTATATTGAGCAAGCAGTAAAGGAAACAAAAGAAAAATTCGGAGTAGGTATTAAAATTCATGGAGAAGAAATAAAAACTTTGAGGTTCGCTGATGACATTGTAATTCTGTCAGATACAGCAAAGGACTTGGAAGAGCAGTTGAATGGAATGGACAGTGTCTTGAAAGGGGGGTATAAGATGAACATCAACAAAAGCAAAACAAGGATAATGGAATGTAGTCTAATTAAGTCGGGTGATGCTGAGGGAATTAGATTAGGAAATGAGGCACTTAAAGTAGTAAAGGAGTTTTGCTATTTGGGGAGCAAAATAACTGATGATGGTCGAAGTAGAGAGGAAACCAAGAGATGAATACACTAAGCAGATTCAGAAGGATGTAGGTTGCAGTAGGTACGGGGAGATGAAAAAGCTTGCACAGGATAGAGTAGCATGGAGAGCTGCATCAAACCAGTCTCAGGACTGAAGACCACAACAACCACAAGAGGTGTAGCACATAGCTGGTTTTTTCATACCTAAAAAACTGCAGGCAGAAAGTATCACTTCAGTATGAATTCAACAAAATTAATAAAATAAGAAACAACTCCTTTCTTTCTAGCGAATTAACAATAAAACTTTGTGTACTGCAGGGCTCAATCTTAGGTCCACTACTCTTCTTGATTTATGTGGATGGCTTAGTTGAATATACGAGTCCCACAAAAACCATCCTGTTTGCCGATGACACCAGCATATTGCTCACTGGATCCAACCCAGAAACTTTGCAGTCCACAGCAGAAAGTTCTATGGAAAGACTTTCTGAGTGGTTCACAAAAAAACAAACTCATTATAAATACTGAAAAAACTGTGTGTCGATTTTCATGTAATTGCTCCAACTAATCAAATGTCTATTCAAGCACAATTAAAAAATGATTCCCTAGAAAATGTAAGTGTCACAAAATTTTTGGGTCTATTGGTTCAGCAGGACTTAAAGTGGGGCACACATATAAATAACTTGTCTAGAAAACTATAATCTGTGTGCTATGGCCTAAGAATTTTAAAGGCTACAACAAGCAAAACAACAGTACTGCAGGCATACTATGCACAGTTCCACTCACTAGTCCGATATGGGATCGTTTTCTGGGGATACTCAATTCATAGTGTAAAGGTTTTTAGAATGCAACAAGGGCTCTAAGAATAATTTGTGGCCTTAAAAAGATGGACTCCTGTAAATACGATTTTACTGAGCTTAGTGTTCTAAATGTTCCAAGTTTATTAATTTTTGAAACTGTCTTGTTCACTAGGGACGACCTCCTGAAAACAAGCAAACTGCTACAGAACAAAAATGTACACAACTATGGTACCAGAGGGAAATCAAATATACATCAAAAATATCACAGAATAACCACCTATTAGAGGAGCATAATTAACATTGGTGTAATACTACATAATAAGATAACAGAGGAAATAAAAAATGCTACTCATCCAATATTTAAAGCTAAACTAAAGGCATTTCTAATAAAGCACTGTTTCTATTCTGCCAGAGAATTTCTGAATACGTAACAAAATTAATTGTAATAGGTACCTATTTTTAATTTGCCTACTATTTTGCTTATACTATGTATTATTGTAACTTATATTTGACCTGTCCAATATCAATTGTACAATTTGTGCTGTATGATAAAACTGGACCAATAAAAAATCAAATCAAATCAAATCAGATTTTAAAATTTGTTGTTCCCCTCACAGATTTGAACACATCATCAGTTTTACTTGCTATCTGAGGCAATGTAGGAAGGGTCTCACCCAGATGTAGTTGAATGTAGGTTGAAGCAGAATATTAGCTTAAAGGAAAAAACAGGTTGGGATTAAATTAGAATAGGAAAAGAAGAATTCTGCTTCTAGGTAGCAGTCATGGGAGGTGTGTAGGCCAGTGGCTTCAGGACGAATTAGGCGCAGGGTAACAGGTCACAAGTTTTGTGAAACCATGTGCTAACCTTAGCCAGGTGACAGCAAACTTAGGTCAGTTATGCAGGAAGTCTGAGAAGGAACATCAGGTTATTATAATTGGAGGAGCAGGAGACAGCCTGGCTATGAATCCAAGATAAATCATTAGGAGTGACCTGGATAAAACAGGAGCAGAAAATGGGCACACAAATGTGGGGTTTGTGGAGCTCTTTCAATGCCATGATCGGCTCTGGATAAACACTGCTATAAGGCACGACTGGACAGGATACCCCAGACACCGGCAAAATCTCATGTAAGTGTTGTTCCAGTTGATGCTATTGGTAAGTGGGAATACACCTGCACCTAAATATGAAGGGGAAAGACAAGGTCGCTTCTCTATTACTAGATACTGTAAGGAGGGCCACAGTTACACATGGGACGATCGCTGTGGTTAATGGGACCAGGCAAACAGGTTCTTTAGATTAAAGCCAAAGTCCAGACACACAACAATCAAGAAAAATAGTACAAATGAAGCCATATGTACAGCAAATAGAGATAAAGCTATGGGTACTATCAACTTACTTCTCCAAAATATCAGGGAAACAAAAAATAAAGTAGATGAGCTATTAGTGTGTTTAGATGATCTCAAAAATAAGAATGTGATTGATATACTTTGTCTGTCTGAACACCATGTAACTGTGGGGATGGAAAGTGTCAGTACAAATGGGTATAATTCAGCATCTTACACTTGCAGATCTAGCATGGATAAAGGAGGAATTGCCATTTACACAAAACAAGGGTACAAATACAAAACTGTAGAAGTAAGCAAATTTTGTGTTGATCAGCACTTTGAAGTTTGTGCATGTGAACTACAGCTAGCTAGTGTATGTTGATATTAGCAACAGCGCACAGGTCCCCATTAGGAGAATGGGAGCTATTCATAAAAAACGTTTGACTTCCTATTATGCTGTCCGTCATACAGAAAGAAGAAGTTATTAATCTGTGGTGATTTCAATATAAACTTTCTAAGCAATTCTGATGGGAAAAGTGAACTAGAAGTGTTATTAATGACATGTAACTTAGAATCAATGATCAATTTCCCTACACATATAGCTCAAGACAGTAGCACTCTAATAGATAATGTATTTGTAAAGCAAGAGGATGCAGAACTAACACATGCTTTCCCTGTGACAAATGGATTATCAGACCATGATGCACAATTGATTAACTTACAAAACCTAGCAGGGTGTACAGTCCAGAAACCATTAAGTAACAGTGTAAGGTTGCTCAGCCCAGTACCTATAGAGCACTTCAAAGAAAGTTTAAGAAATGTTAATTGGGGAGATGTACCTATATAATGAGCCAAATGCTAATGATAAATGCAACATATATCTTGATAAGTTTATATCCCCTTCTGAACATTGTTGCCCAAAACAATTACTAAATGTAACACCATTTTTCAAAGAAACCTTGGATTGCTAAAAGTATTAAAATGTCTTCAGAAAGAAAAAGAAAACTGTATGGGATAGCAAGAATTAGTAAAGACCCAGGAGTAATTTTACACTATAAAGTTATTGTAACATACTGAAAGAAGTTGTCATAAAATAAAGAGATACATATGTTAGAGATGAAATTAACAACTCGGGCAATAAAATCAAATCAATATGGAATGTTGTTAGAAGGGAGACAGGAAAAGTAACCACGGGGGTATTTAGTATTACTATTAAGGGGAATGAGACTATTTTAACCAACAGTACACAAGCAGTTAATGTATTTAACAACTACACAAGCAGCTAATGTATTTAACAACCATTTCTTAAGTGTAGGTAAAAAACTTGGTGAGAACAGTTCAAGAGAAAAAAACAAGCAGCGCGTGGAAGAGTCAGTTTGGAGAAATCTTAAATTAATTTTCACCTAACAACCTCTTGTGAAATAAGGAAAATCATTAAATCTTTGAAAAATAAATGTTCAGTTGGAGTAGATGACATCTCTAACAAGATATTAAAACAATGTGGAGAATTTACAACTGATGTTCTGAGTCACATATGTAATGCATCACTAACTCAAGGTATTTTCCCAGACAGTTCAAAATATGCTATTGTCATAGCCTCTCTAGGAAAAATGGGACACCACATATGTCAATAATTACCGGTCAGTATCCTTGCTTACAGCATTTTCAAAAATCACCAAGAATGTAATGTACTCAAGAGTGGTTAGCCATCTCAACAGTAATGGGATACTTAGTAAATCACAGTTCGGATTTCAAAAACGCTGTTCTACTGAGACAGCTATATACAGTTTCACTGCCCATGTAATAGAGTCTTTAAATAGTAAAATATTGCCAATAGGAATTTTCTGTGACTTATCCTAAGCATCTGATTGTGTGAACCATGACATTATATTACAGAACTTGCAATTCTACAGTATAAATGGAACAGCATATGAATGGTTTAAGCCATATCTACAAAAGAGGAAACAAAAAAGTTTCTTTCTATGGTTTAGATGATTTAAGGAAGTTTGCCACTTCATCTAACTGGAGTGAAATTACATTAAGTGTTCCACAGGGTTTGATCCCGGGTCCCCTTCTGTTCTTGATATAAATGGACAACCTTCCTAACTTCTCTGAAACAAGAAGCTAACCCGACACTATTTGCTGATTATGCAAGCATCATTATTTATCCAGTAAAAGAAACTCCAATGGAAAATGATACAAATAATGAATTTGCAAAAGTTGTTCATTGCTTTTCTGCGAATGGGCTTGCTCTGAACTTAAAAAAAAACACAGTACATCCAATTTTCTGCCACAAGGAGTACAGTTCCTTCAATAAAAATAGCACATCAGCAGAAGTCAGTAGACAGGGTAGAGCATACTAAGTTTGTAGGTGGACATATAGATGAGATTCTTAATTGGAAAAATTCATATTTTGGATCTCCTAAAGCGACTAGGTTCAGGAACTTTGCAATCAGAATAATTGCCAATTTTGAGGATATAGAAATTAGTAAGCTAACATACTTAGCACAATTTCACACTCTGATGTCATACGGAATTATATTTTGGGGTAACTCAACACTTAGGCAAATGTATTCACTGTTCAGAAGAAAGAGGTTAGAATAATTTGTGGGACTCATAGTCGCACATCTAGGCATCTGTTTAAAAGGTTAGGAATTCTTACAACAGCCTCATAGAACATTTACTCACTAATGAAATTTGTTCTCAATGACATGGACCATTTTAAAAACAACAGTGACATTCATGATTATGATACTAGAAGGAAGAAAGACTTACACCCTCCTCTTCTTTACCTATATTTGGCACAGAAAGGGGTAAAATATGCTGCTGTAAAACTTTTTGATAAATTACCAGATGAAATAAAATGTTTGACAGACCATACATGAATTCTTGAATAGGAATAAATAAATTTATAGGTATAATATATGAGTTTTGTGCCATTTAATGATATGGGGTACATGATAAAAATTTTAAGCATAAAAAAATTGATTCATGTATGCATTTATTATGTACTTGACACATTCCACATCATAATGGTTACTGTGAGAATGATCAATGGAACACATAACCAACAAATGAAACTGATTGGTGCCCACAGCAACAAGGCCTTGCAATGCAGACTTTGTCTGCCCACTCTCTACTGCCTTTCTTATGTAAATCTTGTCCCCTCCACACTTCTCTACTGCTCCACTTCTCTGTGTGATAACACCTTCCTACATGGGCTATAGTTTTTGCAAAAATACTTAACAGCTATTTTAGAAGCATAAAAAAATCGAAAAATTGTGTAATTTAAGACAGAAATATAGTGAATACACATCTTTTAGGAGTTTTTACTGTTTTTAAAAATTTAAGTGAAGCTACTCTATTTTGCAGAAACATACAGACAGAATAAAAACATTCTTGTATTCAGATTTGGGTCTGTTCACTACTTAATAAATTTATGAATTTCATTTACAGTTTGGCACTGGAATAGACATTCCGGACATTTCTTTTGAAATCTGCCATTAACGTTAAGGGCTTTTGAATCACAGAAATTATTCAATACTAGAGATGAGAGTGAACTCAAGCACAGTTTTATAAAAATTATCAATAATCCACTCACTCTGCTATGGTCTGCTATAGGAGATCAGTACAAGGAATCAGCTTCAGTTATATATTTGGCAGGATCTAATATAGCTTAAGGCATTCATGGCAGTTAAAGTTGAAAAAGTCAATTTGTTTTCACATTGAAACAATAAGAGGAATTCATAACCCACTGCCTGTACATATTGCCATATAACAACAATGGAAATTTCTGGATGAACTAAAACATAAAATAAGGACTGTAGAGGACTGATGTATCACACATGTAAACACGCAACAGAAAACATTATTCACACTAGTTTTTGAGCTCTTTACCTTCCTCCAGCAAAAATGCACATACTCACACACACAACCACACAAACTCCCAAGCACACTCTCCCACAACTATAGAAAGGTTGACTAATGATTATTGATTATTGAGAGCAGTTGCCTGCACAGCTGCAGGTGCTGAGGATGTAGAGAAGGACACACAAGGCAAGGAGGGATAGTGGGATTAATGTGGGGAAGATCTTTCGACAGATGACTCAGTGGCTGCACACCAAGACAAAAGTAGTTCAGAAGATAGTGGGAAAGGAAAGGGGGGACAGGGGTGAGAGAGAGGTGTGAAGGGGGAAGATGGGGAGGGGTGAGAGAGGGGAGGATATAGGAGGGGGAGGGAGTGAGAGAAGAGGGATAGGGGCAAGAGAGGGAGGGGGTGGGAGGGGAAGGGGGAGAGAGAAGTGGGGAGGGGAAGGGGAGTGAGGAGGGAAGTGGAGAGGGTGCGGGTAAGAGGAGGGGAGTGGAGGAAGAGGTGGCAGATGAGGGGAGGTAGACTGGGAGGAGAGGGGGAGGGAGAGGGGAGGGGGGAGGGAGAGGGGGCGGTGGGAGTGAGAGAAGGGGAGGGGAAGAGAGGGGGAGGGGAGAGAAGAGGGGGGAGAGGGGAGGGGGGAGAAGAGGGGGAGAGGAGATAAGAGGGAGAGAGGGGGAGATGGGAATGGAGAGGGAGAGGGAGGGAGGGGAGAGGGAAAAAGAGAGGGGGGAGGGAGGGAGAGAGGGGAATGGAGAGGGAGAGGGGGAGGGAGGGAGGGGAGAGGGAAAAAGAGAGGGGGGAGGGAGGGGGAGAAAGAGAGAGCCCACTTGACACGACACGAGGCGGGAGGAGGGGGAGGGGGGGCAGCAGGACATCATCTGGACAGGAAAGGAATGCTGTAGACAGATGAGAGAAGGGAAAAGGTCAGGTGAGGCAGTGGTAGACAGTTAAATGGAGGTTTAGGCCAAGGGGATTGTACAAGTGCAGGATATGGTGGAGAGACAATTCCCACCTGTGTAGTTATAAGAAACTAGTGCTGCCAGGGAGTATCCAAATGGCTCCCTTAGTGAAATAGTTGTGGGAGTCACCTGTGTTGTGGTGCACAAAATGTTCGGCAACTGGTTGGTCATATTTGCAGTTTGCCATAGTTTGGAGGTAACTATTCATGTGAGTAGATGGTTGATTACTTGTCATGCCCTCATAGAACACTGGGTAGTAACTGCAGCATAGCTGACTCAAAACATGGTTGCTTTTAAATGTGGCCCTGCCTTTTATTGGCTAGGAAATGCCAGTGAGTGGACTGTGATAGGAGATGGTTAGGTGTGTGGGACATATTTTGCACTGGAGTTAACCACAAGGGAATGACCCATGGGGTGCATTCGGAGTAGGTTTGGAATAGGGACGGATAAGGATATTCTGTAAACTGCATGGGCAGTAGAACACTGCACGATGTGTCTGTCAATAAGGTTTTATCGAGCTAGTCCACAGACAGATCTGCTGTGTCATCTCCTGAAACACCAGTAAACCTGTTAACCAGCCACCGACCAGCACTCCTCTGATCTGCTAGTATCACCTTGGCCTTGAAAAGATCAACAAAAAGCTCAACCACACCCTTCACCAGGCTTTCAACTACCTCTCATTACACCCTGAGATGAGGGACATTGTACCTCAAATCATACGCACATCAACCAAAGTAGTGGTTTGCCAAGCACCAGACCAATAGAATATCCTTGCCATACAGCTCCCAATCCTGCACCCCATGGGTCATTTCCTTCTGGTCAACACAGGAGCAAGACACTTCCATACACCAACCCACCGTCCACCAGCTCGTACTGCAGTCAAGTCATATGCATTGTAATGTTCTGATATAGGCTAGATGAAGTGTATAAGAACTTTAGGGGAGTTTCAGGTGAGACATAGTTTTCGAACAGTCAGGAGCAAATGCCGAAAGACAAACATCCAGTGATAGCAGGTAGCTGCTTGGGTCAGCACCAAACACTGTCACAGGGAGCACCTGCAAGTGGCATGGATTTTGGGACTCTTGGGGGATACTTGTAGGAGACTCAAACAATCGAAAATTCAGGATGGAATGATGACAATATTATGAAAAGGATAATTGCTACTCACCATATAGCAATGATGCTGAGTCAAAGATGTGGACAACAAAACAACTTTGCGACAGTCTTTTTGTTGTGCCTATCTGACTCGGCATCTCCAATATATGGTGAGTAGCAACTATCCTTTCACAATATTATAGGAGACTCAAGGAATTCTAGAGTTTCATAACAATCAATTACTTTATTCCAACTTAACTACTACACTGAAGACCATTTATAAACATAGATGAGAGAGAACAGAAGAAGAATCACCCAGTGCTTCATTAAGTACAAACATTTGAGAGCAACATTAAAAGTGAGAAAACAGACTTAAATTGGACATTACCCAAGGTTGGTGTTGAGCGACACGTAATCCCGACACTCTGACTGAGAAATACTTGGAATACGAAAACCTGAGGCTTTAGAAAGTATTCTGACAGCACAATGTTTCTGCAGCCACCTCACTAACACTACTGGAATGTCACAGTCATTTGCCAGTCTAACATGGGACTTTTCTCCTTCATGGTGCCTCCAACCAACTCCATTTTGCATCCTTCCCCTTCTTCTTCTCTGCTGGATGACTGCTTCTAGCATTCAGACTAACAAGCTGTACATTTGGTAGCAACAGCATCCAGCTGAAAGCTAAACATCACTGCCCTTCTTAGTACGGTAAGGAACAACAGTGTTTTACATCGCCATGCTCCACCCTGCAGACGCAGGCTTCTATCTCATGAGCAGAGGCCTCTACTTCAGCAGTTTTCTTCATTTTCCCTCTCAATCTAACTTCTGTGAAACTACTGATGCGGCTATTCTTAGGTGTAATGGTCATTCTTGCTGCATGTGCTAAGAAATGCCTGTTTATGATTATCGCCTACTTACAACAACATGTAGATGGTTGTGGAGATACTAATTAGTTCTCTTTGTCATGACTTATACCCTGGGACAGCTGTCCAAGCATTTGCAGTTCATAAGTTTCTTCCATTACTATTTCCCTAGAGTAACCTAAAAGCTACGATTTACGCCTGTACCTACAGTGCGTCTCTGGTTTCTTGCCTCGGAGCACTCTTGCTGACTCCCAACAGTCTCAAGCTTAACAGTGAATGATTCAATAAGTTGTTAATATATGACAGCATTTCCTTTCCAATGGCCAATGGCCTTGCCACACTGATAATACTGGTTCCCATCAGATGACTGAAGTTAAGTGCTGTCAGGCTTGGCTAGCACTTGGGATGTTGGTAAGCGGGATGCACTTAGCCGTTGAGACAACCATGTAAGGAGCTACTTCATTGAGAAGTAGTAGTTACGGTCACGAAAACTGACAATGGCCAGGACAGCAGTGGGCTGACCACATGCCCCTCCACAACCACATCCCGTGACACCTAAAACCTGCTGTGGCAATCACTCGATACCATTTGGGCCCCCCAGGGCCCGTCCAGACAGAGAATTTCCTACCCAATAAAAGGCAAGGTCATGTGTAAAATCGGAAATGTTATACATCAGCTATGCTGCAGTTACTCTGCAGCATGCTATGTGGGCATGACAAGTAACCAATTGTCTACTTGCATGAGTGGCCATCGTCAAACTGTGGCAGTCTGCAAACTTGATCATCCAGTTCCAGAACATGCTGTGTACCACAGCACAAATGACTTCAACAGCTGCTTCAGTAACTGAGAAAATGGATTCCCCTACCAGAATAGTTTCTCTGAACTACATAGGTGGGACTTCCCTCTCCAACACATCCTGCACTCACGCAATTCCTCTGATCTAAACCTCCGTTAATCAGTTCCTCATTACCTTTTCCCTTCTCTCTTCTGTCCTCACCACTCCTTTCCACTCCAGATCATGTACTGTCTTCTCCCAGCACTCTCCCCCCACCCCCAGAGGTGGCATGCATTCTCTCTCTCTCTCTCTCTCTCTCTCTCTCTCTCTCTCTCTCTCTCTCTCTCTCTCTCCCCCCCCCCTCCCTTCTACCCTTTTCCACTCTTCCTCCTTCCTTCCTGTCTCCCTCTTCATCTCTACCTTCCTCTCCCTTCCTCCCATCCCTTTCAACCCCACTTCCTTTCTCTATCTCTTACAAACTCTACCCTCTGAATTTCTTTTGTCTTGTTGTGCAGACACTGAGTCATCTGTCGAAAGACCTCCTTCACACTATCCTACTAACCCCTCAGTTCTAGTGCATTCTTCTCTCCTCCCTCCCCACCACAATCTGCGCAGGCAACTGCTCTCAATAAGTGATAATCAACAGCCAGTCTCACGGCAGGAATGTGGTTGGGTGTCTGTGTGCCTAAATATGTGTACTTTTTCTAGAGAAAGAGTAAGAGCTCGAAAGCTAATATGAATACTGTTTTCTACCGCATGTTTCTATATGCCACACCTCACTCCACTGGTTTCTCTTATATTATACTGTTGTTTAGATCTAGCAAGTACACATTAAAAAGGGTTTGAGCCTATTCCTCGAGCCAATATGACATTTAAAGTTACATGCAGCAGTTTAAATAATAAAATGTGTATTAAATAAAACACTCATACTCAAATGTTTACAAGGAAGTAATCAGTTTATTTTAACTTCGAGTCTCTACATTACATAAGTTACCCCACCATCTATTATGTATAATCCTTTGTCTTTCTTCACAATATTGCAGTGAGACCTTGACACATACATTGATAGGCAATTGATTTCATTATATCGTGCCCTTCCAACACTGTACTGTAAACAGAATTTCAAACTGTTATCATATCTGTGATACATGATATGGAGTATGTGAACTTACACTACATCTTACTTGTTGAACATGTTATACTTGTTGGATAATAGATGAGAAGCAAATATGCCTAAAATGATTGGAGTTATAAATAAAGATGTTTTTGGTTAAAATGAAAGCATGTACTGGAGATGTTATGGTAACAGTGAGACCACATGACCTAGAGAGAGACGTAAACAAATAAGAATTGTTTCTTCTCTGTAACATCTGAGATTCATAACGAGGTGCACATTTATAAGGAACTATTATAACATCTATTATTTTTGCTTATATAAGGTTCCAACTGTTTGAAGAATAAATTATGACTTCTCAATTAGATATTTTAGCTGTTGTTCTTGTTGTTGTTGTTATCTTCATTCTGAAATATGTCACAATTTTGTACAATAATAGAGAAGCAGATGTGCCTAAACAGATTGGAGCTTTAAATGAGGATACATTTGCTGAAAATAAAACCATATTTACAGAACTTGCTAATAGTGATAAAAGGGCAGGATCATGTGACACACAGAGCTATGTAAACAAATACGAAATGTTTCTTCTCTGTAACACTGGGGATTTATATTGTTACAGCTATTATTTTTGCTCATGTATAAGGCTCCCCACTGTTTCAAGAAAATTCCAACTTGACAATTAGGAGCAGCTGCAAAAGTTACAAAGTGTAACATAAAACAAACAAGGTATCTGGCCTTGTAAGTAAGATATGGACATAATGTTGAAGGAAACCACGAGTTTACACAGCACACAACATTGTCTTCACTGATAATTGTGGTGTCACCGCCAGACACCACACTTGCTAGGTGGTAGTTTAAATCGGCCGCGGTCCATGTAGTACATGTCGGACCCGCGTGTCGCCACTGTGATCGCAGACCTAGCGCCACCACCTAGGCAGGTCTCGTGATACGAGAGTGGACTAGCCCCAGTTGTACGAGAACCAAGCTACCGCCCCAGTTGTACGAGAACCAAGCTACCGCCCAGTTGTACGAAGCCTTTCTCTCTCATTAGCCGAGAGACAGAATAGCCATCAGCTAAGTTAATGGCTACGAACTAGCAAGGAGCCATTTGTATCAGTGCCTATAGCTTACAAGTATTCAAGAGAGATGTATTCCAAGGAATTAATAAAAGATAAGTAAAAAGCATCTACATACTTTTCTTCTTATTCATTCATAAGTTTTTATGTTCCAGACTTCACGCCCGTCTGCTTATTGCCGTTCGTGCACTATCGGCCACAGCGTTAGTTTAGCGTGCCTTTCTTTTGGCTACTACCGTGTGGCGTAACAGTCTTGTTACGTCACTACAATAATGATAAAATATTTTGATAAGCTAGATGTTAAAATAATTAAAATAAACAAATACACCAGGATGTAAAGATCACGATAAAAAGAAAAAGCTTAGCATTGCGTGAAACTCTCTCTCTCTCTCTCTCTCTCTCTCTGTCTTGTAAATTCTTGATTGCCTTCATCATGGTGTCCATATTCTACCTACTAGCTCCAATGGCCTATTTGTTTTTTCTTATACTTCATAACTTTTGTTGCTGCTGATTGTGAAGTTAGGATTATTTTTTGAAACAACTGGAGCCTTAAGTGAGCAAAAATAATGAGTGCAATAATGGGTCCCTATAAACATCCACCATGTTATAAGTCTCCGATGTCAATGAGAAGAAACAGTTCTTATTTCTTTACAAATCTCTCGGAGTCACAAGGTCTCACTCTTTTATCCCTACAGCATGTCCTGCAAATACATTTTCATTTTAAGCAAAAACACCCTAATTTAGAATTCCAACCTGTATACATTTGTATGTGTGGCAATGAACATCAGACAAAACAGAGATGAGCTAAGCACACTGAAAAACATTAAAGCATCAGCTTTGAAAGACTGAGAAATCAATCAGGCAACATACAATTTTAAAAAGAGATCCACAGCAGCTGCATCAACCATAAAAAAAAAGAAAAAATAAAGAAAGAAAGAAAGAAAACTAAAGAAAGAAAGAAAGAAAAAAAATAAAGAAAGAAAGAAAGGAAAGAAAGAAAAGATGTGATCTCCGTTTATCACTATTCCCTTGTCTGTTGTCTGAAAACAGAATGCACCCAGTAAAATGTAATGCACTAACTGTAGAGGGAGAACAAGGCTTGTATACAGTAAGCAGATTAAAGTGGATATAGGTTGCAGTGGTAATGCAAAGATGAAGAGGCTTGCACAAGGTGGTCCATGTGGAGAGCTACATCAAACCAGTCTGAAGATACCATCATCTTCATCAAATCATCATCATTGTCAACAACAATTAAAACATAAAGAGACAGACCAAGGCTACTGTATTTTCTCTGTCTGAGTGTGCAGATGATATTACATCATGGCAGCAGTATATCTACATGCACACCATAAGCTGGGTGTTCCCAAGTTAGATGACAACCAGTATCCATGTGAAAGTGGAAGTGTCTTTTTCATGACAAGTTATGCAGATTATCATCATCTTGCCTTTCGCTGCTGTGGGTGTGTATACATGCCCTGCTACATTGCTGCTCAGGTGCTGTGGACATGTATACATGTGCCGCTTTGATTTTTCTACACTGTTATAGACATCTGAATGCGTCCTGAGCCGCTAACCTCTCAATGCTGAGGACGAGTTACTTCCATACTCGGTGAATAAAAAAGTTTCATGTATTTATCAATAACATATGTGCCTCACTGTGTACTGTCATTTGCAGAACACCTCGTTTCGATATCTTGAATCATTTATGAGACATAACGATTGTTATGAGCACTCGAGTTGTGATGTGTGAGGATGTGAATGGGTGAGTCACACATTACCATCCTTCAAATATAAAACCCAAAATGAGATATCCTTTTGGTATCAACTTTAAATAAAATTGAGGTATCTTGGCTACATTTCATTCCCTGCAATATATAAGCTAACAATCAACCATATGTTAAGTTCACGCAATGCCTTTTTACCTTAGTGAACTCTTTAAAATTCCGTCTGATATTTTACTTAATTTGATGTACGACAGTAAATATGACAGACAATGAAATGAAATTCAGTTCTTTGAGTGCAGCTATCATACTGTAAGCGTGCAGAAATCAAATGTTTCCACCTAATATTTTCCGAAAAATTGGTTCAGTATTTCCTATCGATCGGAACACTGTCTCTCAGACAGGCACCAGCATTTGACAAGCAGTACAGCCATAATAAAAGCAGCCACAACAAGAAATGCAAAGACCTTGTCTGTAGAAGCAAAAGGGTTAACTATCAAGCTTATTTTAAAATGGGTCAGTTGATATTTAGACTCTATATGTAACGGACATCATTTGAACCTTGATTGAGAATACATAAAATATTTTCCCACATACTCATACTCAGGGAATAGGAGTTATACGTAATAGCATACTACAGTGTTCTCATTTATTTGCACCGTATGTATCTGTGTGAAATGTGGATGCATTGTGTAGTATCAAGATATCAATGAATTGTCCGCCTCTGGTAGCTGAGTGGTCAGTGCGACAGAATGTGAATCCTAAGGACCTGGGTTTGATTCCCGCCTGGGTCGGAAATTTTCTCCGATCAGGGGCAATTATGAACAGACACTGATTAAAAGGAAACAATGATTCAAGATAAAGATTATCAAGGTTCATAATACACAGTAACAAATAGGAGTAAAACTGATGCCAGATACTGTATTTCTACTGCAAAGATCACATAGGACAGTTCAGTATCTGCACTCCTACAAAGTTTTGAGTATTGAGGAATGTTATTGTTTCTGACTTGCACAGAGGGCAGTACATTTCCTTGTTTGTACGTCACCCTATCCATACAGGAAGATGTAAACAATGAAATGCATTGCCCTCTACTCAAGTCAAAAACAACAGGTACTCAATACTCAAATCTTTACAGGATTAAATATTACAAGCTGGTAAATAATAACACTATTGAGTTGTTATTGTTAGCTGTTAAGTGAGGTCAGATCAATCAGTTTCAAATGTATATGGTCCTGTAAAATTGATACACCATATTTAAACAAAGTTGAGAAACATTGTTGCAAGTACCTACAAGAAGAAAAATATTACACACCAGAATTTTGTTGGTTTTACTATTCGGAATACCTATGATCCAATCTGCAAGTCAATATATTATTAAAATACATTAAACTTCTAAACAAAAACTATTTAAAATGCGGTTAATACCCAAACAACAGCAGAGAGAGTATAGAGACATTTGCAGCAGTTGAGAAAGATCTTCCCTCTAATCTCACTCAATGGATTTAGGATATTCATTGGGAGGCAGACGCACAAGCTACAACTAATGGATAAGACAGATCAGTCAATAGAGCCTGTTGCTCCAAATCATCTATACATACTACATAATAACTGTAGTATTTATCTAATACATTAAGTAGTAAAGAACAAAATCTAAGCTACAAATACATTCTTTGTCTTAATTTTATCAAATTTGAAATTATCCTGGGCTTCCCAAAAATATGAGGTGATTTTCTTCAAGACTGTATAAATAATTAATGTTACCACAATACTACATGGTAATTTCTTGTACAAATTCGAAACAATCTCATTACTCCCAAATGAGTCTTAAAATGTCATTTCACAAATGGACAAGTAACTGCAAGCTGTATTGATATCTGCTGATCGGAATGCTTTTCCAAGTTCTAAGATCTCCTCTAATCAATATGATTGTCTAATGGAGAATTGCATCTAGAATTTTTAGTGACACACACTAAAACTCCGTCCGAACAGGCCTTGGAAGGCCCAACGGCACCGACCAGTCGCCATGTCATCCTCAGCCCAAAAGGCATCACTGGATGTGGATATGGAGGTGCATGTTGTCAGCACACAGGTCTCCCAGCCGTATGTCAGTTTGCAAGACCAGAGCCACTACTTCTCAATCAAGTAGTTCCTCAGTTTGCCTCACAAGGGCCGAGTGCACCCCACTTGCCAACAGCGCTCGGCAGACCGGATGGTCACCCATCCAAGTGCTAGCCCACCCCAACAGCACTTAACTTCGGTGATCTGACGGGAACCGGTGTTACCACTGCGACAAAGCCACTGGCTAGTGACACACACTAGCGTGATGAATTAACAGCCATACTACAAAGTAAAGGTACAGCAGTCGCATACTCCATTTTCTGCATACATGTAGAGCTGTACTCTGTGTTTTACAGTCATATATGTTTAACACTTAGGCGCCGACGCCCTTAAAAATATAGGCGTGCGCGACCTGCCCGAAAGTCCAATGCCTGTACTTTTACGGACGCATGTTCTCGTTCTTCCCCCTCCTTCCTTTATGTTGTTACAGCTCCCGCTTGTCTGGGAGGTGCTGCATGGACTGTAGTTCGAGTATTGGTCACTAGATGGTGCGGGCATGCTGTGGAAGGGTGTGCTTCCCCTTTTATTTGTCAGGTTTATTGAGCGGTGATTTTTTCCCACACGGTCTCAGTAGCGTCGACATGGCAAAGCGTGGTTTGACAGATGAAGAAATTGCTCACGAGTTACTTCGTGATTTAGAAGAAAGTGACATTGATTTGTCAGAGGAAGATATTGTAGATGACTCTGATGATGATGTGGACTATGTTCAAGAAGTAGTTTCTGGCAGTTCAGTTAAAGAATTCTGACAACAAAACATGTATAATTTTTGTTCAGATTTTCACTGAAAAAGCTCTCAGTATATAATTATGATTTTCTTTGCAAATACTACTCTTCTGATAGATTCAGAAGAGGAGAGCAGGTGTCCAAGCACTTCAACAGCAAATAATCCCGCCTGAAGAACGAGTGAGACTGACGGCGAGGGGGAAGCCGAGACCTGCGCACCGCACCAATTCTGAGGAAGGTTGGACAGCTACTGATCGTGCATCAGGGGATATTGATCTATTCTCAGGACAATCTGGAATATGCAATGTTGTCAGTTTGGACCAGATCAGTGCACCTCTAGAATTTTTTTCATATTTCCTGACAGACAGTATGATGAAACATATAAAGGAACAAACTAATATGTATGCTCAACAATGCATCAGGAAATTATGAAGCACAAATTCCGTTTCACCCACCTGCTCATTATCAAAGTGGAAAGAAGTTACACTTACGGAAATAAGGAAGTCCATATGTGTGTAAGTGTGAGGCCACGTATACGAGAGCATTGGTCCAAGAACCCTGCTGTGTCGTGTAATTTCTGTCCAAACATCTAGAGCCGTGACAGATTTCTTTCTATTTTGAGAAACTTCCACATTAGTGATAATTCCTTAGCTAAGAGGAAAGAAGAAACTGGCTATGACCCACTGCACAAGGTGAGATCCCTCCTAGATAATGAGTGTGCTAATTTCCAGCGTGCGTATACAACATCTCGAAAAATTACAATAAATGAAGGCGTGTGTAAATTTCGAGGTCGTGTGTATTTCAAACAGTGCATGCCACAAAAACCAAATAAATACGGTATGAAACTGTACATGTTATCTGAATCTGACACAGGTTACTTCTGGAATTTCTCCGTTTATGCGGGTGAAAGGTCTGAATCTGGTAAAGACATTGTTTGCAAATCTGTCAGGAAAAGGCTACACTTTGTTTATGGACAGATTCTACACAAGTCCAATGCTTGCTTCAGAACTGGAAACTGCAAAAACTGCTCTTGTGAGAACAACAAGAAAATCTCGGCAGGGATTGCCTCGTGCTATAAAAGATCTGAACCTTCAGCGAGGTGAACTTATTTTCAGGCGTAAAGGAAATATGTTAACACTGTGTTGAAAGGACAAAAGAAATGTGCATATGATAAGTACAAGGCACACTGCTGAGATGGTCACTTTCACTGATGAGAGAGGAAGAGAGAAGTCGAAGCCAGCCTGTGTAGTGGACTACAAGTTTGGTGTTGACTTATCAGATCAGCGATTGTCATACGGCGCATTTGAACATCGAACTGTGAAGTGGTGGAGAAAGTTGGCATTTCATGTTATACTAATGGCGATTGTAAATTCCTGCATATTATACAATAACATTACTGGAAAATGCCTCACAACATCTAACTTCATGACAGTTATCTGTGCAGATATTGCACAAAGCAAAGATCTTGAACCCCGACCTGGTCCATCTGGACTCTCAATACTATTAACTGGAAATAATTTCCTGGAAAAGATTGAGACAGAAGTAGGTAAGAAACAGAAACAAAAACAGTGTGTAGTGTGTTCTCTGACAGAAAAAAAACTGACTGGAAAAGTGTGGCGAAAAGACACAAGCTACCAGTGTAGTGAATGTAAAGTAGCATTGTGCAAAATGCCGTGCTTCAAAATTTACCACAAAATGAACAAAATTGCATCCTAAAATAGTTACAGGAGGTTACTGTAGATAAGGCATACTGTATCCATCATAATTACAATTTTTGTGTAAAATAAAAAAGATTTCCTTCTAGAAAATACAGTGAACATACCTTTGACCAATTTTTCCTTTTTTCAAAAACAATGTTATAATAATAACGCTTGTCAAAAGTATGTATTAATTCAAGAGAAAGGTATTATATATGGTTTTAAACAAGAAAGTCTAGGTTTTTCAATAAGAGTAATTTTATTGCTATAACTGAAACCTTTAATGAGTTGTAGTAGTTTAAAGTACGTTAAAATCAGCCAGTCTTTATGGTAGACACCCGTGCGCAATGACTCAGTACCCGAAGTGTTAAGATCGAAAAACTTCAAAAAATGCTAATTTTAGAATGGTGTCTTCACACTGTGTTTAGAAACAAGACACTAATAACTGTCAGGAGACACCAATTTCTTGGCCTATAGATTAAAATAAGTTTTTCCAGTTCACTTCACCCATCTGTCAAATGTAATGTAAAAGCCAACTAAGGACCGTAACAAAGTCAAGGGAGCCTGCTGTTTCAACTTAATTTGTGGAGTAATTAATCCAATCATTTATCATCAATTTCATGCCATTAATTGCTATTGCAAATACTGTCAAATACACCTATACTTTCATTTCTGCACATCTGCATCTATATACAACAAAAATGTATTATGGTGTGAATATGGTAACACTATGAAAAACATTGAAACCAGCCACAATTTGATCAAATGAAAGATTTATGTTTTATTTACTAGGGGTACATGTAACCTGAACTTCAGAAAATATAATCTAATCAGATAGATAAAAAGTCTACTCACCAAGCTGTGGCAGGAGATACCACATATAAAGGTATTGGAATTTGCAGACTTTCGGAGCCACTGGCTTCTTCTTCTGGCAGAAGGGTTGAAGAGGGAGGAAGAAGGATGAATAAAAAGACTTATCAGATGGGATAAGAAGGAAAGACTGACTCAAACTGGATGGAGAAAATTTGGGAAAAGTCGCTCACAAGTGAATTGACTGAATCAGTCATCCTTCTCATCCCATCCACTGTCTCCCCTGACCTGGTATTTTGGGTGACTTTTCCATACTCTCCCCATTTCCTAAAACTCACCACTCCTTTTCCTTCTTCCCTCTTTCTTTCCCTTCACCTCTTCTGCCACAAGGAGCGACTGGCTCCAAAAGCTTGCTAATTTTGATACCTTTATATACGTTTTCTCCTGCTGCTGCTTGCCGAGTAGATTTTTTTATCCATACAATTACATTATATTTTCAAAAACTGATTTTTTTTCATTGAAATATCAGCTCAACTTCAGATTGTTGCACACATTTCTTGTGGATTTTACATATTTCTTGAAACACAAAAAAATCCATGAAAAAATACCGTCTATTCTGCCATCTAAGTATCTGATTAATTCCCATGACAGTTGCTGATAAATAAATAATTCATTCAATGCAGTTGCAGCACACCACTATGACTGCCACTGACCCTTGACCACTAAAATTACTGACTAGAGGGTGAACACGTGTGAAATTGGTATGCTAATTGTCAACAGGTCTTATTTTCCAACTGTAATTCAGTTTGCTTCATCATGCTGGTTGCATATATGTTTGTCCCACTGTGAGACAGTCAACCAATAGTATTGTGCATCACCACTGCATACTGATGTGGGATGCTATTCAGAATGATTCAGAAGCTTCCGCAAGACAAGTATATGGATCTCTACTGCCCAGGAAAAGACATAGGATTTTATGATAGAAGGCGTATCCTAATACAAAACTTCAATAATTTAAAATCTAGAACTGCCCTACTTACTTGCAGAAATAATAGGAAGTGACAAATCGGACAGCAACACAAAGCTACAAAAGAACTGAAGAGAAAAAAGTAAGAAACAAAAGAGCAAAAAGTTGAAAGAGATGATGACACAGAAGGGAGAACCAGGAATAAATAAGTATTTTAATATTACTTTGACATTGAAACTTTGATGAGGCATTATCTTTTGTTAATTGACATTAATATGATTCACCAGTATAACCATTACTAATAGTAATCTGAAATAAATGGGCTGTTGTAAATATGAAAAGAACAACTATACAATAACCAGAAGGAATGTCAACTATGTATCATTTTCCTACAGAAAAAAAGAGAAAATTCCAGAGAACTGAGTAACCTCAAATGAAATTATTCAGCTTTTCTGATGTGAATGGCCACATCATAGTGGCTGCAAAAGTTCATAATATTTCCACTACAGATTGCAGTGGTAGTAGCAGCAGCACACCCCTGCTATGAAGATACAGATGTTCGCTCAAGCACTTGTTGCTAATCACAAATATGATTATAAAGTTTTTTTTTAAAAAAAAACAATTTATAGGACTTCCTACAGCTGCTTAATTTATTCATTTCATCAGACTATTGCTGGTTAAAAATAATTTCATAATTTGGCTTTCTTTATAACTGTTCTTGGCTAAGGTAAATTAATCTATGTAGTTATCTGTAAAGTTTTCTCACCAATGATGGCGAAAAATTAGGTAGCCACTAAACAAGAACACTATTCAAAAACTCAAGTACACAAAATAACAAAGAAACATCAAGAAAACACTTACACAATCTAGAGATTCATTTAGCACGATCCTTTCGTGTCTTTCTCCTTCATAGTTTACGTCATCAGAGAAGATTCTCTCAAGAGACCACACAGTGCACATACTGACTCCTGCAAAAGAAAACATCTTCTAATGATACAAAATTTGTGACCATCTGAAATAGTTTGAATTAACATTCAACAATAACACCAGACAAGGAGAGAAATGAAACAAAATTTGTAAACATACATGAGAACTAAGTGTATATGAGCAATAGATTAAATGTATGCTGAAGAATGTAAGATAAATTTTGCAAGCAAGCAATTTGTTCTGTACGTGCAACAAAGCACTAAATATGTATCAAGTGCTAATAAACACAAGTATGCTGATGATACAAGTATAGTAATAACATCCAAAAACCAAGAACTAAGTGATGTAATTGTAAATGATGTTTTTCATAAAATTATTAAGTGGTTCTCAGCAAACGGACTCTCTTTAAATTTTGATAAAACACAGTATATACAGTTCCGTACAGTAAGTGGCACAACTCCAGTAATAAATATAGACTTTGAACAGAAGTCTGTAGCTAAGGTAGAATTTTCAAAATTTTTAGGTGCGTCCATTGATGAGAGGTTAAACTGGAAGCAACACACTGATGGTCTGCTGAAACGTCTGAGTTCAGCTACGTATGCTATTAGGGTTATTGCAAATTTTAGTGATAAGAATCTCAGTAAATTAGCTTACTATGCTTACTTTCATTCACTGCTTTCGTATGGCATCATATTCTGAGGTAATTTATCGTTGAGTAGAAAAGTAATCATTGCTCAAAAACGTGTAATCAGAATAATTGCTGGTGCCCACCCACAGTCATCCTGCAGACATCTATTTAAGGATCTAGGGATCCTCACAGTAACCTCATAGCATATATATTCACTTATGAAATTTGTTGTTAATAATCCAACCCAGTTCAAAAGTAATAGCAGTGTGCATAGCTATAACACCAGGAGAAAGGATGATCTTCACTATGCAGGGTTAAATCTGACTTTGGCACAGAAAGGGGTAAATTATGCTGCCACAAAAGTCTTTGGTCACCTACCAAACAGCATCAAAAGCCTGACAGATAGCCAACCAACATTTAAAAATAAATTTAAAGAATTTCTAGATGACAACTCCTTCTACTCATTGGCTGAATTTTTAGATATAAATTAAGGTAGGGGAAAAAAACCAACTTAAACATTAGTGTCATGCAATATTTTGTGTAATGTAATATCTTGTACAGACATCTTTTATTAACCTGACACATTCTACATCATTACAAAGTGTCGGATTCATGATCTATGGAACAAGTATTAATCTAATGTAATCTAATCTATACTTTAGAAAAGGGTCAAGGTACATTTAATTTGTGTGTCATTATCTTCATGACAATGCAAGGTTTACCTGAACCTTCAAACCTAAACTATGTGCCTATTAAGTATCCCACGTACATGAAATATTACTGCACTTAATGATTTGTCAATAAGCCCTCAAACTGTTTTAATACTTGGTTCTTTATGGTATTATTGTGTTGTAGTTTGTACAGGAACCATTGGACTAACTTCCATAATCTCCCTCATCATTACTGATTGTAACTACAACCATTGGCTAGGTATTTACACTAGCTTGTGGAGTCTCCCCATGACAATTTGTCAACAATATCTTCACTTATACTTGAGCTCCCAGTGCACTGTAATGCAATTATTATGTTTATACTATATATGGATAGACATTGCAAGAGGAAAGTTATGCCAAAACTGGCTTCTCAATGTGCTTAACACTATATAAAAAAAACTATTTTCCTGCATACATCAATTACTATCAGTCACTAAGATTATCATGTTCTCCAACAATACCACAGCACTCCATTTTCTGATAGATGACTTGAGCAATTTAATGTCAACATCAAAAATCTGAAGTTCTCTCTTTGACATATTAATACATTCATGTACTTATGTTTAGTGTTAGTGAAAATATGGCACTATGAAACTGTTCAATTAATAGTAATTCACAGTGTACTATTTTAGTGACTATCATCCAGCAGTGCACCCAAAAATTAATGACCAAAAGAGAACTGCACTGAAACAAGAAATAAATAATGAAAATAATAACAAAACATGAACCCTGAAATTTAACAACAAATTTATGCCTGGAAGCTTATGGAATATACATCATGCTGCATTAAGTGCTGTTCCTTTGGCACACAACCCCCCTCCCCACCTAGTGGTACTTTCCCATGTTTGCATTTATTGGACTGTACAAAACAAATTAATTGGCTTCAGGCTGTTCCAGCTGGTGCACTCCCTGTTATGCTGCAGAGCACCCTTACTCCACATAGCACTAACTGTGAACAACTGTACTGCATTGGGATGGCACTGTGAGCCTTTCAATTTGTTGCTTGTGCTTTACATCATTGCCGACATCATTTTGTTATTCATGGATACAGGAAATAAAGGAAATAAATAAGAAATAACTATTTTAAAAGAAATAAAGAAATTAGGTACGTTTATTACACTTCTGAAATCTGATAGTCTCTCTTCAGAACACAAGCAGAAATATCAGGTGTTAAGGCATTCACAGCATTAACGTGGAGGATGCTCTTAATTGTCACATTCTGAAGAAACAGTCGTTCTTCTATTTTTATTCTTTTCATTGCTGAAAAAAGCTACTCACAAAAGTATGTAGTGCCGAATACACACATGATCTATGTGGTATTTTTGTGCTGCTTGGGAAATGTTTTTTGCTGTAATGAATAGTACCACAATGACAAATTAAACATATTGTAGCACTTATTTCATCAAAGTTGAATTTGGCAAGTCTAATACTTCTAACTGCAGTGACATTAGCAAACCATTGGAAGAAACTGAAAATAAGTGCTGAACATTTCATTTCCAATTCTAAGTTGGTGAGCTCTTTGAATCTGGTTTCAAGAGATATGGTGAGCTTCTTTACCTTGGCTCTGTAACTGTGAAACTGGTACCTTCAGGCAGTTTTAAAGGCAAATGACTCTGCCTCTCAAACAAAGATAACTTTTCTATGAATGATTTGATTTGATCGTTCATGTGAACTATCAGCTGCTCTTTGGCCTGCAATGATGAATTTAAGTTGTTGAGATGTATATTTATTTTAGCCAAAGGCATCAAATCTTTTAGGCAATGAATTACTTCCCCTTTCATTTTGAGACGCAGGGATATTTTCTTATGAATGGCACAGAAAATATCATCACAATCCTTTCCCCAGGTAGGCCGATGAAGTGTGCTGTGATGAGTATGTCCCCATACCCTACTTCCATACCAATCAGGAATCCTTTGAATTGGTGGCAATTTGCACCATGATAAACAAAATGTGAAATCTTGGTGATGGCCAATCATTTTTAAGGCATCACTGTCGGCGGCTACAGAAATGAGTCTGTCCCACGACAAATTCATATTGCCTACTGATAAACAAATAGCTTCAATAATAGCAAGTCCTATTGCGATGTAGTCAAGCATCACCACATCCAAAATGTGCAATGTGCTTCCAATAAATCAGATGAAATTTTAATGTATTATTAGCTACTGATATGCCAATCGTTTTTAATTATGGCAGAGCATGGAATAAGGAAAATGAAATAATGGTGTATAATGTAAACCATGGACCTTGCTGTCGGTGGGGAGGCTTGCGTGCCTCATTGATACAGATAGCAGTACCGTAGGTGCAACCACAAAGGAGGGTTGTCTGCCGGGACAATAGTCTGGATGATTGACTGATCTGGCCTGATAACATCAACCAAAATGGCCTTGCTGTGCTCATGCTGCGAACGGCTGAAAGCAAGGGTAAACTACAGATGTAATTTTTCCTAAGGGCGTGCAGTTTTACTGAATGGTTAAATAACCATTTGGTTCTCCGGGTGGCGACTACTCGATAGGACATCATTATCTGGAGAAAAGAAAGAAAACTGGCATTCTAAGGATCAGAGCATGGAATGTCAGATACCTTAGTCACGCAAGTAGGGAAAATGGATAGGTTAAAGTTAGATGTAGTGGGAATTAGTGAAGTTTGGTGGAAGCAGAATCAAGACTTCTTGTCAGGTGAATACAAGGTTATCAATACAAAATCGCATATGGGTCATGCAGCAGTAGGTTTAATAATGAATAAAAAATAGGAACATGGATAAGCTACTACGAACAGCATAATGAATACATTATTGTAGCCACGATAGACACAAAGACCGTGCCTACCACAGTAGTGTAAGTTTATATACAACTAGATTCACAGATGATGAAGAGATTGAAAAAATGTATGATGCGATAAAAGAAATTATTAAGATAGTTAAGGGAGACAAAACTTTAATAGTATACGGGACTGGAATTCAATAGTAGGAAAAGGAAGAGAAGAAAAAGTAGTAGCTGAATACGGACTGGGGGTAAGGAATGAAAGAGGAAGCCGCCTGGTAGGATTTTGCACAGAGCACAACTTAATCATAGCTAGCATTTGGTTTAAGAATAATGAAAGAAGGCTGTACATGTGGAAGAGGCCTGCAGACACTGAAAGGTTTCAGACAGATTATTTAATGGTGAAACAGAGATTTAGGTACCATATTTTAAATTGTAAGACTTTACCAGGGACAGATGTGGACTCGGGCCTCAATTTATTGGTTATCAACTGAAGAAACCGCAAAAAGGTAGGAATTTAAGGAGATGGGACCTGGATAGACTGAAAGAACTAGGGGTTGTAGAGAGTTTCAGAGAGAGCATTAGGGAATTATTGACAAGAACAGGGGAAAGAAATACAATAAAAGAAGAATGGGTAGCTTTGAGAGATGAAATAGTGAAGGCAGCAGATGATCAAGTAGGTAAAAAGACGAAGGCTGGTAGAAATCCTAAGGGGGCAGAAGAGATTTTGAATTTAATTGATGAAAACCTAAATATCTTGGAAATTTTACTAAAAACATAAAACTGGGAGGAGATTTGCGAAAAAAACTTAGGTCAGGAAATCTTCTGTGAATTTTATACAAATGTTAAATGTCCAAAAGTATCTACGAAAGTAAAAAAAGCTCAGTAGAAACTGGATCACACCAAAAATTATTCAGAGTAGGGAAGAAGTAAAAGAAGCACATAAAGATTATCAGGAGGATAAATGCTTAGCGAAGAGTGAGGTCTATAAAGAAATGTAGAAAGCTCATAGCAGGTTGATAAGGAAGACAAAAGCCAGCTATTACAAACATACAACTGAAACTTCCTCAAATGTCTCCAAAACTTTGGCAGAAAATAGACAGAAATGCCAGCTTATGTTAATATCACACTGAGAAACGAAGGAACACAATTAAATGGTCCATAAGAAGTATGTGGAATTTTATATCTGTACTACATACAGGTAGATGTAATGGTTGTGTTCGTCAAAAATTAGAATGGTCAAATAGTAAATAACATAAAAAGCTTCAAAAAAGTAACAGATTGTATATTCCTATCACCTACAGATGAGACAGAAGTCACAAGTATAATTAAATCCCCCCCCCCCCCCCCCCAAAAAAAAAAAAAAAAAAAAAAAAAAAAAAAAAAAAAAAAAAAAAAAAAAAAAAAAAAAAGAGAGAGAGAGAGAGAGAGAGAGAGAGAGATTGCATGGCATGTCTCCTAGAATAATTAACCGTATTTCTAAACACCTAACAAAGCCTATCACATTTCTTACAAATCACATATCATAGGAAGGGGTCATGGAAAAATGTCACCAAGGCAGTGCTGCAGAAATAAATTCAAATACTTACAAATATTTACAGTGCCTGCACTGTATATACACTGAAGCACCAAAGAAACTGGTATAGGCAAGCATATTCAAATACAGAGATATGTAAACAGGCAGAATATGGCACTGTCGTCGGCAACACCTATATAAGACAACAAGTGTCTGGCACAGTTGTTAGATCGGTTGCTCTTGCTACAATGGCAGGTTATCAAGATTTAAGTGAGTCTGAACATGGTGTTGTAGTCTGCGCATGAGTGATGGGACACAGCATCTCCAAGGTAGCAATGAAGTGGAAATTTTCCCATATGACCATTTCACGAGTGTGCTGTGAATATCAAGAATCCGCTAAAACATCTAATCTCCGACATCACTGGGGCTGGAAAAAGACTGCAAAAGAAGGACCAACAAAGAATGAAGAGAATTGTCCAACATGATAGATGTGCAACCCTTCCTCAAATTACTGCTGATTTCAATGCTGGTCCATTAACAAGTGTCAAGTGTGCAAACCATTCAACAAAATATCATCAATAAGTGGTTTCAGAGCCTCCAGATTTGTGTGACTTATCACATAATCGAAATTTAGCTGATTTCTTTTAGTACCCATGTGAATAACTTCACACTTTTCTTTATTCAGGGTCAATTGCCACTTTCCCCACCTTACAGATATCTTATCTAAATCATTTTGCAAGTTGTTTTGATCATCTGATGACTTTAAAAGATGGCAAATGACAGCATCATCTGCAAACAATCTAAGATGGCTACTCAGATTGTCTCCTATGTCATTAATAAAGATCAGGAACAATAGAGGGCCTATAACCCTTCCTTGGGGAACGCTGGATATTACTTCTGTTTTACTCAATGACTTTCCATCTATTACTACGAACTGTGACCTTTCTGACAGGACATCATGAATCCAGTCCTGCAACTGAGGCGATACTCCATAGGCATGCAGTTTGGTTAGAAGACGCTTGTGAGGAATGGCGTCGAAAGCATTCTGGAAATCTAAAAATATGGAATCAATTTGACATCCCCTGTCGATAGCACTTATTACTTCATGAGTATAAAGAGCTAGTTGTGTTTCACAAGAATGATATTTTCTGAATCCATGCTGACTATGTGTCAATCAATCATCTTCTTCTAGGTACTTCATAATTTTAAAATACAGTATATGTTCCAAAACCCTACTGCAAATCGACATTAGTGATACAGGCCAGTAATTTAGCGGAACTCCTACTTCCCTCTTTGGGTATTGGTGTGACTTGAGCAATTTTCCAGTCTTCAGGTACGGATCTTCCTGTGAGCAACTGGTTGTAAATAATTGCTAAATATGGAGCCATTTTATCAGCATACTCTGAGAGGAACCTGACTGGTATACAATCTGGACCAGGGGCCTTGCCTTTGTTAAGTGATTTAAGCTGCTTTGTTACACCGAGGATATCTACTTCTATGTTTCTCATCTTGGCAGTTGTTCTTGATTGGAATTCAGGAATATTTACTTCATCTTCTTTGGTGAAGGAGTTTCGGAAAACCATGTTTAATAACTCTGATTTAGTGGCACTGTCATCAGTGACTTCACCGTTGTTTTCACGCAGTGAAGGTATTGATTGTGTCTTGCCACGGGTGTCCTTCATGTATGACCAGAATCTCTTTGGGTTTTCTGCCAGATTTCGAGACAGAATTTCCTTGTGGAAATTATTAAAAGCATCTCACATTGCAGTACGCGCTATATTTCAAACTTCTGTCAAATTTGCCAATCATTGAAATTTTGCATTTTTTTAAATTTGACATGCTTTTTTCGTTGTTTTTGCAACAACGATCTGACACGTTTTGTATACCATGGGGGATCAGTACCATCACTTATTAATTTATGTGCTATATATCTCTCAATTGCTGTCGATACTATCTCTGAAAACATTCCACAACTTTTCTATACTTACATGATCAGATCGGAAGGAGTGAAGACTGTCTCTTAAAAAGGCGATAAGAGCATTTTTATCAGCTTTTTTAAATAGATATACTTTGTGTTTCTTTTTGATGGTTGTAGGTGTTATGGTATTCAGCCTAGCAACAACTGCCTTGTGGTCGCCCTAATCCCTGTATTCATCACAATACTCACTATTTGTCCAGGATTATTTGTTGCTTTCACAACCATTTACACTTCGAGTGGGCTCATGAACTAATTGTTCAAAATAATTTTCTGAGAGACCATTCAGTACAATTTTGGATGATGTTTTATGCCTGCCACTGGCTTTAAACGTATAATTTTTCCAGCATATTGAGGGTAGATTAAAGTCACCACCGACTATAATTGTATGAGTTGGGCACTTATTTGAAATGAGGCTCAAGTTTTCTTTGAAATGTTCAACAACTATATCTTCTGAGTCTGGGGGTCGGTAAAACAATCCAATTAATAGTTTATTCCAACTGTCAGGTATAACCTCTTCCCATACTATTTCACACGAACTATCTACTTCAATTTCGCTACAAGGCAAGATACCTCTGATAGCAATAAATACTCCACCACCAACTGTATTTAATCTATCCTTTCTGAACACTGTTAGATCGTCTGAGAAAATTCCGGCTGAACTTATTTCTGGCTTTGGCCAGTTCTCTGTACCTATAACTATTTGAGCTTCAGTGTTTTCTATTAGGACTTGGAGGTCTGGTTCTTTCCTAGCATAGCTACGACAATTTACAACTACAATACCAATCGTTTCTACAACTACCTTACTGTGTTTTACCTGTCCACTTCTATGGTTCCCAGAGACCTTCTAACCTTAAAAACCACCCAGTCCCTTCCACACAGCCCCTGCTACCCATGTAGCCACCTCCTGTATGTAGTGGACTCCTGACCTGTTAAGTGGAACCCAGAAACCCACCACCTGATGGTGCAAGTCAAGGAATCTGCAGCCTACACAGTCACAGAACAGCCTGAGCCTCTGATTCAGACCCTCCACTCGGCTCTGCACCGAAGGACCACAGCCGGTTCTATTGATGATGGTGCAGATGGTGAGCTCCGCTTTAATCTCGGAAGCAAGACTGGCAGTCTTTACCATTTCCACTAGCCACCCGAAACCAGATAGAATCTGCTCTGATCCAAAGCGACACATGTCATTGGTACTGACATGAGCCACCAACTGCAGTTGGCTGCACCCTGTACATAATAAAACTAAAGATAGGCTTGGTAAAAGTCACAAAACTTCAGGCTTTAAAAGGATCTTCTTGGAACATAAACTACATTTTTTTTCTAGGGCACTGGCAAATCAAACATATGATGAAGTATGACAATGTTGATCTAAGTTCCCTGAATTCTGTAAATTGTTTAAATTAGTTTTTGAGGAGATGTTCCTAAAAGTAAGCACTTCAACAGCAGCAGGTAAGGAAAATAGATCGATAATTGCAGGTATCTGAAATTCCTCCCAAAAACTAAAATTTCTCCATTCTTTACAAAAGTTCTATATACTTATCCACAGTTCCTAGATTACTGTCACAGATATAAAAAATATACAGAGGAGTATTGTTTTCTGGGAAAAAACATTCAATGACAAAATAATATACTTGTATAACGCAGAAAATAAAAACAGAGTAATATGGGATGTCACAGAATAAGAGACTGGAAAAGACAGACAGAAGTACAATTACACATGAATACAGATGGGAGCAGAATAACCGAAAATCCTTTGGAATTGGCAAATTTTGTAAATGATTATTTATTCGGTATTGTAAAGAAGTTTCTATCAAATCTTCTTAGAATGCATGTACACCTCCAATGACTTACACAGCAAACAAAATGATGTTTCTCACAACAGAGCTTAAAGTCATGAAAACAAGACAGAAATTAAAAAATAAGGAGCCAGGAGGCACAGGTGAGGTCCAGTCTCTATTCTAAAGGTGTGCATAGACAGCATATAAGCTCCATAACAAACGTAATAAATTAGTCCTTTACTTCAAGTACAAGAAACACACATGAAATGTGCCCTTAGTTAAAGACAGGTGTGGAGAGCACTAAAAACAACAAGTTATTTCCACTACTGTCTGCATTCTCAAAATTAAATGAATGTCTCATGAAAGCTAGACTAATGCATTACATTAATAATTACAACTTTTTTAATGACGCACAATTCGGCTTCCAAAGTGGGAAAAGAACAGTATTGACCATTAAAGAATTCACAAAAGTGATACTTGAAGATCTTTACAAGGATGATTGTGTCACAGACATATTCATAGACTTGTCCAAGGCTTTTGACACTGTTCATAAAATACTACTTTACAAGCTAGAAGTACAAAGCGTAAGAGAAACAGCAAACTTATGTGCAAAACAGGGTGCTTAGGGTTAGGGTAGAGATAGTTCAGATTGTCTACTCACGATAGATTTTTAGTACAACAATTATTAGAAAAGATACATATAAACAAATATGTCTCTAAGGGCAGTGTATTGGATCCTGTTCTGTTCTTAGTATATAAGGTGTCCATAATTAAAGTTCGAGTTTAAAAACATTGTAGAAAGAGAACCACTGCTCAGAATGACATCAAATTTGAACAGCATATTATAAGATTTGAACAGCACAATACTGACACAGAGCGAAATGTCATGCACCAAAAACAAAATTTGAAAAAAATTTTATGACTAGATTGTATTGTAAGCACCCGAATATGCAAACCGACTGATGCACGTCACATGACTGTTGCTCAGTTTGCATCCGAGACACCCAACATGGCTGTCTCCATGAAGCGTCGCACACTGCTGATAAGGCTCTTTACAAGAACGGTGACTGTATGCCAGAAGCACTGCAGAAGTTCCAGACACTCGAGATTATGAAAAAAGGCATTTGTCCAATGTCTGCTAAGGGTCAGGAGAAAATCGTTACAAAATGCGAAAAGACAGGTTGTTTTGAAGTGCAGTGTGAGTGTGGCGGAGGGAGGAAAGCAGCTGAACTGACGTCCATCAAAGTAGTGGCCACAGAATGTCTGCTAAGGGTCAGGAGAAAATTGTTACAAAATGCGAAAAGACAGGTTGTTTTGAAGTGCAGTGTGAGTGTGGCGGAGGGAGGAAAGCAGCTGAACTGACGTCCATCAAAGTAGTGGCCACAGAATTGCAGGAGGGGTCGAGCAGTGGCATGCAAACATGCTGTGCATAGGGAACTGCCAGAGCACTGGCCATGCCTACAAGCATGGCGCATAAAATCCTACAAAATATCCTGCATTACTGTTCACACAAAATCACCCATGTTCAGAAGTTGCTTCCTGCTGACCTACCAGCAAGATGAATACTTGATCTGGAACTCCTTGCTCACATGGAATTGGACAATGAATGGCAATGGAACATTCTGTGGATCAAACGAAGCCCATTTCCATCTCCAACATGCAGAATTGCAGAAAATTGGCAATGGAAAATCCACATGCACATCAACCAGTACCAGTAGAATCGAAGCATTTGAGATGTGGTGCTATAGACGAATGTTGAAAATTAGGTGGACTGATAAGGTAAGGAATGAGGAGGTTCTATGCAGAATCGGAGAGGAAAGTAATATGTGGAAAACACTGATAAGGAGAAGGGACAGGATGATAGGACATCTGCTAAGACATGAGGGAATGACTTCCATGGTACTAGAGGGAGCTGTAGAGGGCAAAAACAGTAGAGGAAGACAGAGATTGGAATACGTCAAGCAAATAATTGAGGACATAGGTTGCAAGTGCTACTCTGAGATGAAGAGGTTAGCATAGGAAAGGAATTCGTGGCGGGCCGCATCAAACCAGTCAGTAGACTGATGACCAAAAAAAAACCACTTTATTCTGCAAAGGTGACTGTGTGGTGTGGGGTGATGGCATCGTTTACTGCAGGGTTGTATTTTTTTGAGGACATGAGTTCTGCGGGACCTGTTACCTGTACCATCTTTGATGCGCACCAATATTATTACATTTCTCCAACAGTGTGGATGTGTGGCCGGGTTTTTTTTTATACAACCCTGTTCTCCTCCACACATCACACACCCAGTGCAAAGGCATTTAGGAAATTCTACTATTATCAACCATAATTTCCTTAGAATGTGGTCATCCACGTCACTTGATTTTAATCCGTGTGACTTCTCGCTGTGGGGTTATCCGAAGGATGTTGTGATCAGTGCTCCAATTAAAAACAGCTGAATTCAAGGCACTCATTGTACAACACTTTCTGAACATGACCCCAAGACACTCTGAGCTGTTGTGGAACATGCTGTTTCTTGATTTCAACTTGAGAAGTAGAAAATGGTCGATGCATATAAACATGTCTTGCAGCAGTTTCACAACAATAGAAACCATTATCATTTTGCTTTTTATGTGATTTTTGGTCACAGGATATTGTTATTGTAGTGGTCTTCAGTACGAAGACTGGCTTGATGCAGCTCTCCATGCTACTCTATCCCATGTGAGCCTTTTTATTTCTGAATAAGTACTTTCTGAATCTGCTTACTGTATCCATCTCTTGGTCTTCCTCTATGATTTTTACCCCCCACACTGCCCTCCAACACTAAACTGGTGATCCCTTGACGTCTCAGAATGTGCCCCATAAACCGATCAGCTTACATTTTATATCATCTCTACTTTGGACATTGTCAATTATCTTGCATCCAAAATATCAAACTCATCTACAACTTTAAGTGTCTCATTTCCTAATCTAATTCCCTTAGCATCACCTGATTTCATTCAGCTGCAGCCTATTACCTTTGCTGGAATTTTGTTGATGTTCATCTTATATCCTCCTTTCAAGACACTGTCCATTCTGTTCAACAACTCTTCCAAGTTCTTTGCTGTCTCTTGACAACTTGCAATCACCAAAGTTTTTATTTCTTCTACCTCAACTTTAATTTCTACTCCAAATTACTCCATCGTTTCCTTTACTCCTTGTTCAAAGCACAGACTGAATAACATCAGGGATAAGCTATAATCCTGTTATACTCTCTTTTCAATTACTGCTACTCATTCACATCCTTCGATTCTCATAACTCCAGTTTGATTTCCATAGAAGACACATATAACTTTTTGTGCTCTGCATTTTACCCTGGCTACTTTCGTAATTTCAAAGATAGTATTCCAGTCAACACTGTCAAAAGTTTTCTTAAGCCTACAAATGCTATAAATGTAGGTTTGTCTTTCCTTAATCTTCTAAGATAAGTCGCAAGGTTAGTATTGCCTCACATGTTCCTACATTTCTCCAGTATCCAAAATTATCTTCCCCAAAGTTGACTTCTGCCAGTTTTTACCATTTCATTTCATTTTATTATCTTCCTGTATATCATTTACATGATGTAGGAATTGTCACAACAAAGTTATCATACTAGTACAAGTACTACAGACATAATAATGGAATATCACTTTCAAGACATTTTTTAAAAGTACAAGTTTAGACATACAAATTAAAATTTTTGGCAATAAATTTACACACAATCAAAGTACTCATCTACGTCATAGAAAGTTTTGCTTAAAAGGTAATTTTTAAGTTCAGTCTTAAATTTTACTTCATCTATTATTGCCTTCATATACACTGGCAGAGCATTGTAGAGTTTTATTCCAAAATAACTTACATGCTTTTGGGTTTGTGTTGTCCTTACCCTTTCTACATACAAATTCTTACGAGTTCTAGTATTATAATTATGGCAGTCCTCATTTGTACGTAGATTTTTCATATGTGCTCTTGTACACAGAATGCTTTTAAAAATATACAGTGATGGTATTGTGAGTATTTGCAGTTCTTTGAAAAGGGGCCTACAATGAGTTCTTGGAGAGTTATGTGTTATGATTCGTACAGCTCTTTTCTGAAATTTGAAGATATCTGTTAAGCTTGATTTAGTTTTACCCCAGAACACTATGCCATAAGACACGATGGACTGAAAGTAAGCACAATACACTAGTCTAGTACAGTCTGTGCTGCATACTCTAGATAATATCCTCAATGCAAAACATGCCGAATTGAGCCTGTGGGATAAGTACTTGAGATGGTCTTTCCAGCTTAAGTTTTGATCAATGTGCATGCCCAAAAACTTTGTGGATTGTACACTCTCTATCTTCTTATCCATTAGTTTTAACTAGAGGTAGATATCTTGAGTTGCTTTGCCATACTGTATATAATTTGTTTTACTTAGATTAAGTGTTAACTCATTAGCATTAAACCAATGTTGAATATATTTCAGGACTATATCAGTTGTGGTGGTTAATGATTTTTTATCATCACTTATAATTATGCTAGTGTCATCTGCGAACAACATTATTTTGGTAGAAATATTAGGATTTTTTATGTCATTTATATAAAGCAAGAATAATAAAGGACCGAGAACACTGTCCTGTGGGACATCTATTTCCAATTTCTTTGCATCTGAGACCCACTTGATTTTCTGATTTTTACGCTCTGCGGTGATTTCTACCACCTGAGTTCTATCTTGAAGGTAAGATTCAAACCACTGCTTCACAACTCCCCTTACACCTATTGCCTCCATCTTGTTTAACAGAATTTTGTGATTTACTGTATCAAAAGCTTTAGATAAATCTAAGTTAATTCCCACTACACATTTTTTAGTGTCGAGACTCCTGACAATCTCTTTGGTATAGGCATGGATAGCTGATTCTGTGCTGTGGCCTGAGTGAAAGCCATATTGATTGCAGTTTAGAAGTTTGTGAGCATCTAAGTAATTTATGAGTCTGGTTTTCATTAATTTCTCTAGAATTTTTGAAAATGATTGGAGAAGGGATATTGGTCTATAATTTTCTACCTTGTATGGACCTCCTTTTTTAAACAGAGGTCTAACCTTAGAGATTTTCAACCTCTCAGGAAACACACCTTCGCTGAGAGACAAATTGGCAATATGTACCAGGGGCTTTATAATTTGTTGGGCAACTTTTTTCATTATTGACACAGGCACTTCATCCACACCTGCAGACATTTTTGATTTTAGACTCTTTATCACCTTTAATATTTCATTATCATTTGTGGGAATTAACAACATACTACTGTCTACTTTTAGGGCTGTTAATTTCTCATGTTTAGTAAAGTTTTTACTTAATGACACTGGTACACTTAAAAAGTAATTATTAATGTAATTTGCCAGAGTTTCATCTTTTAATTCAATATTTTCACTATTTTTGAGTACTATTTCCCGATCCTTGAGGCCCTTACCTGTTTCCCTTTTCACAATTCCCCAAATAGTTTTTGATTTATTGCCTGATTTTCTTATTAATTTATCATTACTTGGTAATTTTGCTTTTGTAATTACTTTTCTATATTTTTTTGTAATTTGTTACATATTCTTTAAACTTGGGGTCAGTCCAACTTTTCAGTCTATAGTTAAGCATTTGCATGGTCCTGGAGGAATTTCTAATACCTGTTGTGATCCAGGAGTTAGCATGTGTATGCCCATATGTGTTTGTTTTGACAAGTTTCTTAGGAAAACACATTTCAAAATTCAACATAAACAGGGAAGAAAAAACATTATATGCGGTGTTTGTGCTAGTTTGTAACAGTACTTCTGCCCATGATTGGTTAGTCAGTGCATTTATGAAGTGACTGCAACTATTTGTGGAGAAGGTTCTTTTGTACATTTGGTATGAACTATTTTTGGTCACAGGGGCTATGGGAAATTTAAGGATAAGTGCATTGTGATCAGATATTCCTAGGTCAACATTTATTACATCTATATCTATGGCATCTATATTTGTGAAGATATTATCTATGAAACTTTTTGAAGAGTTTGTTATTCTTGTAGGGTTAGTTATATGTGGATACAAATTGAAGCTGTGTAAAACATTCAGGAACTCATCTTTGGATGCACCTTCAGTCAATAAGTTGACATTAAAATCTCCGCTTATAATTATTGTTGATTTTTTATGATGTAACACTTTGAGCAATGCCTCTAACTTATTTCTAAAAATTTCCGGATCACCACATGGTGATCTGTACACTGACATTATTAATTTACTCTTTTGCATATTCAACTGTATTGCTGCAGCCTCAAAATGTTTTTCTTCATTCATGGATTCAGTTACAGTCATATTTTTAACCTTTACTCCAGGTTTTACATAAATGCAAACACCGCCATGTCTTGTTTCCTTCCTGCAAAAATGGCTTACTAATTTGTATGGGGAAATGCAAATATTTTCTAGTTCATAACTCATGCACCAATGTTCTTGAATGCAAATAAAATCTATACTAGCTTCACTGGCTGCAATCTCAAGTTCTAATATTTTATTTTTAATGCATTGTATGTTAAGGCTCATTATTTTGAAATTATTGAAATTAGATTGAGAGGAGTTTGTACTCATGTTTCCCAATGTTACCGGCTGTTCCTTGCCGAGGCTGGGTACCAAAAATCCTTAAGAATTACACGTTTCCTGCTCCTTGTATTTCTTACCCCTGGACGTGCCACCATACTTCTTGTATCTGTAGTTGTAGCTGCTGTTTCAGTGGATGCTGGAGGTTTTTCTGAAGCTGATGATTCAGTGGATGTTGGAGATGCTGTCAGTTTTGATGCTGAGTCTGGTTTTGTAAGTGATGTTCCAACTGATACTGGAAGTGATGTTCCAATTGATACTGGAACTTTTGCTGAAACGGTATTTTCGTTTAAATCTTGAACTACAGTTGGCACTGACGTTACTGTGGACGTTGAAGCTGCGTATGAAGCTGATAAATGAAGCTCCGATGGTGTTGATTTTTCTTCTGTTGATGATATCTGAGTGGCATTTTGTACCACTGTTCTTGCCTCTGTTCTTCTGATTGATGGACTAGTCACGGATTCTGGACTTGATTTTGAACCTGCTGGGGAGTGTGGTACATCTGCTGCTGATGATAATGGTTCAGCTGTTTTTGTTGATTTCGACATTACTGACAATTTGGCTGACGTGGCTGCTGTACTGGACGACACTTCAGATTTTTTTACTTCTTCTAACGTCAAAGAATCTTCTGTTGCTACCAATGATTGTGGGACATCAGCTCTTCCTATTTCCACTAATGTTGATACTTTAATAAGGCCGTTTTCAGACAGGGTAATAGTGTTTCGTTCTACTTTAGAGTCTTCAATGGCATTCGATATTTCAGCACTCATGGCTTCTTTCCCTTTCATGTTTCTGTGAAGTCCATGCTCTGTAAAATGCTCTCTGCAATCACTATTTATCCCAACATATGGAGCATTAGGATAACCTCGACATATCTTAGCGAAAAGTCTGTAGGCGGTAATAATCTCAGTATTCACGCAAGAGTTTTCCAAGAGATCATACCTATGAGGGATACTGACAACAAAAAATTTCACTTCAGGCATTTTACAAATTACTTGCTTTAAAACTGTTGTAGCACGTCTAGTTTCATTGTGGTATACATCGTTGGCGCCTCCAATTATCACACATGTGCTGCCATTCGTCATAGATTGATTACAGCTATGTAAAACTTCACATAGTGGCGCTCCTGGTTTGATTACGCGTTACCTTCAATCCTGTTTTCTTAGAAATCATAATTTCGGCTACACCTCTTCCATGGCTGTCTGCTAGAATAAGGATTTCATGTCTATTTTCCAACGTGGGTTTTTTGTTTTGTTTACAAATAGCAGGCCGATTTGTTTTGCTTTGTGAGCACAATTTAGCGTTGATCACTGAACTACTCGTGTGGATGATGGTACAATTTGATTGTTCTTTCTCCTCTGTGCTATTTTCAAGCACACTAAACCTATTACTTAGTTTTAAAGTAAGTTCTGCTGTTTTTGTTTTTGGTCGTGTGCTGCTTATTTGACTAGTATTTGAGAACTCTTGTAGGCTAGATTTTGAGGAATTTCTCACACTTATTACCAAGTTTTCAAGCGTTTTTGCGTATTTTATAATATAATCGAGTTCTTTCCTAAGTTCGTTCTCTACATTCACTTGCAAACCTGCCCTGTGCATTTCACTGCCTTTGTCCTGCCCGTTGCATTCTATACCGCAGTCGCACTTATTTAGAACTTCCGATCGTGAGAAACAATGGGTATGGCACCACTTATGATTGAACGCGCAAATTCTTAATCCATTTAACACAATTTTGTGGCATATGGTACACTTCACTGACGAAATACGATCACAAATTACCGAGCGATTTGAAACTACGTGTATACTCGCCGCCATCTTGGACTTAAACTCGTTGGGTTGGGGTTGGGTTGGGTTGGGTTTGGGTTGGGTTGGGGTTGGGGTTGGGGTTGGGTTGGGTTGGGTTGGGTTGGGTTGGGGTTGGGTTTGGGTTTGGGTTTGGGTTGGGTTTGAGTTTGGGTTGGGTTGGGTTGGGGTTGGGGTTGGGTTGGGTTGGGTTAGATTCCTCTATAAAGAATTTGCGTTAGTATTTTGCAAGCATGACTTCTTAAACTGATAGCTCAGCAATTATCACACTTTCTTTTGAATTGGAATTAATAGATTCTTCTTGCAATCTAGGAGTATTTTACCTTTCACATACATCCTTGCACACCAGATGGAAGAGTTTTGTCATGGCTAGCTCTCCAAAGGCTATTGGAATATTGTCTATCCCATGGCCTTCTTTTGACTTAGATCTTGCAGAGCTCTGTTAAATTCTTCTCGCAGTATTATATCTCCCCTCTCTTCTTCATCTACGTCCACTTCTCTTTCTATAAAATTGCTTTCAAGTTCATCTCCCCTGCACAGATCCTCCATAAACTCTTTCCACCTTTCAGCTTTCCCTTCTTTGCTTAGGACTGGTTTTACATCTCAGCTTTTAATACACATACCGTTGCTTCTCTTTTACCCAAAGGCCTCTTTAATTTTTCTGTATGGGGTATCTTTTTCCCCCCTAGTGAAATATGCTTCAAAAAATTCCTGCCCCGAGATACAGGGCTACAGAGATGACACTGTGAACACTATTTCGAAGATGCGAATTTTGGAACAAATCTAGATATTTTGTTGGGATTTTTTTATTTGAAAGATAATTGCTTTATGATTACAAAGAAATAATCCGTTCGGACTTATCGTCAAAGCTCTTTTACCACAGTGTTCTGAACATTTTTTATAAATTATGGAAAACAATTTTTTTTCAAAAATGCCAATCAATAAAATTTTTATTTTTTTCCTGGTGATTAGTACCACATAGTTCTACATTCGGATTGAAAAGGAGAGCTTCCACTTTTAAGTTGGACAGGGTTTATTTTAAAAAATCTATTTTTTTAACTTTCAAGGTTAATGTATGTCTTTATTGAAGTTGTTTCTTACTAATTTCTTTGTTATAATGTTTATTAGTATTGTCTTTGTTGCAGTTATTTCTTTTCACTTTCATTGTTACAGATATTTCTTACACTTTGTTGTAGTTTCTTGTCAGTTTCTTTGTTGTGGTTGTTCACTTGCAGGTTTCCGTATTGTAGTCTTTCAATGCTAATTTGTTTACTGAAGAGGCTTCCAAGATACCTGAGACCCTCTAGTGAGTTCTGTGTTTTTGTGAGGAAGTAGCAAGTAGCCAGTTGACGCAGTTGCAGTGTGTTATGTGAAAAGGATTGTTTGCAATGTCTTCTGACTGGGGCCACAGGAGAGTGAAGTGTGCTGACTATTTGCAAATCCATAAAAGAGTGACATATAAGACAAACAAAAAAACGGGCTTTGTTCAGGTTGGGAATAAGAGGTCTCATCTGAAGACTCAGCTTCAAAGTGACAACTTTTTATGTTCTACATGTTTTGACAGAATAACAACAATGATAGTATCTGAACAAGGTGAAGCCTCCCATGGTGCAGGTGATGCAGATTTTACATCAACAGAGGAAGAAATAAATACCCTGAATCAGTCAATTACAGAGGTAGGTGTTAGTCCTGTTAAGAAACCATGGTCAGTGAAGTAAAGTCAGAAGCTCTATGCATCAAGAAAGCGCAGAGAATTACTGAAGCTATGATGAATACACTACAGCAAAACTAACCACACTCTTCAAAGTAAAATTCCATCTTCAGAAGAAAATGAGCCAAAGCACTCTTGCATCTCTTGCCAGGATTTTTTCACGAATATCAATTCAGCTGTTGAATATTGTGCATCCTACGGTGAAAAGGTGCAAGTTTTAACTATTATTCCAGAGACATTTTCAAAGAAAACAATTGTGAACCACATTCCATCAGTATCAAAGTACATGGTAGACAAATCAAGAAATGCGAGGTCTGTAAAAGGAGTCTTATCACGAGCAGATCCCTATTATCATCACCCTGTAGAAGCAGCTCAAGTTCAAATAGTGCAGTCATTTTATCTGGAAGATAAATGGGATTTCCAAAGTGCCAACAAGAAAGACACTATAACTGTAACAGTTGAAGGTCCAAAAAGTTGTGAAAATGAAGAGGTATATGACTTGCAGTATTAAAGAAACTTTTGCAGTTTATAAGAGCAACTATACAACTTCACATATTGGAAGATCAAAATTTTATGCACTACGACCTAAGTGGGTAGTTTCACACCCACCTAGAGATGTCTGTTTATGTGTGTACTGCATGAATTTTGAACTTTGTGCGGTAACTTTGAAGAACTTACTGGAGCACGTGACATATGACACCCTGGTTGGGCGTGTGGACTGTGATGTAAAGTGAGAGACTTGTTTGTTTCAAGAATGTGGTGACTGCCCTGGAAAGGGAGGACTGTCTTTACAGACACTTGGCCTGGTAGATGTAGCAGATAACTCTGTAGAAATTACACATGCAGCATGGGGGAAAATAAACTAATTGAGACAACTGTTGACTTTGACAGTTTCGTTGATGAACTTGGTAAACAGTCAGTGTAAGCAGTAACACACTAGCATCTGAAGAAATTGCAACAACACATTTCAGAAGTGAAAGGGTGTGTACACGCTGAAGAACTATGTTTAGTTCTTCACTGTGATTTTGCTGAGAACTGGTCTGTAATTCTCCCACAAGAAGTACAAGGTTATATCATTGGAGTAATGACCAGGTTACACTGTTTACAGGAGTGACATATTTTCAAAACAAAACCACAAGTGTTATAGCTATAAGTGATGACAGGCAACATGACTCAGCAGATGCTTTGCTAGCAATGTGCAAAATTCTTCAACTGCACACAGGGGCAGAAAAGATCATCATTATTTGTGATGGTGCTCCTAGTCATTTTAAAACTCATTACTGGTTGTTTGAATTGAGTAAGCTGCTTGTGCCAACTGACTGGGTATACAGTGCTACTGGTCACGGGAAGGGGTCTTGTGTTGTAGGAGGCCTGCTGTAGCACCATGCTACAAAACAATTTTTCCAGACCACATACAGCTGCGATTCAGAATGCTGAGGATTTTACAAGAGTCGTGAAATCTAACACATCCACAGCCCTCATTCTTTTGTCCAAAGATGAAATCGAAGAATTCTGTGAGCAGGAAAAAGAAGAATGGTCCAACCAAACTACTCCTGTGAAAGGAACAAAGAAGACAAATTATTGGACTCAAAGTGATGGGCACTTTAAAGAGAAAGAAAGAAGAAATCTTGTTTGTTCGGCCAACACCTCAGAAGCAGCAGGATAATATTGAGATTCACAACCTGAGAAGGTGGATGATCATGGCATTTGTGTATGACTGTGACTGGTGGATTGCAGAGACTATAGACACCAGTTCATGAGTTAAACGAAATTGTAGTGAACTTTATGTTATCACATGGACCAGCTGCTGGTTATAGGTTATCAGCTTAAGGACAGCAATAACACCATCAGTGATGACTTCCTGTTCACAATGTTTTGAAGACTGTAAGTGCTCCAGTTCCTATTGGTTCAACAGGAAGGCATCACTCTATATCAAAGGAAGATACTAAAGCAGTGGAACACATTTTTAGTTCACTGACTGACTAATTTCAGTACAAAACAGAGTACACAGAAGTTGCATAAATTGAAACCTTTAAGTCTTTGGACCTTTCACATACATTTTGGAACCATTTAAAATGCTCGAAAAACGTCTCTCTTACTCATCTTTAAAAACTAAAATTATGTTAAATAAGGCTAGGTTTCGATTTTTATGAGCCGATTATGTGATAATGTGGCAATAAAATAGGTTATATGCATGCCAAAAATTTCAATTGTTTATAAAACCTGTTCAACCTAAAAGTGGAAGCTCTCCTTTTCAAGGAAAGTAAACTATATGGTACTAATCAACAGAAAAAAATAAAACATTTATGGATTAGCATTTTTTTAAAAAAATCCATAAATTATAAAAAGAGTTCAGAACACTATAGTAAAAGAACTTTGACACATATCTACAAATGGAGGGTTTCTTTGTAATCATAAAGCAACTATCTTTCAAATATTAAAAAAAAAACAATATACCTGGTACTGTTTCAGGTATACAGCATTTTAAATTTTTTCCAAAATTTGCATCTTCCACATGGTTTGCACAGTGTCATCTTTGGAGGGCTGTATCTCAGAGCACAATTTTTTTTTTTTTTTTTTTTTGAGATAACAAAAAAAATGTGTGTTTCTTACTTAGTCCTTCATTTTAACATATGCTAAATTCAATAACATCCGAGACTGTAAAGGTAAGATTTTTTTTCCTAGCCTTCCTGAACTGATATGGACTACGCCTATAGCAATCACTTTCTATGCAATACAAGACATGGAGAGAAAGTTCTCTTTGCTTATGACAGCAACAGCATATTCACGCACAGAACACAAGAACCCCTTTTAGAAAAGCCAAATGAAACCCTGAAGGATGTTTCATTTAATTTTTTTCCCCCAATCTAATGCTCACCTCACAATGACGTAGCAATTGTATGTAAATTGAAGGGGATCACTCATTCTTATAAAAGATATAGCAATTGTCACGGGTAGCTCGATATATAACTGCACAGGATACAGGTGGTTAGCCACACCCTTGTCGAAGGAACCATCCTGACGTTTTCCTGCAACGATTTAGGAAAATCACGGAAAATCCAAACCAGAATGGCCGGGCAAAGTGAATTCCATCCTCCCAAATATGAGATCAGTGTCTTAACAGCTGCACCACCTCATTCAGCTGGTCACTCAGTAGGCGCCTACTATACAAAGTACTCTGATAAAGCTTATAATACAAAATAGTTTTTCTCTTCATTGCCATACACACTAAGCATTTCCACTGATGACTTCTGGCCCTAAGGATGCAGATAAGCCATTTGCACTAGCTCCAGTCTGTTCTGAAAACTGACTTCAGCTGAAAAATTAAGTCAGCATCCTTCCATGATAAGTGAGATGCTGAACACAGGAGAATGACATGCAATTTAGATATTGATAAATGATGTTCTTGCAAAAGCAGTGAACCATGATAATGTATTGAAATGGGACAGGGTGATGTACTTGTCCCCCCCTTTCATTATTAATCGCCACTCTGAGCCCTCGAAGTAGTACATACCACTTATTTATTCCAATAGAAAATGCTGTTTTGGGTTTTTATTTGTTTCTCCTTGGTAAATGTAAGTCCAAAATGGCTCTTTTTTAATAGCTATGTATAGAACTATTAGCAATTTATTTAGTAATGTTTTCCTCGATATAGACTTCAGATCGTTTAGAGGCACTCACTCAGTATGGCTCTTTACAATAAACCCGACTACTTCTAGTTACTACTCCTATGGCCCTTTTCAGCAGTTCGAAAATCGTGTCCACGTTTCGTGCCTTCGGCCCCAGAAAAGTATGCCACAGTTACGAATCAGTTTTATGTCGGAAGAATATGTCACCACGAGGCATCGGTTGTTACATACTGATGATAAAAACTCTTAAAAACATAACCGGGGTTGCCACAAGTTTTCCCAAGTGAAATTCCCTGATATTTCACTGATTTCCAGAGAAGTTTTAGCATTTTTCCTTAATAAATTTTGAGATCTCAATGGTCAGTAAAGACATAAGTTGACAAAAAAATTTAAGGACCTCTGTATTTCTCCCCTGTGTGAGCAAAAATCTTCAGCAGTAACATCAACATCTTCTGTAATGAAATGTTTTTAGATGGAGAAAGCAAGCCCAACGGTATATGTGTTCTATGAAGGCCACTGTTGTTATTTTATTTCAATAAAACATAACACATTTGGTGACAAAAATACACATTTCCTTGGAGTCACAAAACAGATTTAAAATACCTTCACTGATTCCAGAAATAACCTCATAAAAAAGTAGGCACCTTGGGAAGAAGTGTATAAGGCACAGAAGGCTTATGTAACCAACAGTATATGTGACTGCCAATAAAATGTTAGTCCTATTATATTCGTTATTGTCAGTTATTACCCATTGTGTTATGTCTATTATTTTACAGGTGTCGCGTAATTTTTCTTTAGAGAAATATATGAATACATAACGTACAAACTACCAGGGACTGCCACAATTTTTTTCTTCTTATTATCCATACTCTGTAATATAAAAATTACTTTCAGAGTGCCAAAATGTACTAGAATAAATAAAATGTCCATAAAACACCACACTGTACAATGTACTTGTGGTGAGACAGTCACAATTCCTGAAATCCATTGCCTGTGGCCTCTGGCCTGCCGAGAAGCACTGCTGTCCCGGGTCCTCAGATAAATTACGAAAATCTGCCACATTATGCCGTATAAAAACAGGCCCAGCCTGTGGGCAGATTAGTGAGACCAGATCTGACAAGCACAGCTTTCATATTAGTGGGAAATTATGGGCTTCAGATCGGCAGGCCAGATCTGTTAGCGATACCTGCAGAAATGGCCTGCGGTTTTGGTCCGTCACGGAAGTCCACTCGTGTGGTCAGCTGTTCGTGTATCGGACACCGTGTTGATGAAATGAGACTGCAGTGATCGATCCTTGCAACAGACAGCATGCACAAATACTCCGAGAATCAGTACTAATGGTGATAGGTAGCAACTCACCATAAAGAGTATCACTGAGCCACAGACAGGCACACAGAAAAGACAATCACACTCTCACAATTAAATTTTCAGCCACTGTCAGAAAACGAAATGACACACACGCATTCACACAATCACTCAGACACAACTCGTGCACGTGTGACCACCGTCTACGGCCCGTGTCGACAATCTCTGAGAATCGGACCCAAACAAACTACACCTCGTGCGTCCCTGCCTGTTGTCGGCAGCTGCTAGACTAGTGGCAAGAAGTGGTGGCGGCACTGACTGCGAGCTAAGGGGAGTGGTAGGAAGGGGAGAAGCAGTAAAAATGATAAAGTTGGGAAGTGGCACACGTACTGAGTGAGCTCTGCCCAGCCAGTAACAATGCATGACATCTCAGTAAACAATCCACTTCATATACTGAGACAAAAAGATTTTTCCACTGGTATTTTTTTCCAGATTTACCTGATAAGTTTGAAATTCCCTGATTTCCAGAACTTATGGCAAGCTTGGTAGCATGCTGATGGATGCCAGTATCTCCAAGTGTTCATTCCCTGTTAACTGACAATCCCTGAAAAGTTTATTATGAAGTCTATCGATTTATCATCTATGCATAATGTGACCAAATTGTTTCTACTCCTTATGCTGAAGTGCATACTTCGTGTGCGATGCTAATTTATTATGTACTGCCCAATTATAAACATCCTTGAGGATTTCATTTGCTTTAGCAAATAGAAGCTGTGGTGTTTTATCAGCAATTATGAGATCGCTGTTATAATCGACGAGAACTTTTTCTTCGTGTCTCGTACTATCTGGAAGAACACTGATACGTACTAAACACGGAACTGGATCCGGTACACTATCTTAAGGGATACCTATGTTTATATGTTTCTTGTCTAAAAATTGTTTTACAAAAAATTTATGTGTAAACTATCTCTAGCGCTTGCACCCTTTTTTCGAGGTAAGAGTGATACAACCATTTGCTTTTCCTTTTACACCTACTGCTTCTAGCTTTTATAGTATTTTGTAGCCAACATTGTCAAAAACCATGGACAAGTCTGCTTATTTGCCTATAAACCGCTATTAGATAAAAACTGTAATTATTCATGTAAATCATTAAACTATCTTTCATGATAGATTCAATAACTTATGAGGGTGCAGATAGCAGTAGAACTGACCTGTAGTTTTCAATACTTTACACCTTATCTTTCTTTAGTGCACAACTTTGTGCATGCTTTAGGTATTCTGGAAAAATACCTGAATTGAAGGACTCATTTATTCCATTTGTTAATGGGGCATGTGTGCTGTATATGCACCCCTTCAGAACAGAGACTGGGACAATATCCATATCTGCTGGCTTCTAATCTTTTACAACTGGGCAGTACAGGCATGTATGGTGTCTAAGCAACATAGACATAGACCACATAGACTGGAACATGTATCTATACCTACTCACTTCTTATCTTTTACAATTACGCGATATGTAATAAATTAACACTGACCATAAAGAAAACAGTGTGCACACCTGCATAAAAAGGGAAAACAAGCATTTTGCATTAAGCTGATGATACATCTAAGGATTCTGTAACCAACACAAATTTTTTTGGAATGAATATTGATTGTCAATTAACGTGGAATGAATACACAAATATACTGACAAAAGAATGTCATCGGCATGTTATGTTCTTAGGGTTCTACTATCAGTGTGTAACAGCCAATGTCCTGTGGTGACATACTATTCCTACATACACTCAGTTCTTACCTATGATATTCTGAACACCATTTCTAAATTTCAGAAAAGGGCCGTAAGAATAATACCTAAGAGGAAGTTAAGGCTCAATGTAAAGAATTATTATAAAAACTGGCTATACTTACCGTACCGAGTGAGTATGCCTACATCCAATAATCTGTTGCGCAAATTGGGCAGAACATCTGGTCTACTAAGTATCCACTAACCCTTACTAATATTATAAAAACAAAAGTATGTGTTGCCTGTTAGCTTTTCACAACCAAACCGCTGTAGCTATTTTACATCAGTGAACATATATCATGTTAAAAAAATATTAAATCTGTACCAAAATGTAAGCTATACACCATATAATGTGTTGCTACTTCAATAGTACAATGCATAGATGTGTGCTCCTGCCCATGGCCCTCCACACACACTGCTTGGCAGCAATGCAGCCATCTCGTGCATTGCAGAAGTTGGGAGGAGGGGCAGTGTATATTACAAGCTATGGTTACTCAAACAGGCAGACAGGTGAGGGTTGCTAATGTTACTGCATGTAAAATAGCCTACTTACTCATCACCCGTCATGACAGGACAACTGATCTGCCAGAGCATCTGCAGGTAACAGCTAGTAGTTCCATACATAATCATGAAACAAGAGCCAATTCAGACTTACATTTACAAATGGAAAAACAAACATAAACCTCAAAACAGCATTTTCTATCAGAAAATAAAACTGTATAATACATCCTATCCAAGAAAATGAGAGAGATTACTAAAATATATCTGTTTAAAAAGACAGCTATAACATTCTTCATAAGTAATGTACACAGTTATGGATCATTTACATGAGTCTGAACAGTGGTTAATAATGGAAAGGGATAACTATAGCACCCTGTCACATCACAATATGTGGTCATAATGAAATTCTTTTAAAAGAAAAAGATCCACAGTGTGTGCCTTGTAATTTTCCTGAGCTCAACATCACACTAGGGCGGGGGGTGGGGGCAAGCTCACACAGTTTTTATGACAATGGCAGACATGCATGTGACTTGTAAAGGTCCAGAGTCAGTTTTCTAAACAGACTGGAGTTAGTGACAATGTTTTATAAGTATCTGGAGCAAACTGCACAATAGGGGTCAACTGAATGAGGCAGTGTGCTTATTCAGTTACTAACTTCAAACTCAGTAGGATGGAGTTTGTTCTATCTGGCCATCCTAATTAACGTTTTTCATGATTTTCCTAAATCATTTCAGGCTAATGCCAAGAAGGATAATGTCGTGGTTGACGACTGATAAAAGTAATCTTACATATTCTATATATCTGGAGCTATTTATTTTTATCGTATTGTGAGGGCAAATCCTATATCATTGTGGGATGACCCCTGTAAGCAAAGAAAAACAGCCGAACGAAATGACATGTCATTAAGGCACTGATGGGACCCACATAAAAGGATACGCAAGTATGTCGGATAAATAAATAATGATCGCTGTCCAGTATTTAATAGATACCGTATGATATTCACTGCTAGATAATTAGATGCAATTCTCGGTGAAATAATTATTACTAGAAAGCTGGCAAACGAATAATCACTGTTTTTTTTTCAGTATTCTGGATTGATTGCTTCACACCGAAGTATGCGATCACTAATCTACTTCTTTAAATAGGCTTTTTTAGGTTTGTTACGTATTCACAGACTGATAGCAAAACTAACAATTGTAAATGTATTTCACTATTATTTGTAAGCGTTTCATACCTGAACTTCAAGATTTACTAGTAATTAAACTCAAACATAATCAAGGACTCTACTTGCAGTTACGATATTAAAACAATCAGCTTTCACTGTTTACGAGCAACCACGGAATTGCTACAAATACTTTCATATATACTGAACTCAGTCGTTGAGTTTTACTGTCAGCTTCTGAACTAAAATTATCTTTTCCATATGTCGCCGTCACTGTGAATGATAAACAATGTTGTTCTAAAGGGTATATCCAATTACGAGGGCAGTTCTACAACATACGATGTACAGGAATCTATACGACAAATAACACAATCATAAAACATTGAGCACTTAATATTTCATCTCAACAAACCAAAAGCATTAATGACAAACACAAAATAACAATGTTTCGGAAACAGCAAATAATTATTTTAGAACGAACAACTTTTCGGCATCGTATCAATGCTACATAGTAGCTAAACACGAATATTAAAATTTATACATTTTTATACCTTGTGAGATTTATTTACTACTAAATATCCACATAGAAAAATGTGTGACAAGCTACAATATATGCTCAATAACAATTCCAATTTGGCGCTCATTTGAAAAGTAGTCGCAGGGTTGCCAACTATCATACAATGAAAATACTAAAACATTCTCACAAAACGGCCAAAAATGGCTAAAATATAATTTATATGTTTCTTCTTCTTCTTTCGTTTCACCCTCTTTGGGGTACGCTGGATCAATGATTTCTTTGCGCGTTGTTCTTTCTTAGGGTCCAGTATTTCTTCATTCTATCTGATCTTCTTTCCCTCTCTTCTTCCGAGATGAAGGCTTTCGACTTTTGTGTAGATTTGTTTTGGAACCTTATGTTTTCATCTTTAGAAATTAATTTGGCTGTTCGATCGATAAGTGAATTTTCTGAAATCTTTAATTCTACTAGGTCTTTCTCAGTTTCTTTAAACCAGTTGGGTTTCGTTTTGCGGTTACGGAAAAAGTCAAAGATTTGTTTGGTTAATCTCTTGGAATTCATTCTGAGAGAATGACCATAAAAATTTATCCTCCTTTTTCGCATAGTATTTGAAAGTTTTTCAGTTTTCTTGTAGAGAGTTTCATTTTTGATGACTATAATGTAACTGTCTTGAAATTTTGGTCCTATAATTTTTGTTAAAATTTTTCTCTCCTTTAGCTCAAGTTTCTCCATTTGGCCTTTGAAATTCATGTTTAGTGTTTCGGAAAAGATATTAAATTCAGATGAATTCACAAAAGCAACAGAAACCATTCAGACACCAAAGCTGGGAGGATATCAAGGAAAACCTCATTACTACAGCTGAACGGATAGCACCTAACACAAAAAGTAAAAAAACATGCCTGGTGGTCGTTGGAATGTGATACCCTCGTTGAAACAAGAAACAGGCATAGCAAAACTGGCAATCACAGAAAGTAGACTGAATTTCATTAGAGTTAGAAAACTGGTAGATAAAAATATTAAAAGGATTAAGAAGACACATGAAAACAAAACTCTCCTCCAAACTGATGAAGAATTTACTAAAAACAACACAAGAAGCTTTTAAAGAACTTTCAAACAAAGGTAATCACGATACAAAGCACCCACCCTCCAATTTCGAGATGTAAATGGGACCATCGCTCACAATAACGCAGAAAATTGCAGATTACTAGCAAGCTACTTTGAGAAACTCTTGAATTGTGAACCCATCCTTGAAAAATTTGAATCCATCCCAAATAACCGTGAGAAGCCAGATTCAGAACCACCGACTACTGAAGAACTACAGAAGGTCATTTCAGAACTTAAAAACAACAAAGCATCCAGAGAAAGCCTAATAATAGCCAAACTATAGAAAAAAACTGACAAAAATGCAATGACATCCCTTCAGTGTGTTTTCGAAGAAATCTGGAAAGAAGAAGAGATCCAGACAGAATGGAGAGCAGCTCTCATCCACCCTATCCACAAGAAAGGTTTGAAGACAGACCCCAACAATTACAGAGGAATATCACTGCTGGATATAACATACAAGATTCTTTCTAAGGTCCTTTTGAACAGGGCAGAGCCGCAAATGGGCCCGCAAATCAGGGAATACCAGGGAGGTTTTAGAAAGGCTAGATCATGTTCAGAACAAATACTAAACCTCAGAAACATCATGGCATACCAAAAATCAAGGGCAAAAACATACATAATATCCTTCATTGATTTCAAAAAAGCATATTATTCGATTGATAGAGTGACCCCCTACAAATACATTTTCGTACGTTAAATTTATGGGCGAACTATCGGAATCCCTTGAAATAAAAACGTAAGTGCGACAGAGGGATGGATTCTCAGCATTGCTGTTCAATTGTGGGCTTGAGAAAGAAGTCAGGGAATGGAACACAAATATTAAGAGTGGTATAAGACTGGGTAAATATCTCAGAGAATGGACTAGTTGGGAGGCGGAGAAAGTAAAGCAATGGGATCCATAAAAAAATGTACTTGAATTTGACTTCCAACTAACAAAAAATACATACAACAAAAAGTCCCTCCTTTCGTGTGGGTCCAAAATTACACATTACAAGACAGTGATTAAGCTACAAGCAATGTGTTTAATACATAAAAAAATAAAAATACGAAAAAACACTCATCCAGCAAAAATAAGTATCACTCTCCTCAAGTTCATTTCTTTTCTTGGTGCTGTAGATTTCACTGGTCACTCTCGCATATGCGGCATTTGTACCAACAAGCTTCCTATTTCTGCTGGGACTTCAGATGAAGAACAGTTAGTGGTAACATTTCAATCCATATCTTACAGTCATAATAACAGAGAGTAAATTCTTTTTAACTCTGTTTCTGAGGTTTTTTTTCTCACCAAGTTTACCTGGCTAAAAATTCTCTTGGCTCCTGCACTGGAGCATGTTAGAGTTAACACTGAAAATGAGAGTGAGACTAATTCTGTAAAATGATTTTCACCTCTGGCATCACTGTACTTACTTCTTGGCAGAATTCAGAAGTGGATGTCTGAGTTATCCATTTCATATAGCTAATGTTTCCCCTCTGGTTTTCAATATTGTCGTCATTTTGCTTAAAACTCATACCATTAACTAACACCAAACCAGTAATAGAATGTTTCACTGTTCTCAAGGTGTCTCTAATATTTAGCAATTTCATTTGGTGGATTACTTCAAAGTTATCTGCATGGGTATTTTGAAACTCCTCAACCAGCTTTTTTTGTAAAATTCATCTGTGCCATAAAGTTTTCTTTTCGTCATCGGACAGACTGGAGAGTTTTAGTTCACTTTCGACCGAGTAACAGAGATATGGGGATGGATCAATATGATTAGCAATATTGCTTTGAATGGGATCAATTTTAGCTGTGGGGTTTATTATGCTGCCTCTTATGGACCAAACTAAATTGGCCAAACTATCTAATAACTTATTGGGATCCGCAGTCTCGGATTGAAAGTTTATTGATTTTTTTAGATCGATCACATACTTTTACTTGGCTCCTGCACGGAGGATGCTGGAGGTGGAAGCTTGCATTCGGTACGTACCACACTCACTGCTAATACACACCCTGCCTCCTTCTTCCAAGAGCAGCCAGCTTACAGCTCATGGAAAATAAGAATGTGTAATAGGTTAATGAGCTGCAGAAGTGACACAAAAGTTGGTGGCGAGTCACTAGAAGGATCAGGTCAAGGTATAGCCTCTTCGCCCATTTTGGTAAATAATATAAACAATCACTAAGCACAACATTGCACTACTGATTATCACTACTATATAACAGCTAACTATTGTTACGGAGCACAACACTGTTATGTAGCTAACGTTGGCAGCACCCATGAACATTCAACAGCTACCAGAATGCAGCCAGTTTCCATCGATCACAGAATGCATCTTAATGGATGTATCCTTGTGGTACTGTATAAGAAGCAAGTATTGCGAATTTATTCACAATAAATGTGCATGTGCCTAAACTTTTTTTTAAAGTTGCACTGAGAAGAACATGACAATTATTCATGAGTTTCATGCATAAGTACATAATAGTTTCTGGGCAGAGTTTCCTCTGTAGCATGAAAAAGTTCAAACTGTTGTTAATGACAGAAGCAAAGCAGAAGAACAAAACAATTGTTTTCAAATTATTTTTTCATCTGAACATATACCTCACTGTTAACACCATGCAACATGCTGGTGTTGTCTATTTTGAGCCCCTGAATATTTTTTGGATCAAGTTGTTTTATTCCTAAAAATGCATAATTACATTTTAGTAGCTCAACAATACCCAAAAATTTCGTTCATCTGTGTGCTGTAATATTGCCCAGCAACTGCTAATAATTTGGATACTGAGATGTCAGTCAATTCATCTATAGTAAGATTGAATTTCAGTTTGGCTGTATCTCACACTAACAGAAAGTGAAATGCGAGTTGAGTAAATTCGCAGTTATGCCCATACATTACATCACATGCAGATGAGGATCACTGTTTTACTGTCACTCAAAGGAAATACCTTATTGTATAATTGTGGCAGATAATCAGTACTCATTATTTCAGAATCTGTTGCAATGTACAATGCTGATCTAACTTCGGCCTTTTTCGCACCTGTGATTTCATCAACTCTTTTAAACATGAATTTATTCTCACATTACTACTAAATGAAATAGATGCTGGAAAGTATTGCTTAGAACTTTAAAATGATGTTTTCAATGGTAATTTCCAAGAAATTTGCCCAACCAAGCTGCGGGCTCCAAATGATGGATATCGAACATGTGATTCTAAATCGATATATCCGAGTTACTAGGAAAAACCAAACGATTCATATCAGTAGTGAGTGGGATGTCTGGTATTGTAGATGTTTCTTTGGCCGACTGCCTCACGTGATAGAATCTAATTCCATGCTTATGCAATGTAGAAAATTGTTTGAATTTTTTGTCAGAAATGTGACACTCTACCCATATTTTTGCGTGACATTGGCAGAATCTACTCAGGTTGCGACAAAAAGGGAATGCTTCCCATAGCATACACATCAAATGGACTTTCTGTCACGACGACAACGTCGACGACGAGTGAGGTAAGTCGTTTCCTTTGTAATTACAACTATTTCATTAACGCTCTGCTTTTGTCGTTGCTGCAATGACCACTATAAACGTGCTCATAATCACAGTCGCGTGATCAGTTTAGAATGGCACGTTCGATGTCTATCGTTTGGAGCCTGCGACTTCGATAGGTAAACATTCTTGGAAATTACCTTTTAAATAGTATAATTTTGCCCTTATTGTGCTTTGTAAAATGCTGTAGTTGTCTCTGATACAACTGGTGGCATCCATTCCTTAATATCCAACATATCCTACCACTCCTTTCTGTAAGTTTGTATATACTGTGATTTTGGCATGATGTGATAATTAACTAATACAATTAGAAAGTTCAGTATATTCTTTCAGTACTCACTGCTCACTCACGTCATAAACGAGAAACTTTGCACAGCACTGTTGTATAATATCTTGTACCACATTTACAAGAAAGTGCCACTGTGTTACTGTAAGCTCTTAACTCTTTAGCTCTTTTTTGTGGTGTCCAGATTTCTACAGACAGGGGAACCACCAAGTTATATGTCACTGAAATAGGAGATAAGATGATATATATTATGATGTCATTTCATGGGTATGTGAGTGAAGAGATGTCCAATGTTTAACACACGACCCATGTGTGGTATCTATCATACCATGGTATGGAGGAAACGAACATTAAGAAATACGAATACATTCATAATAAAATGAAAAGCTGTATAAAATTATTTAAAAACAGTCTTCATCATAGCCAATGTAGACTTCTGACCAGATTTGGTCTTTTAATTATGGGCCCTCATCAGAGTTTGCACCATCTGGATGATGGCGTTGGCATCACTGAGTAGTTGAAAGACCAAAGTGAACAGATGTATCCAGTGAAACTTAATACAACAAAACTTCTAGAGAGAAGTAAAATTAGTTATTCCACCATAAGTTTTTGTGTTCCTCAAAACATCATTCTATAGTAGCTCTGCTCCTTCCACAATACCACATTTGTGAGATAGGCTTAACAGTTGCATAGTATGGAGAGTTGCTGAGATGGCATGGGAGGGGGGAGAGATGAGGGAGTGGCATGGCCTCAGGCGGCACAAACTTGGAGGTGGCAAGCAGCAGCCAGGTCGGATAATCCTGTCGACATGGTCATTTCATCAGTTGATACATTGTCATGTGAACTGCATAGGTATTTACGGAGGATTTGAAGGCAATTGGACAAATGGAAGTGGTTCAAAATTGAGTTGTAAGATTTAAGGCTTTAGACTGTGTTAACCACAAAATATTACTGCAGAAATTGGACCATTATGGAGTAAGGGGAGTAGCTTACAATTGGTTCGCTCTTACTTCAAAAACAGAAAGCAGAAGGTAATTCTCCACAATATTGAGAGTGGTAGTGATGTTCAGTCCCAATGGGGCACTGTTAAGTGGGGCGTTCCCCAAGGGTCGTTGCTGAGGCCACTGCTGTTTCTTATTTATATAAATGATATGCCTTCTAGTATTACAGGTTATTCAAAAATATTTCTGTTTGCTGATGACACCAGCTTGGTAGCGAAGGTTCTTGTGTGTAATATTGAATCATTATCAAATAATGTAGTTCATGAAATAAGTTCATGGCTTGTGGAAAATAATTTGATGCTAAATCAGTTTTTACAGTTTCTAGCTCACAATTCAACAAGAACCGATATTTTGATCAGATAGAATGGGCATATTATAAGTGAGACGGAACAGTTCAAGTTCCTAGGCGTTTGGATAGATAGTAAGCTGTTGTGGAAAGCCCATGTTCAGGATCTTGTTCATAAACTAAATGTTGCTTTATTTACCATTAGAACAGTATCTGAAATAAGTGACAGTTGAACACAAAAAGTATTCTACTTCCCATATTTTCATACGCTTATGTCATATGGTATTATTTTTTGGGGTAATTCTTCTGATTCAAAAAGGGTATTTTTGGGTCAAAAATGGGCTGTTCGAGCTATATGTGGTGTAAGTTCGAGAACCTCTTGTTGACTCCTATTCAATAGTCTGGGAATTCTGACATTGCCCTCACAGTATATATTTTCTTTAATGTCGTTTGTTGTTAGCAATATTAGCTTATTCCCAAGAGTTAGCAGCTTTCACTCAGTTAATACTAGGCAGAAATCAAATCTACATGTGGAATGCACTCCCTTAACTCCTGTGCAGAAAGGAGTGCACTATTCTGCTGCATCCATTTTCAATAAGCTACCACAAGAACTCAAAAATCTTAGCAGTAGCCCAAACACTTTTAAGTGTAAACTGAAGAGTTTACTCATGGCTCACTCCTTCTATTCTGTCGAGAAGCTCCTGGAAGAGCTGAAAAATTAAGCAAATGCCAGTGTTACATGTTGATTTTCTTTATTTAAACTTATGAATTGTCGCCTAATACATATCCTATATTTCATTTTAACTGTTTCTACTATCGTGTTATAATTTCATGTATTGACTCGTTCCATGACCATGGAGACTTCTCCTTAATTTGGTCCCACAGAACAATAAATAAATAAATAAATAAATAAAAATTAATCTAAACAATTATATCATAAACTAAGATTACTTGAGCCCTCAGTGTTACTGTCATTCCAAAGAGGAAAATAGCTTCAGTCTGTTGTCAGAGGCAACAGTTACTGATAGGGGTGTTAGTACCATGATTTTCCTATAAACAGCAGCAGTGTCTTTAGTATAGACAGATTTGTTAGTTCATTTACTAACCACCAGAGGCTTCGTTATGTCTCGTTTGTCATAGTAAAAAATTATTGTTTCATTTACTCCTCAACACTTACACTTCCAATTATGGATTACAGCAATATTATCATACAAGGCCTTTTTCAGGAAATCTCATGGTGCCTGTAACTGGTTGTGAACCCCTCTGATCGTTATATCCATGATGTTCCACTCTTTGACCATATTTCACCATCGTTTGCACAGCTATTCTGGCTGCAAGAGACAAGTGCAGAGATTACCATATTCTCTGTCTTATCTACTGTCATATCAACAAACACTGACCCTCATGTTTCTATTCGATCTCAACGCTCTTATCTGAAAACATGACAGAAACACCGATTCCCATCATAACAAAATTCTTTCTCTGCCACTCTAACCATTTTCATGAAGTCTTTCTCACGGCAGGAACCCAGCTATAGAATAACTTCCCACATTACATTAGAGAACTGAATAACATCTCCAGTTCAAAGGGCAGTTAATGACATACTCTGCTAAAACAACAGTAAGGATTATGGTTGTCCCTGTATGCACTAGTTGCCCTTATATATTCATCTTTAGAATCAGATCGTCCTCTTTTTTCCAGTATTTTTAGCTAGCTAAATCAGAAATGATCTATCTTGTATCTAAAAATAAATTCAAGATTTGGACACCAAAACAAGCGCCATGTGAAGTCTGTATGTAGCAGCGAGCTAAACATCAATCTGGAAATGGACAGTAAACTGTGTGAAGGCTTATTTATGGCAAGGCTCATCGTTTGCCATTTGGCTCCAGGAAGAGAACTTCAGAACACAGGCTTGTGTGGTCGGTTTCAGAATTCAATAACGGGATATCGGTATTTTGTACTTTTTAATGATGATTATACGAAGTTTAGTAGACTAAATTTCATCAAAGAAAAATCTGAAGTTGCAAATAAGTTATGTCAGTTCATAGCTGAAGCAAAAACTGCTGGATATATCTTCAAGGAACTTCTCAGTGACAATGGAACAGAATTTCGCAATGTCGTGGAAACTGGCAGAGCCATAATGCATACACATGGAAATATTCCACAAAAGCTTTGGGCGAAGATGGTGAATACTGCAACCTACATCTTGATCTGAACAGACCTTCCAATAGTCCAGGGATATCCTCATATGAACTATGGTATAGCAAGAAACCAAGACTGAAACGTTTGCAGAAGACAGGCTCCACCTGCTATGCTTATATTCCGAAACATCAGAGAAGGAAGACGGATTGGAAAGCAGTGAAAGGAATTCTTATTGGATACGATATTACAGAATTTATTGGAAAGAGGAGGGTAAACTCATTAGATCACAAGATGTAATCTTTGAAGAGGCATTTGAAATCTGAGAAACATTAATTTCCCCAGTGACTACTTTTAAATCAGCAGGATTCAACACATCAGACTGATGACCAGTCCATTATTGATGAGGATAACAGATGTGTGTGAATATACATGAAGTCACTCAGGAGGAAGATCAAGAAGACATAAATGAAGGAGCCTCACTTCCTCTGCGTGATTAGTCAACTCTCAGTGCTCCACAAAAGTTTAGAGATTGTGTGATGCATCTCCCAGCATGGTTCCAAGAACCAGAAACATTCAGTGAAGCCATGAAGTCTGGCTGGAAGGAAGCCATGGATTGTGAAATAAAAACTCTCCAGGAAAATAAAACACAGGACCTTGTTGAACTACCACCAGGAAAGAGGGTCATTCCGAACAGTTGGGTATACGAAGTGAAAACAAATGCTGATGGATCAGTCAATAAATTCAATTCAAGATTGGTGGTGGAGGACTACTCTCAGAGGAGTGGAGTTGGCTAAGATAAAACCTTTAGTCTTGTAACTCGAGTGTCTACTAATGAAGCACTACTCTGTGTTGCAGCAATTGACGTTCCAACAGCTTTTCTTTTTAATGATTTGAAAGAAACCACATACATGCAGTATCCTGAAGGATGTGATGATGGGTCTGGGAGAGAATGTAGCTTAAAGAAAGGTCTGCATGGACTGAAGCAGGCTCCTTGTTGCTGGAATGAAAAGTTCAGTAATCATATCTCTAAACTTGGCTTCCAGAGGACCGAAGCTGATTCTTGTATTGTCATGAGATAGAAAGGCTCTAATAAAATATTCGCCAGCCTCTGTGGCCTTGCGGTTCTAGGTGCTTCTGTCCAGAACCACGTTGCTGCAAAGGAAGCGGGTTCGAATCCTGCCTCGGGCATGGATGTGTGTAATGTCCTTAGGTTAGTTAGGTTTAAGTAGTTCTAAGTAAGGAGACTGATGACCTCAGATGTTCAGTCCCATAGTGCTTAGAGCCATTTTTTAAATAAAATACTGCTTGTGCTTTATGTTGATGATGGTTTGATTGCAGCTCACAGTGAATAGTAACTACAATAATCTATCATTGATTTAACAGAAGATTTCAAAATTACTTCATCACCTGCATCATTTCTCTTAGGACTGGAAACTGATTAACAAGAAGACGGATCTGTTCACGTCAGTCTCATTTTGCAGAGAAGATATTAAAGCACTTCAACATGAATAAGTGCAAGGCTATATCTACCTCGGTTGCGAGTGACAGTGATGCAGAAGAAAGTCATCATTACTCTGAATTTCGGTTCAGACTAGCTGTCGGAACACTAATGTTTCTGATGTGTGGGACAGTTCCTGATACTGCGTATGCTGTCAGTGTGGTATCTACAAATCTGGACAAACCACAGGTCGTGATTTAAGAGGATTCTACAATACCTGAGAGGTTCAACAAATTGTGGGCTTGTTTATAAAAAAGCTCAAAAAGGGGGATTTTTGAATGCTATGGTGATTCTGATCCGAGTAGAGATGTTGGCACAGGGCGCTCAAAATCAGGTGTTCTTTGTCCTTATTCTGAGGCACCTATCTCCTGGATTAGTCAAAGGCAATCTTCTGTTTCCATATTCACAACTGAAGCTGAGATTGTAGCCACTAGCGAAGCTGCTTGAGGGATAGTCCGGATGAAGAAGCTTTTCACACAATTGGATCAGTTGAAATCGACACCAATTTTACATATTGATAGCAAAGCTGCTATCCAGCGAGCCTAGAATCCTAAATTTCATCGACAAACGTAGCATATTCGTATAAGACACATCTTTGTTCACGTTTGTTAGTGCTAGTGAAATTACAGACTTAAAAGTGGACACTGAAGGACAACTTACTGACATATCAACGAAACCATTGTTTTCAGTTAGATTTCAATGGTTGTGTAATAATACTGGATTCTGTAAGTTAGTAAATAAGGGAGAGTGGTGCTGTATTTTTTTTTTCATCTTTGCAAATTTAATAACTGAACTCTGTACCTTTGTTTTCAGCAGTTGGCAGTACAAGTGTGTAATCTTTTACCTTTTGGTCATGTGCCTTTGTTTGGTTTGGTTTTGAATAAAGCTTGCGTTATTCAACTGTATATATGTTCGTTTTTCTTCTTGTGTTTTTCAAGTGTCTAAATATTCATTTGTGATACAGTAACTCTCAGCAATATGTAAAATAACAAGATAATTAAGTCGATTGATCTTAAATAAGATTCGATGGATGTAAAAACGAAAACCTTCGTTCATTAGGAAAGGATGATAAATGTAATAGGCAAACGAAGGAAGTGCACAAATCTAGGATTTAGTCCCATTGCCCATTCAAATATTTTTAAGAACTGAGAACCTCCTCTCAAGTTCTTTTCGTGCTCATTTTATCTATTCAAAACTTACAAAAACATGTCTCTATCACTTATCAATCTCTCTCCATCAAAATCTTTTTTGTAAAAATTTTACAATTTAATCGACACCTGTAGGATGCCCAAGAGTAAATTTTTCCAATGATTTGAAAAATTTTGCAGATTGGTTCCCAAATCTACTCTTGAGTGATGCAATCAACTGGTTGAAAACTTCAGACTCTGATTGCTGGCAAATTCAGGAAGCGTTTTGAATTTACCTTGATCGAGACATTTTGGATTTTTGTGCTGACACAGAAGTTTAGATTTGCCAACAACAAGGTCAGCAACATCTTGATAACTTTCACAGCGAATTTCCTGAAATTTAAATTAATAGGTAACCATTCACCCTCAAAAATAGAAGCTAAAAAAAATGATATGATTGTATCTGTATGTATGTTTCCATTGGTAACTTGGTTACACTGTCTATATTGCCTTCTGAAGAAGACGTTTTTATAGAAGTTGAAACTCTGGTAAAGGGGTTTTAATAAACCAGCCAATTTGCAGCTGATTGGCTGTGTTCTATCTCTAGAAAGAAAGTATGTTTAACCATATCACAATCCCTGTCAAACTCTTCACGCAGTATCATATCTCCCATTTAATCTTCATGTACATCCTCTTCCATTTCCATAATATTGTCCTCAAGTGCATCGTCCTTGTATAAACCCTCTATATACTCCTTCCACCTTTCTGCCTTCCCTTCTTTGCTTAGAACTGTGTTGCCATCTCAGCTCTTGATATTCATACAAGTGGTTCTCTTCTCTCCAAAGGTCTCTTGAATTTTCCTGTAGGCAGTATCTATCTTACCCCTAGTGAGACAAGCCTCTACATCCTTACATTTGTCCTCTAGCCATCCCTGCTTAGCCATTTTGCACTTCCTGTCGATCTAATTTTTGAGACGTTTGAATACCTTTTTGCCTGCTTCATTTACTGCATTTTTATATTTTCTCCTTTCATCAATTAAATTAAATATTTCTTCTGTTACCCAAGGATTTCTACTAGCCCTCTTCTTTTTACCTCCTTGATCCTCTGCTGCCTTCACTATTTCATCCCTCAGAACTACCTATTCTTCTTGTACTGTATTTCTTTCCCCCATTCCTGTCAATTGTTCCCCTATGCTCTCCCTGAAACTCTGTATAACCTCTGGTTTAGTCAGTTTATACAGGTCCCATCTCCTTAAATTCCCACCTTTTTGCAGTTTCTTCAGTTTTAATTTACAGTTCATATCCAATAGATTGTGGTCAGAGTCCACATCTCCTCCTGGAAATGTCTTACAATTTAAAACCTGGTTCCTAAATCTCTGTCTCACCATTATATAATCTATCTGATATCTTCTAATATCTCCAGAATTCTTCCACGTATACAACCTTCTATTATGATTCTTGAACCAAGTGTTAGCTATGATTAAGTTACGCTCTGTGCAAAATTCTATCAGAGGGCTTCCTTTTTCATTTCTTACCCCTTTTCCATATTCACCTACTACATTTCCTTCTCTTCCTTTCACTACTATCGAATTCCAGTCACCCATGACTATTAAATTTTCGTCTCCCTTCACTATCTAAATAATTTCTTTTATCTCATCATACATTTCATCAATCTCTTCGTCATCTGCGGAGGTAGTGATCATATAAACTTGTTCTCCTGTGGTAGGCATGGGCTTCGTATCTATCTTGGCCACAATAATGCGTTCACTATGCTGTTTGTAGTAGTTTACCCACACTCCTATTTTTTATTCATTATTAAACCTACTCCTGCATTACCCCTATTTGATTTTGTATTTATAACACTGTATTCACCTGACCAAAAGTCTTGTTCCTCCTGCCACCGAACTTCACTAATTCCCACTATATCTACCTTTAACCTATCCATTTCCCATTTTAAATTTTCTGACCTACCTGCCCAATTAAGGGATCTGACATTCCACGCTCTGATCCGTAGAACGCCAGTTTTCTTTCTCCTGATAACGACATCCTCTTGAGTAGTTCCCCGCCCGGATATCCGAATGGGGGACTATTTTACCTCCGGAATATTTTACCCAAGAGGACGCCATCATCATTTAACCATACAGTTAAGCTGCATGCCCTCTGGAAAAATTACAGCTGTAGTTGCCCCTTGCTTTCAGTCGTTCGCAGTACCAGCACAGCAATGCCGTTTTGGTTAGTGTTACAAGGGCAGATCAGTCAATCATTCGGACTGTGCCCCTGCAACTACTGAAAAGGCTGCTGCCCCTCTTCAGGAACCACACGTTTGTCTGGCCTCTCAACAGATACCCCTCCATTGTGGTTGCACCTACGGTACGGCCATCTGTATCGTTGAGGCATGCAAGCCTCCCCACCAATGGCAAGATCCATGGTTCGTGGGTTGGGGGGGGGGGCGGTTATATAAATAAGGAACAGCAGAAGCTCTATAACACTACGTTAGGGAAAGCCTGTAATCTCTTCTGTTTTACGCGATGACTTTCCGTCAATTACTACGAACTGTGACCTCTCTGACAGGGCCGGCTGGGGTGGCTGACCGGTTCTAGGCGCTATATTCTGGAACCGTGCGACCGCTACGGTCGCAGGTTCGAATCCTCCTTCGGGCATTGATGTTTGTGATGTCCTTAGGTTAGTTAGGTTTAAGTAGTTCTAAGTTCTAGGGGACTGATGACCTCAGAAGTTGTCCCATAGTGCTCAGGGCCATTTGAACCATTTTTTCTCTGACAGGAAATTGCAAATCCAGTCACATAACTGAGACAATATTCCATAAGCACGCAATTTCACTACGAGCCTCTTGTGTGGTACAGTGTCAAAAGGCTTCTGGAAATACAGGAAAACGGAATCGGTCTGAAATCTCTTGTCAATAGCACTCAGCACTTCATGTGAATACAGAGCTAGTTGTGTTTCACAGGAACGATGTTTTCTGAACCCATGTTGACTGTGTGTCAATAGGCATAGTGTTGCGGAAAACGGTGGACAGCATACTGCACATGTTTTGCGCCAGTCACATGGAAATTAATAATACGATTTGATTTTTATTGATGCTTTTTACGCGCTTTTTTGCTTCTGGACAATTAAAAACCGATGTGATTGATCCTTTTTATGCGGTTTTTTGCTTCAGGACAATTAAAAACCGATGTGACTGATACTTTTTAAGTGGTTTTATGCCTCAGAACAATTAAAAACCCATGTGAGTGATGCTTTTTATGCGGTTTTGACCTCAGGACATTAAAAATCGATTTTTCCCATCTTATGTGATATGACCTTGCCATGGTGGATGGGCTTACTTAACTAACAGTATCACAACTGTACACCCATGCACACTGAGTAGTACAGTTTTTTTTAAGTCAAACATACACCTTAGGTATCGTTGTATGATTCATTCTTCATTTTTAGTCGACCACTATTAAATCATGATGCTTACAGGGCCCTCTTTTGCTACATTTTGTAACTATTTGTTTTTCTTCTGCCATACGTATTCCCCCTTCTCCGATAATATTACATATCAATTTGAAGTTATTCTGACCAGTGGTGTTATTTCTACAGTGCTTTGAAAGTTTAACTTTAATTATAATGTTTCTGTATTTTTAATTATTTCTAGTTCATATTCCACATCATGGTCTCTATCCCATCTCCTTGGATTATCATTAACATAAAATTAGGTAGAAGCAGAAAGTGTGAAAAAGCTATCTATGATGTTAATGTTACTTAACACAAATTTAATCTTTCATTTTGTTGTCACAATGCTACAAAGGCCAGTTCCCCTGCTCTTGGTAATCAGAAGTCCATACCTGGCTCTAAAACTGGGTTTCTACTGGCATGAATTTCTTACAAGTAGATCCCCTGCTACCACTCCCATAATTCAACATACGTGTGGAAACATACAATTTGCATGTTGTTATACCAACTTACACCTAACTTTTGAAAGTTAAGTGGCATTCTACCTCCTCCACCATCATCTACAAGTTTCAGCAACTATGATTAGTGGATCTGCTCTCATGCTACTCTGATTCATTCAACAGCACAGATCTAGAATCGTTTGTTTATTTACGTGAAAAGTTAGCGTCATACCAAAATAATGTGCTTGCTCTTCAACTAAGTAAATGAATACCTTCTCAAGTGACAAAATTTTCTTAAACTATGTGACAGGGACATCTTTTTAACATTCAACAACTCTTTATAATCATTTATTTGTATCAGAGTAACATATCATCTTTTAAAGCGATGAAATGATTAAACAGTATCGTTACTGGCAGAATGGACTTGTTGAAGCTCTTATTACAGCAGAACACTCAATACTGTGAAGGTATTTTTTATTTCAGTATAGTGATAATAAGGTCTTGCTTTAGTCATTGAGTGTAAGTATTATGGCGAAATAGAAGTTTATTTTTAACTTTAGAGAATTAAAACTACTCTTGTCCATCATTAAAATACTATGCAAATATGACATTGTTCATATTGGTGCTGTTACTGAGTGATCACTTTTCTCCACAACTTTGTAAATTTTGATTACAAAATAAGTGCTGCACCAGTGAAACAAACATATACAAATATTGCAGTGACTTCAGTTTGCCAGATGTTTCAGTGTTGCTTCTAATTTAATGTGAGGTGGCATGACAGCTTGCATACATGTACTAGATCTTGCTACAGAGCCACAAATATAGCTCAAAAAAGATTTCAAAATTGATGTTACTCATTCAAAAATGATTTTAAAATGAATGCTGTCTCAAGCAGATAACTTCCTTATTAGCATACTGGATGTTCCCAAGTGATTGCTACAAGATGTCCGCTCCCATATCCAACTTTAATAAAAAAAATATGACCTTTTAAGTTGAAAAAACTTTTTGAATATCCCATTCATCAAAAAACAAAGTTCATTGTATATTTTATTTTTAGTTTCAGAAATGTTGATGTACGAAATCATATGATTGTTTTTATACACACTGTTCATAATTCACTAGGTCTCAGTGTGGTTTCAGGCCCCAATGGTTCATATTCAAAGATGTGAAAATGTTATTTCTTTCGTGCAAGCTTCTTTTGAACCAAAACCATCTACTGAAGGCACTCTAGCTGATCTGAGTAATGTATTTGATTTAGTAAACTGGAGATACCAAGGCATTATGGCATCCACGACTTGGAACCTTTGCCTAAGGATCGATTCTTCAGGCACTGTCATTTGCAATGTTTGTTAATGATCTTCAGAGTAATTTGTCATGTATATCTGTACATGATGCAGATGACACAATGACTGCAAATTCTGGAAAAGAGGTGAACAAACTGAAACTACAAAACGGTGAGTCCTTCAAGTTATCAAATACTTGGTTTAATGCCAGTGAATATCTGGTAAACTATTTGGCATGTATATGGATGCAGATTTTATCTGTTGAGTAAACTACATAAATGTCTTTCTGAAAAACTGTACCTTTGTTCATATTGTGCATTCTTTCACTTTCATATAAGATTTGGTTTTGTTGGGTGGGGTGATTCTCCTGGAGAAAAAAAATGTAGCAGAAGTAGAGCATTAGCTGTTTCCATAACTGAAACATCTTGTGGGCCTTATTCCAAACAGTAAATTGTATTAATAGTTACATGTCTCTTCATACACAGTTGTGCCTTGCTTTAAAAGAAAACCACCGCCAGTATAGCCTAAGGCAGCCTGTGCACAAACATAATACTTATCAAATATTAAAAACAGATACACAAACAACTAGAGAAAACGCAGTGTAGTTACAAGTGTCTAGTTACAAGACGTTTTAGTATATTACCTTCATAGGTACCTCAGGTCTCACTAAAGTGGCTGAAAGAGAAGGTCTATCTTAAACTTGAAGAATATGAGAATTGTGTAGAGGTTGATCTTAATTAATAATTAATTAACAAAGTTTACAGCTTCCACCACCTGAGGAGGTGCAGTGGGGAATTAGTCCACATTAAAGAAGAATTACATGATTGTCAGAACACTCAATAAAGAAGTAGATCATAAATTGAAATAATGGCCATAATCTAAACATACTGTCTCACAAAAGGGAAAACACTTCATCCTGACAACTCATTGAAGAGCCCAGACTACTTCTGTGCTGTAAATCTGATAAGTAAAATAAACAGAAACCCAGGAAAAAATAACGATTTTGAAGGAGGTTTCATCGAAAAATATTGTTGTTGTTCTTAACTATGTGACCAATAGTTGAGATTACAGTAGCACACGAGCCATTACCAGCAATTCAATAAAGAAACTTTAGAATATCTGCTTGGTTGATGAGTAATTATTAAAGCCATCAACTCTGCTGTTGAAGAATGAGTGGGAAGATCGTCAATCACAATTTCTAAGGACTAAAACTGTTTCATTGGTTCCACAACTATGTCATAGAATTGAGAAGTGAATGTGTCAGCCACCCATTAACTTTCAGCAATGGAGTCCACCTGGCACAGTGATCCACCTCGTCATCAGTGTCCGCTACACACCATACTGCACAGCAACTGTGGTGAGCTGTACTTAATTCATACTACTTTTTTGTGACAGTAGTACCTACTGTGAAATAATTTAAAAGTGTCTACATCCAAAAACAGAGACGTTGAACGAAATATATATACGCCAGCTTGACAGTTCATGGGGTCGCGGGTAAATATTCAAATGGTCATTTCTTTTGTTATGTAGTTATGAATAAGCACTTAAATTTTGTGTGCATGCTTTACACCTTCCTTTGATAATTACAAGAGCCTGGAAACTAATTTTGCAATCTGGCAGAAAGTAGTGGAGAACATACTGAGCATAATTTCCAGTCTGCAAGTCCAGATTCCTCTTTATACTCACTGAAAGAAAATGTGCCTCTTTGCTGCTTACTCAGCAGGATCAGGAACTACGACTATTAGTAATACTTTTGAGTTTTAACTGATTGCTACATTCTGTAAAAGTTCACATGTACAAAATATAATAATATCCCTGATAATAATAATAATAATCGTTTCAGAAACAGCACTATTAACAGTGCAGAGATGACCACTGTGGGAACTTCCAAGTAAAATGGTATATCATCCTGATTTCTAATCACCAAAAGTTACTTCATTGCCAATATAGCGGAAAAATAATTTCCTCACTTGCCACGTGGTTTTGTCAGCATTGTGGGCGACACACAGTTACTTCTGTGAAATTTAAGGGAACCAGGATAGTGGAATATCTTCACAGGTTCACTTCCAGCTTTTATGGAAAATCGCATTCAACTCTGCCAAGCTCTGACGTCGTCCAAGACACCAGGCAAGCAGGCATTTGACTGACATGAACATATTGATATCCAGGTTCAAAGTGTCTCTCCTAACTGCCTCTCTGGCCATTTTTATATATGGCCAAGGTGGACCACCAAAGGGAACATCTGCTATCAGTCGTCCTAGGGACAGGGTCAGAATCTAAAAGGCCCATTTCTCGGACACGTATTAATTAATAATAATTGTTTAACAATTTGTAATCTTCTCAATTTGTATATAAATAGAATTAAGTTTGGTTTAGTTATTAAAATGTTTTAGCTGGCTACAATTTTTTAAAGCGGAATCGACAGTAGAACATGACCTCTGAACTGCCTTTTTAAGATTCCTTGTTCTCACAGTTATTTATGAACTGTCTCGAAACTTGCTATAGCTGTATTACAGCATTATTGCAATTGCGTACTATAAGTACAACTTTCTATTACAAATACAAATGATAATCAATTATGAGTAAGGACTTCATTTCAAATTTGGTTTTTAGTAAATAATTTGAAAACCAATAGAGGTAACTTATTGGTGCTACATATAGAAGATGTTTACATCTTACTGAGGATGTTTCTAAGTCTAGTATTTAGAACCTTTAATTTTTCATAAAAACCCAAATAACTTTTGATTGTGATGTACATGATGTGCATTTGTATATTATGACCAGTTTTTAGCTCTCTAGTTCTATTATTTAGTGCCACTATTTTTTCTTAAGGTCGTATATTTTGCCTGACATATGAAGGGCTTATTTCAATAGTATAATTGAATATTTCTGGTATCTCAACTGCAGATTTTTCAGCTCTCATTTAATTTTAGGACTCTATATCTCAGAATGAACAAAAATGGACTTGTACAATTATTGATATAAGCCCTTCATATTCATTTGATCATTCTGAGACCTTAAAATGTTAAAAATAATATACTTAAGCATACACTGATGAAGTTTGGAGCATTTATTTTAGATTTAATGTCACAATTATATTATGGTGTAATCCTTTGTATGTTAAGCACAGATGTTATGATGATGTGACATTGGTAGTAGTGAACTGGAGTAAACCCCTGCACACTAGCTTTCCCCTGTGCTTCTTATAACGATACAGCACTTGTTTAGCTTCAAGTTAGCAGCAGTAGAATATTAGATACAAACTCGTTATGGTTTTACCATATGCCAATATGAGATGGAAGAGCTATTCAAGGTTTTTGCAGAATTAAAATCTGACTTTAATAATAAATTGGATACTACTTATGCAAATATTGAAACTGGAGGTATTAAGTTAAACCCAGAGGCAGATGTACATTCTACATGTTTTTAAAGATATTTTATAAGTCCCTGCTTAAGTGTTGTGATGAATCCAAAAAACTGTTTTTCCCTGAGTTATTTGGAAGAGGATGGTGCTAAATGAGGAACTGGTCATTCGAAGAATTCCCTTCTTGGAATGATTTTCAGGAAATGTTTAAGAAGTACTGGTTGCCCAGCACACAGGAAAAGTTAATGCTAGAGTTATTTGGCCCAAAATATTATAGTAATAGTTGGCATCCTGGTAGTTATAAGAAATACAGAATGTCCCAAAATAATGTATACATTCTTTGAAACTGAACATCTCTTTAATGAAAGGGGTTAGAAATACAATTTTAGTGGTACTAGGTGCCTCATGGCCCGACTTAAGATGGTAAATGTTCAAAGTGGTGTCTGTCCATCGCAATACACTGTCGACAAAGACTTACAACTGAGCGACATGCCAATGTTATTGTTTCCAACGGAATAGCAGCACAGACTTGTTTAATTTGCTCTCTAAGGTCATCCAGTGTGTGTGGTCTCACAGTGTAAACTGTATTCTTGAGAGTACCCCAAAGAAAGAAGTCTAGAGGAGTTAAATCTGGAGATTGAGCAGGATACTCCACACTCCATCTTCGTCCTATCCATCTGGTACGGAATGTATGATTGAGAAATGCCTTCACATCCAGGTGAAAGTGAGGTGGCGTCCCATCCTGTTGAAAGTAATAATCTTCATTTCCAGACACAACGCTAAGACCAGGAGTTATCATTTACAACATCTCCAAGTACGAGTCACCCGTGACAGTGTTATTGAAGAAGTACAGCCTGATTAACCCTCTAGAAGACAGACCACAACAGACTGTTACTCCTAGTAGATTAATATGCCTTTGCTCAGTTACGTATGGATTCTCCCTGGCCCAGTACACGCAATTATGGTTGTTAATTGCTCCATCAAGTTCAAACGTCGCTTCATCTGACCAAATAATTCGATCTTGGAAACATTGCTCTTCTTCACATCTGTTAATGTGCCACTCACAAAATTCGCTTCGCCTATCAGGATCATCCTCGTTAAGAGCATGGAGAAGTCTTGGAATGTAAGGCTTAAAGTTCTGAGACGGCAAAATTGTATGAACACTGCTTCTGCAGATCCCAGCCCCATGAGAGCATTGCCTCACATATTTCTTCGGGGATCGTGTGTATGCCTGGATTACTGCATCAAAACCCTCGTTGTCTGTTGAACTTCTCTTTCGTCCGCTATGTCTCTTCTTCTCATTGTGCACTGTTTCTTCGATTTCAAACTTATCTCTGATTATTAGAATTGTTACTCTTGTTGGTGGTGGTATTCCAAATTCAGCTCTCCAATGTCTCCAATTTTTCCCGAGGACATGCAGCTTTACTGTATGATTAAATGATGATGGCGTCCTCTTGGGTAAAATATTCCGGAGGTAAAATAGTCCTCCATTCGGATCTTTGGGCGGGGACTACCCAAGAGGACGTCGTTACCAGGAGAAAGAAAACAGGCGTTCTACGGATCGGAGCGTGGAATGTCAGATCCCTTAATCGGGCAGGTAGGTTAGAAAATTTAAAAAGGGAAATGGATAGGTTAAAGTTAGATATAGTGGGAATTAGTGAAGTTCGGTGGCAGGAGGAACGAGACTTTTGGTCAGGTGATTACAGGGTTATAAATGCAAAATCAAATAGGGGTAATGCAGGAGTAGGTTTAATAATGAATAAAAAATAGGAGTGCGGGTTAGCTACTACAAACAGCATAGTGAACGCGTTATTGTCGCCAAGATAGACACAAAGCCCATGCCTACTACAGTAGTATAAGTTTATATGCCAACTACCTCTGCAGATGATGAAGAAATAGATGAAATGTATGACGAGATAAAAGAAATTATTCAGGTAGTGAAGGGAGACGAAAATTTAATAGTCATGGGTGACTGGAATTCGTCAGTAGGAAAAGCGAGAGAAGGAAACATAGTAGGTGAATATGGATTGGGGGGAAGAAACGAAAGAGGAAGCCGCCTTGTAGACTTTTGCACAGAGCATGACTTAATCATAGCTAACACTTGGTTCAAGAATTATAAAAGAAGGTTGTATACCTGGAAGAATCCCGGAGATACTAAAAGGTATCAGATAGATTATATAATGGTGAGACAGAGATTTAGGAACCAGGTTTTAAATTGTAAGACATTTCCAGGGGCAGATGTGCGTTCTGACCACAATCTATTGGTTATAAACTGCAGATTGAAACTGAAGAAACTGCAAAAAGGTGGGAATTTAAGGAGATGGGACCTGGATAAACTGAAAGAACCAGAGGTTGTAGAGAGTTTCAGAGCATAAGGGAACAATTGACAGGAATGGGGGAAAGAAATACAGTAGAAGAAGAATGGGTAGCTCTGAGGGATGAAGTAGTGAAGGCAGCAGACGATCAAGTAGGTAAAAAGACGAGGGCTAATAGAAATTCTTGGGTAACAGAAGAAATATTGAATTTAATTGATGAAAGGAGAAAATATAAAAATGCAGTAAATGAAGCAGGCAAAAAGGAATACAAACGTCTCAAAAATGAGATCGACAGGAAGTGCAAAATGGCTAAGCAGGGGTGGCTAGAGGACAAATGGAAGGATGTAGAGGCTTGTCTCACTAGGGGTAAGATAGATACTGCCTACAGGAAAATTCAAGAGACCTTTGGAGAGAAGAGATCCACTTGTATGAATATCAAGAGCTCAGATGGCAACCCAGTTCTACGCAAAGAAGGGAAGGCAGAAAGGTGGAAGGAGTATATAGAGGGTTTATACAAAGGCGATGTACTTGAGGACAATAGTATGGAAATGGAAGAGGATGTAGATGAAGATGAAATGGGAGATAAGATACTGCGTGTAGAGTTTGACAGAGCACTGAAAGACCTGAGTCGAAACAAGGCCCCCGGAGTAGACAACATTCCATTAGAACTACTGACAACCTTGGGAGAGCCAGTCCTGACAAAACTCTACCATCTGGTGAGCAAGATGTATGAGACAGGCGAAATACCCACAGACTTCAAGAAGAATATAATAATTCCAATCCCAAAGAAAGCAGGTGTTGACAGATGTGAAAATTACCGAACTATCAGTTTAATAAGTCACAGCTGCAAAATACTAACGCGAATTATTTACAGACGAATGGAAAAACTGGTAGAAGGGGACCTCGGGGAAGATCAGTTTGTATTCCGTAGAAATGTTGGAACACGGGAGGCAATACTAACTTTACGACTTATCTTAGAAGAAAGTTTAAGAAAAGGCAAACCTACGTTTCTAGCATTTGTAGACTTAGAGAAGGCTTTTGACAATGTTAACTGGAATACTCTCTTTCAAATTCTGAAGGTGGCAGGGGTAAAATACAGGGAGCGAAGGGCTATTTACAATTTGTACAGAAACCAGATGGCAGTTATAAGAGTCGAGGGGCATGAAAGGGAAGCAGTAGATGGGAAAGGAGTGAGACAGGGTTGTGGCCTCTCCCCGATGTTATTCAATCTGTATATTGAGCAAGCAGTAAAGGAAACAAAAGAAAAATTCGGAGTAGGTATTAAAATCCATGGAGAAGAAATAAAAACTTTGAGGTTCGCTGATGACATTGTAATTCTGTCAGAGACAGCAAAGGACTTGGAAGAGCAGTTGAACGGAATGGATGGTGTCTTGAAGGGAGGATATAAGATGAACATCAACAAAGGCAAAACGAGGATAATGGAATGTAGTCGAATTAAGTCGGGTGATGTTGAGGGTATTAGATTAGGAAATGAGACACTTAAAGTAGTAAAGGAGTTTTGCTATTTGGGGAGCAAAACAACTGATGATGGTCGAAGTAGAGAGGATATAAAATGTAGACTGGCAATGGCAAGGAAAGCGTTTCTGAAGAAGAGAAATTTGTTAACATCGAGTATAGATTTAAGTGTCAGGAAGTCATTTCTGAAAATATTTGTATGGAGTGTAGCCATGTGTGGAAGTGAAACATGGACGGTAAATAGTTTGGACAAGAAGAGAATAGAAGCTTTCGAAATGTGGTGCTACAGAAGAATGCTGAAGATTAGATGGGTAGATCACATAACTAATGAGGAGGTGCTGAATAGGATTGGGGAGAAGAGGAGTTTGTGGCACAACTTGACCAGAAGAAGGGATCGGTTGGTAGGACATGTTCTGAGGCATCAAGGGATCACCAATTTAGTATTGGAGGGCACCGTGGAGGGTAAAAATCGTAGGGGGAGACCAAGAGATGAATACACTAAGCAGATTCAGAAGGATGTAGGTTGCAGTAGGTACTGGGAGATGAAGAAGCTTGCGCAGGATAGAATAGCATGGAGAGCTGCATCAAACCAGTCTCAGGACTGAAGACCACAACAACAACAACAGCATGTTTTAATAAACCAGATGTTTCAGTTATTACTGAGCACTGGTATACCAAAAAAGAATCTTATTATGCACCCATTAACAAAGAATTTCTGCTCATCTTTCAGTAGGGATATCAAACCTTATGGTGATGTTGCAAAAAGTGGCAATAATTGGTGCTCAAAGATGTAATTCGTTACGTGTTGAAGGTGTTACTGAACTTTCTGTGATAAGCTATAGATGGGAAAGGAAACATAATTTTAGATATAGAAAGACCTCCATCTGAAAGTACAGATATTTTTTTAGCTATTCTCTGTCAGTTGCTTGTAGAGAGAGATAATAAACACTCTGGGAAAACAGCTGGGTAATTATGCTGATAATTGTTCAAAGTTTAATAAAACCTTATCTAACACAAATCAGTTTTCACTCTTAAGGATGGTGAGTGACACACACAGATCTGACATTGCCGATATGTAATACAGGGTACCCAGGACTTTGTACTGGGATACTTCTGTTGATTTATGTAAATGACAAAATGCTGCTCCCCAAATTCAAGGATAGTTCTGTATGCCGATGCTACATCCATTGCACACAAGTGTAAAGATCATGAGCAACTACAAAAACTATGAAACTGTATTACAAATGAAATAATTCGGTATTTCTATGAAAATCATCTCATTGTCAGCACAAGATTGCAGCAGTAATGGATTTTCACCCCACAAGACAGATTTTGAAATTCAGTTGTGCACTGGAACTGATATTGTCATCAAAGAAAACTACTGCTTGGTTACAGTCAAACTTTCTATATTTAACATGTTATAATGTGGAAACTAATTACCATACAAGAACATAACTTGGTAGCATTAATGTCAAGGACATGGGGAAGAGAAATAATGCAGAATCAATTCAATTGAAACACTTAATGTGCTGCTACAGTACACCATACCATTCAGTACCATTACTGATGATGGTGATGGAGGCTGTTATGAAAAGCTTGCAGTTTTATTCAAATCTGATGTGGCAAGTCAACAGAACTTTTTATCCATGTGAGTAAAAGTATTGTGTAAAATCGATAGCGCAGCTTCTTACAGAAGTCTCTTCTGGGCCCTTCGGAGTCTTTCACTTACATGTCAACATATTTACTCCCTAATAGTATTTGTTGTCCATAATAGGGGTAATTTTACTCCGTTCAGTTAAATGAACTTGCAAAATACTGGAAGTAAAAACAATGTCCATGAAGACTATACATCCATGCCTACGATTCAGAATGGATTTTCACATTTGGATCGAAAGTCTTCAGTAGGTTGCTGCTAGCCATCAGGCAGAAAACTGAATATCCTAAGATATTAAAAAAAATACAAAATAAAAAAATTATTTTATTAGTCTCTCCTTCTATAATTATAATTAAATGTAATGTTTCGACTCAAGGATGCATATGCTAGTTAACACTACGGTTCAAATTAACAGGATTTTAATTTTATCATTTTATGCAGGGCTGACAGTACTCATTGCTTTGTACGAAGTATGAGAGAAAAACAGAACTTGAATAAAAAAAAACAAAACATTTCTAGCTGTCACGGTCATTACTTCCTTCCTCTGTGAAGATGAATATCTTTTGTGACTGAAAATGAGGGGAAGATCACTTACACCACCCGTATAGAACACTTATGTGACACATTCATGAGTATTGCTCCAATGTTTGAGATCCAGGTCAGATTTAAGCAACACACTGAATCAACTCTGAGGTTGGACGCTAGATAGGTTACCAGTAGTTTCAAACTATGTGCGAGTATTATGAAGATGCTTGGCAAACTCATGTGAGGATTGCTGGAGGAGAAACAATGTTCTTTTTTTATAACACTATTGAGAAAATTTAGAGGGCATGAGAAAACAGGGCTCAGATAGTAGATAGCCTTTCTTCCCTCTCTCTATTTGCGAATGGAACAGGAAAGAGTGATTTGTAGTGGTACAAGGTACCCTCCACCAGGTACCATTTGGTTGCTTGTGTAGTATGTATATACATCAAAATACGGAAGTTAATTGTGACTACTTACTACATTAAGAAGTAATAGTTGAACTAACCTAAAGCTTCGTGATTTACTTCAAATGTTTTCTCCCACTGATACACTCTGACAGTCAGTGACTTGCATCTATAGCAGTCTTACAATTTGGAGATGTCAGTATTGCTTAGATCTATTAATATTCCCTCAGTGAGCTCTTTTTATCTTAAGATCACATAAACTGGATTTTTGAGAAACTACACACAGGAAGATGGCATATAGCTGTTTACAGAAAAACGATAAAAATTTAAGCATATCGGTAACAGACACTGGGCAAGAGCACATATCTGGGCTAGAGCACTATACTGGATTCCGCCCGCTTCCCCCCGCCCCTCCCCCCATTTTCCCTAGAAACCTTGGCTGGAGTTATAAATTTATTTGTAGCATAGTCTAAGGTATAGATTAGGGTGAAAAAGAGATCATTTCGTTGACAGTTGTGGAACACAGCGAATGAGAAATAAAGGTTGTGGTAACAGACAGACGTGTGGCTTTGCCTAATATTTGTTTGCGGCATATTTAAATGTATTTTTCCCACATTTAACGCATTTCTCATAGTTAAAAAAATAATAAAACTTCTAGGTCATCCACAAAAACATATATTAGAAAATGAATAAGCATCCGACGTGTTTTGATGCATATTACGTACAGATATCGTACACAAACTGGAAAAATGCAATGGGCGTTCCACTACGTATCCTTTACCATATTTGATTCGTTTTTCCGCATTTGCTACTGCTGGTATGGGTTCAAAGACAAATTCGTGCTGCAAACGTCTCAGTGGTAGTTAGTCTACATTAGTAAGCTGCAGTTAATGTGTTAAAAACATTTAGACACATTGTCCTCAATGCGTAATATGTGTTATGCTATAAATCACTCTGCCTTTCGACCAATAATTTGTAATCAGTTGGCTTCAATCAATCACGTAAGACTCTAATACGTAACTTTGACTACGCTGCGGATTATTATGTCACTATAATCGAGATTATTCGCATTCAAATCTTCTTTCTACATTTAATTCTGTTAACGCAAGATTCATTCAAACAATCCGGATTGATTTGACGTTCCAAAACAACAGCTGAAGGCAGGTCTGTATAAACGCTGTTTTGACGTCACTTACGTCAACAGAGTTGTTAACAGGGCTAGTCACCAGGCAGCGCTGTCACGCTTTCAGCCTTTCTGATGACGTCATGAAGCGATTCCTCGGGGCCCGCGAGACGCACGTGCGCCGACAGTGGCGCAGGTGGAACTCGCGCAAGTGGAGAGTCTCTATGGCACTGGCACCAGCTCGCATCTTTGCACCTGTGTCTTGTTCGGACGACACAGCGCGTTGATGTATGTCAAGTTTAGAGACAACGTATCTGTAAAGAACTCTTTCGCAGTTCTGATAGCACTTTATTAATCCTATCAGGCTCAGAAAAGATCGTCTTGTTTTGGTGTAATAGGTACAGTAATACTCAACAACATTAACCCAAGAACCTCATTGTGTAAGTACAAGCTGAGGGGGAAATGGAGGGAAGCTCCTGTTCTATAATTTTTGTACTCTTAGTGGAGCTTTCACATAGATTTTCTTGCTAGAGGAGATCGGTTGGCTCACATCAGTGCAATTTAATTTCACCTCTTCTGCAGCTCTGTACAATGCGTGTGCAAGGCAAGTGATGTGTGCCACACTGGGATAGAGACTCTGAAGTCTGTAGGCTGCTACAGCCATGTATGAAGCACCATTTATTGGTATCTATTCACACCAACTAGCGACAGTAGCTTCATTGAGTTGTCAAACGCAAAGGCGGTTGTCGAGCTGTTTATTCTGCTGAGAGCTTCACACCCCTAGGAGAAACATTTCTCCAGGTCCGTCAACTTTAAGAACACCAACAAAAGTATTTACAATTTAACCCCTATCCAAATTGGTGATTTCCGATAGACGCCCTAATCTCTTGGTCAACAACTTTAGTTCGTATTTTGTCGAGCACTTCCTCGTAGCACACAGATAAATAGTCGTTTCTCAGCGTAGCTTCATCTGGAACTGGATTTATTTTGTACTTCAAGAACTGTCTGAAGCGGGGATTCTTCAGTTTCTCCAATAGGACATTGCAAGACACCACCATCTTAAACAAGTTCTTGCACCTCTGAAGATGGACATGTCTACTCAAATAACAGCGTTCGTCTGCTGTCCTTTTCAGCACTTATCTTCGTGCAGCTACTGTGTTTGGAGGTGTTGCAGTGTTTTTACACTATAAAGCCGTTTCCCCCATTAACCTTAACTTCATATAGTTTATAAAATAATATTTCCTTGTCATTGCTGAAGAATTTCTCCCCTGGTTTCGTCGAATAGGACTAAGTTTGTATTCAAACTGAATGGGGCGACTACTTGTGCTACGTTTATTACGCCAGAAGCCACCCTTGTTGGCTTCGAGAATGTTTTTTAGACTCTGTGCAACAATCTTTACATCAGTGAATGGACTACATAATGTGTTACACTGCTTGTCTAATATAAACTCGATAAATAAATCTTTGTAGTAATTGTGTTTAATTGTGACAACATTACCTCAAACATTGTCATGTCAGCAAAATTTTCGTGTTTATATTCTTGTGTACCTAAAAATACGACAAACATTTGGATTTCTGGAAAAAAATTTGGTCGAAATATGATTCATTATGGAAAAAGTTGTCCGAAATTTGACCTATTACTAAAAAAGATATAAACATAATTTTTGCTACATTAAAGCTTTGTGGATGAATTGCTGTAAAATTCACCCTAAAGTTCAGGAAAGAGATTTGACACTAAGATCCATGCCAAACTAATAATAGAATAGTAGGCCCTCATTCAGAGAAGACAGTAATCCTCACATGGCTGAGACCTATTCTTGAATAGTTGTTTAAAGAAGGAAAAGTAACAGCTAAGGAAGAACATTGTAAACCAATAGTAGTGAGTGACATTTTTGGAAAGAAAGTTGATGTTCACCTATATTCTGTGCATAAAATATCATTAATCTTACACCATGGCTAGCGCTAATGAGGAAGAAATATTGTTGCCTCCTAGTACCAGTAATGGGAGTGTGTGTTACTTGAACCACCTGTAATAAAGGGAAGCAAATTAAAAAAGAAACATGACTACCAGTTACGATTAAAAAGTGGAACTTCCATCAAACATTGTTGCTGGTGCCGTAGATATCCTGTTAGGATAAGATTGGTTACTTGATAATTATTATCGATTGGATTTCAACCAGAAAATATTTGTGTGGAAAATAGGTAAAAAGGTAGCTAGCATAGCTTTCCAAAGTAATCCATTGAAATCTAAGCAAGGCCCATCATCAGAGGAGCATATTCGTTTAGTTGTGTTTACTGATATTATTGCAACAGATGAAAATAAACAAGAAAAAGAAGGGAGGTATTAAATCAAGAGGAGTTGGCATTTAATCGATAGCAAGAGAATCACCTGTAGTGCCAGAAGAACAGAAATTTTAATTAGAAGGTATTCTGTTAAAACATAAAGATGTGGTCACAGATAACTTGGGACTAATGAAGGAATACTTCTGTAACTTTAAAGTAAAAGATGACACAGTTTTTTTCCTTTTGCAAGTCATATCCACTACCAATAAACCTTCGAATTGCAGTGAGAGATGAAATACGAAAGGAGATAGACAGCAACATAACTCAATGTATTTTTAGGGTCTGTTGTGGGTACTTAAGAGACTTGTGGTAGGTGTTCATTTAGTTTTAGATTCATGATCACTCCATAAACACAAAGAGACAGAAAGGGTTAGAACCCTGAGTACAGAAGAGATGTTATCTAACTTTGATGAAGCAGAATTTCATATTTCCATAGATTTCATGGAAGGATACTGGCAGGTAGCATTACATGAACACTCAAGGCCATACACAGCCTTCTTATTTGAAAGAAAATCTTTACAGTTTAAAGTAAATGCCATGGAAGTATTACAATTCGCCTTGGGTTGTGAGCTGTACCAAGGAGAATGGAATCCAGGAGAGGGTGATCACAGAACAATAGCTTTCATTAGTTGAAGTCTTGGCAAGCATGATTGAATTACTCCATTACCGAATTGGACATTCCTGTATCAGTTTTCATTCCTGCTCAATATTTATTAGGGAGGGAATTAGTGCAAGAATTAATAATGTATGTCAATGATTTATTAATAGTCTACAAGACTTGGGAAGACTGTTGACAATTATTGATATATATTTTGAGGTGACTGGAAGAAAAAGGGTTACTAATAAAAGTTTCTAAAACATACTTTTGGTGACAAGAGTTGACTTTTTGGGACACAGTGTGGGAATAATGGGAATACAGCCATGTCCAGAAAGAATGCAAGTTATAAAAGACTGTCCAGAGACTAGAAATATTAAGCATCTATGATCACTTTTAGATTTGGCTGGATTCTATAGGAGCTTTGTAAGAGGCTAGGCTGTGAAAGATGCTCATTTATCGGACTTATTGAAATAGAAAACTATCTGGAACTGTGATGAAAGTACAAAAGAAGACTTTAGCAATATTAACCAAGCTACAGCAAAAGCATCATCCTAAAGTGAATCAGGTGTTCAAACTAGCCATTGATGTATAATAATTCAACTTGGGTTGTGAGCTGTACCAAGGAGAATCGAATCCAGGAGAGGGAGCTCAAAGAAAAACAGCTTTCATTACCTGAAATATTGGCAAGCATGAGTTGAATTACTCAATTACCGAACAATTTGGAAGCAAGACAAGTCACTATTTTACACTGACTATGAACTTCACTACATAATAGGTGAGAATAAATATTTTATGAGTATATAGCGTCCCCAGTGCTATATTACGAAAAGACTTAAAAAACGGTATTTATAAAGAAGAGACATTTAAAAATTGAATGATATATTTTTATCATGTAGCCGTAAAATAATAATTCCTCTGTCGAGAAATGCAAAGAAATGCAATGCAGAGAAATATAACAAAGTGATCTAAAGAGACAACAAGATACGCTCTTTCGTTAATTTTTTTAGTAGTCTTCACTTCTTCTCTTGTCTTGATTGTGTATAGACGGACATCTTACGAGTGCTGGCAAATGTAAGCATCTTTGTATGAGTTAAGCAGATTATATATATATTTAATATAATAATATTATATATATATATATTTAATATTATTGTGCACTTTTAATTTGTAAGAGGTGATCCCGATTTCATGTCCGCCTTCCTTGAATTAACCTGCATTCAAGTAATTTACAGTTCAACAATTGCAGCGGCTGATGCAGCCAACGACGCCATTACGTGGCGATATTAACTTATGAAAAATTAGTGGAAGCGAAATACTCGCCCGCTATTAACATAATATTAATTTTTCTCCACGGTCGCATGAAGTTGCAGAAATACGTAGCTTTAAGATTCTTATTTTCAGTACCATAGCCGAGAGCCAGAGCCAGGACTCCGACTACAATACAATGGTTAATGGATGTAAGAAAAAATACTCTCGCGCGTGTGTGGGCCGCAATTGTAATTAATAACTAAAGATCTTTTGCTTTAAAGTGAGCTGACTAGCCGAGGAAATTAATATGAAAAGTTTATTACATTGTTCAGCTTATATGCTCATGTTTTAAGATTCAGCGAGTCTAACATTCATTAACGTAACAAATAATTTGAGATTAATATTGCTAAAAAGGAGAACTTCAGGAAAGCATTTAATCGTAAATCAAAATTAAATGAAATATCATTTTTATTAAGGCCCACCATGTAAGTCGGCAACAATCAAAAAATAATAGCAACAATAATAATATATTAAATTACGACGGCCGACGGACGCGAGACCAGAAAGAATGCAAGTTATAAAAGACTGTCCAGAGACTAGAAATATTAAGCATCTATGATCACTTTTAGATTTGGCTGGATTCTATAGGAGCTTTGTAAGAGGCTAGGCTGTGAAAGATGCTCATTTATCGAACTTATTGAAATAGAAAACTATCTGGATCTGTGATGAAAGTACAAAAGAAGACTTTAGCAATATTAACCAAGCTACAGCAAAAGCATCATCCTAAAGTGAATCAGGTGTTGAAACTAGCCATTGATGAATAATAATTCAACTTGGGTTGTGAGCTGTACCAAGGAGAATCGAATCCAGGAGAGGGAGCTCAAAGAAAAACAGCTTTCATTACCTGAAATATTGGCAAGCATGAGTTGAATTACTCAATTACCGAACAATTTGGAAGCAAGACAAGTCACTATTTCGCACTGACTATGAACTTCACTACATAATAGATGAGAATAAATATTTTGTGAGTAATATCTAAATAAGTATGCATGAGAAGATAGCATTTACTATTAAGGAATTACTCATTACTCACAGAAGTCACCATAATTTACCACAGCTCACATTTAAAAAGAACAAGTGGTCAGAAGAGACATCAGAACTGAATAGATTCTCTCTTACATGCATAGCCATCACCACATAGAGAGATGGTAATAAATGGCAAGAATATCCAGATTACATTCTAAGTCCAAAAAGGCTTCTCTGTAAAAGGAACAACATATATTTTGTCAAGGACAACCTTGTTCTGTAAGTTCTAAGCTTTTCGATCTCTGATTGTGGCAGGAGCTGAAGTGGTGTAATAAATGAAGAAAATCTTAATATCGGTCTAGATGACTTTACTCAAAATAATGTTTCTTGCTCATGCTGAGTTGAACAAAGAGTAGTATATTTAAGAGACAGTCGTATATTTAAGAGACAGTAGTATATTTAAGAGGAAGCTCAGTAATAAGGTATGGGTTCAAAATACAATAGAATTAAGGTAACTAAAGTTATAAGAGGAAAGACGAGAAAGTAGCGGTTTAATGGGAGTGATGTAATAATGAACAGGCTATGATACGCATATATACATGAATTATATTATGAATAGTGCAGGTGGGATAAAGGGAGTATTACTTAAGTTTAAATGGAGGAAAAATGGAGGCATATATATAGGGCCAATATAGGTATAAAATTTGAATGGTCTTTATGAAGGATTTTTCTGTAGGAGGAGGAGTATTTATGGGTTTCTGCAGAAGTAGGATACTATTAGCTTTGAGGATTACTCCAAAGTTGCAAAATATAGGAACGAACCTGAGTTTTGTGGTCTAATTCTTATACTCATTTCAGAAATGGATAACTAGGACAGAATTGTCTTAACTTTGTGTGCTGCTCTTAACACAGAAAGTAGGAAGTTAACGAGTTTACTACATTAGTTGTTATCAACATTTATTACATTTGATTGTTTGGAATTGACAGATTAATATATAAACTCCGAAAAGCTCGAAGTGTCTATGGAAAACTATAATTTGCTGTCAGAACTGAATGGATACATCCAACGACTTGGGATGTTTGCGTGTTTCACAACTATTCCTTAGAATGTTTCGTACTTTTCTTATGGTTAGCAGTACCTTTGTTTGCTAGGAGCTTTTTACGAGGGGAATTTTTACTTATTTTGGATGGTTAAATCACATGATTTAGTTTATACACATTTTTAGGGAATGTTAGCTTAACTTAGAATAAGTAGGTTAACTGCCTGCTTACCTTATCCTACTTGAAGGAAGTGTAGAGGAAATAAGAAATGAGGCTCCTAAGCCTATGTTTCCTCACAAGTTTAGTTGGTAATCCAGATGAAGATACAACTATGATCAATTCATAATAGGAATTAATAATTACTCCATGTCCAGTCACCATGACTAGGCTATGAATACTCACTGTGTCTGAATAGACCATTGATAATTAAAACAGAGGTACAGCTGGTTTACCAGCCACCATTGTGGCTGGTCCACATACATAAATAGAGACAATGAAAAAATAATATATGGTCATAACATTTTAAGACTATAACTTACTTCAAGAATTCAAATTCCTATTGAAGAATGGTTACTTTGCACCAGTGTTTATCCGACCTCAAGCATAGTATCTGAGATCAGATACATTGAAATGATAAATTTTTACTGAGTCTTTGTAAGTAATCCACAAGTAATCATTAAGTAAGGTTAGGGCTATATCATGAGTAAAGATGTTTTGAAATGGAATTATATGAAATATTACTTAGTTCAAATACCATAAGTAAAGGGTTTTTATTTTACAAAGTTTTAACAATTTTCGTTTCTGAAGACAAATGTACAATCTGAACTAGCAGTATTATTTATTTCTCTATGTCCTGTGGTTGTGATGACATCATTTACATACACAAAAAGGTGACATACAGTATAACATACCACTTGGGTAAGGTAATGTGTTGCACAATGTCTACCAGGCCGACAAATGATGAGTATCATAGTGAGCATACCGGTTTTTTATAAGTTTGTTGTTCTAGAATAGCACGTTGTTTGGAAGTTTATGACTGTCTGTGCATGTACATGGGTAAGGATGGGCGCCACATGTCTGCAAGGTGGAATGACGGCAGCTGCTTTACTTTACTTTTGTGGTACTTGCTGGTTCGGCTGTTTATTCCATCGGAGATGTGACTTGCCATGAAACTGCATACTGTGTGACAATATGAATTATTGCATGCAAGAGAAAAAAACAAAACAAACATTTTTTATATGTCAAAATGGATTAAGATAACTTTCATTAAGGTTAAGCAGAATGCATGTAACGTTACAACTCATATTTGAAAACAAACCTTTATCAAGTGTTTTTGCATCATATATGAATGGTCAGTACAATTGTACTTCCAAAGAAATGCTATCTCCTAATTAGCAGAAAGTTACTAATTTGAGAAAAATATACAGCTTACAGCACCAGAAAAGTTACAGTGAAGAGAAATCCATATTAACAAATAATTACACAGACCAACAATGGAAAACTTTTTGGTGAAAATACCTTATTCTTTTTATTGTTAGGATGGGAAATCTAAATATGATACTTCAAAAACTGTATCACCCACCATTTCTTCACACTTTACAGTTAAATTCATTAAATTAAGCGATTTTTTAAAGAATTTAACAGCTTTTGTATAGTTAAAATAATTTAAAATGAGGTGTAATAAATGTAGATGAGAAACATTTGCTGGCACGAAAGGTCAATTCTATTTTTGTGTTAACAGATGGTGGTTTGTATACTGTCAATCTAACTTCACTTTCTCGTTTCCTGTACATGTGCTCAATACAGTGTTTAATTGTGGTTGTAAAAACTCTGCTGACAGTTTTTGTTACATTTGTGTTGAATTTGTGATTAAAAACACCAAAGAAACATTGTTGACTTTTTGAAAAACGTTTATCTATCATACTTTCGATCTAAACTTGGTGATCAAGATAAATTTTAGGCGCTACACAAGGCATATTGTGTGTGTGTTGGAGACCTGAGAAAATGGTTCAAAAAGGAGAGAAAAGCCTTTAGATTTGCTGTTCCCATGATATGGAGGGGGCCAAGAAATCATTCCGATGATTGCTACTTTTGCAGTGTTGATATTACTGGTCATTATGAGGAAAACAAAAAAGGTAATAAGCTACTCTAACCTTTCATCTGCCATCCGACCAGTAAGGTATGGTGTAGATTTGCTGTTTCCTGACCCACCAGATGATTTAAATTCTGTTCTAACAGAAGTATTTTCTGATGCACAATGTGATTTAGATGAACCAGATGATGATAAATTCCAATGCAATACAGAAAGTCTAGAGCCCAAATTGTTTACTGAGACCGAGCTTAACGATTTGGTTAGGGATCTGGGCTTAATGAAAGAAAAAGTTGAATTGCTTGGCTTTAGATTAAAAGAAAAGAAGTTATTGGCAGTTGAAACCAGCATATACATGCATAGAAAGAGTGAGCAGCAATTTTCCAACTTTTTTCAACAAGAAGGTGATTTAGTGCACTGCTCAGACATTCCAGGTCTGATGAATGAGTTTGGTATTGAATACAACAAGGAAGACTGGAGGATGTTTATTGATTCATCCAAAACTAGTTTTAAGGCTGTTTTATTAGACAATTGTAACATGTATGCATCTATACCTGTTGGACATTCTGTACACATGAAAAAAAGCTATGAAAATATAGAAATAATGTTAAATAAAATAGGCTATTCTGCTCATGGTTGGATGATATGTGGCGATCTAAAAGTAACATGCATGCTCCTTGGTCAGCAAGGTGGCTTTACCAAATTTCCATGTTTCTTGTGTGAATGGGACAGTAGGGCTAGGGATGAACACTGGTACAGAAAGAACTCGTCTGTGAGGAAGTCTTTAAACCCTGGTGAGAAGAACATTCTACACAAAACCTTGTAGATCCAAATAACGTCCTCCTGCCACCTCTACATATAAAGTTAGGCATAATGAAATAGTTTGTAAAGGCTTTGCCTAAAGATGGACTACTTCTTTTTCTCGATCAGTCGATAATAGCTGACGTCGAGAGATTGTGAATAAGATATTGGCCACGCCTTCTTTGCCAGCCTCCTCCACTTTCGTCTCGCACGCCGCTGCTACGTAAGACCACCATGCAGCAGCGAATACTCGATCGCTGCTGCCCTTCGTTTTACAACTTATTGTTAATCCTAAATCGCACTACACTGACTTGTGACCGCTTTGAGTTTCCCGTCGTTTCGCCTCAGACGAAACTCACACACAGGAGTGGGTATGATGACAGTTTTTCATACCGGAAATTATCAGATTTCTAAATTACCACGATTAGTCGTAATTTTTTCTTCATACTTGGTGTTTATTCACTCATGCCGCAACTACGGCTATAATGGTTCTGCAAACAAATATGCTGCATGAGTGTGGAAAACCACAGGATGGTTGTCATTTGTCATGATTAACATTTTTTTAAAAACTTTCGAGAAATCGTGTTTTCACTAATAGAAGCAATAGATTTCTTTTATGTTGCCTCATTTGGTAAGAGGGTTTGAGTTGATTTGGGGTGAGGGGACCAAATAACGAGATCATCGGTGGTCGCATCGGATTAGGGAAGGACGGGGGAGGTAGTCGGCCGTACCCTTTCAAAGCTGTCACCCCGGCATTTGCCTGAAACGATTTAGGGAGATCACAGAAACTTCAATCAGGAAGGCCGAACGCGGGTTTAAACCGTCGTCCTCCCAAATGCGAGTACAGTGAGCTAACCAATGCGTCAGCTTGCCCAGTCGTATGGCAAGAGTACTGCGCAAAAGAAACAGGAAGAACAAAGTCCCGTAAGCTGCCGTCATTCCGTCGGTCACGTGGTGACGTGCTGACACGGGATTGGCTGTCTTGAAGTGGCGTGATACTCTCATAGCAGTACAGAGCAGGGTGTGGTCGCATCCACGTCATCTCAGCACACAGATCGTTGGAAAGAGTGATATTGTATTTCTCTAAATACAATTTTAATAACATTCTCGGATTAACACATCAATTCAAAAATGCAAAATTAGCCTCTCAGACAGTGCAATCTTTATGGTTAAAGCCTAACACAACTGTGAAGCTAGTAGCGGTATCCATTCCCTTTGTTTCCAGCGTCTCAAGCATAGTAATAAGGAAAATATAATAATAATAATGCTACCAATAAAACGTGATGAAGTTGTTGATGTGGTCTTGAATCAAAGACTGGTTTGTGCAGCTCTCCACCTTACTGTATCCTGTGCAAGCCTCCCCATGTTGGCTAAATACAGCAACCTCTAATTGAAACTGCTTAACTGTATTCATCGCTTGGCCTCCCTCTACAATTTTTACTCAGCACACTTCCCTCTGCTATCAAACTACCGCTACCTTCATGCCTTAGGACATGTAGTACCAAATGGTCCCTTCTTCTAGTCAAATTCTTCTATAAATTTCTTTTCTCCCCAATTAGATTCAGTACCACCTCATTAGACACTCGATCTACCTATCTAATTTTCAGCATTATTCTGTAGTACCATATTTGGAAAACTTCTATTCTCTTCTTATTTGAACTGCTTGTAATGCACATTTCATTTCTGTAGAAGGCTACACTCCACACAAATAGCTTCAGAGAACACTTCCTGACACTGAAATTTGTATTAGATGTTAACAAATTCTGCTTCTTGAGATATGTGTTTCTAGCTACAACCAGTCTGCATTTTATATCCTCTCTGCTTCCGCCATCCTCAGTTACTTTGCTGTCAAAACAGTAAAAATCAACTAAAACTCTTACGTGCCTCATCAGTAAACCCATCACCTGATTCTTGAAAGATTCAAACTCATATGTATGAAACACCTTCAAACGTCTGATTAATATGCGAATGAGGTAAGGTGTTAAATATTCGACACTAACCATGTAAGGGAGAAAAAATTTTACAAAGATTTAAAATTACGTTTAAAGTTATGTTTCATGCTCTTCGATTTCATAACTGCAATACGGTCTGTTCGCTAGAAGTACATAACCTTCTGCTCTCTGTATTTTATCCCAGCTACCTTTAGAATTTAAAAGACTGTATTCCAATCAACATTGTTGAAAGCTTTCTGTGGGTCTCCAAAATTATAAATGTAGGTTTATCTTCATTTAAACTGTCTTCTAAGATAATTCGTAGTCTCAGTATTGCTTTGTGTGTACCTTCATACTCCAGAACCCAAACACATATTCCCCAATATCAGCTTTAATGGTTTTTTCCATTCTTCTGTGAATATTAGTGTCTGTATTTTGCAACCATGACTAAATAATTGATGGTTCGGTAATATTCGGACTTATCTGCAGCGGCCTCTTTTGAAACTGGAATTAATACATTCTTCTTGAATTCTCAAGGTATTTCGCCTGTCTCTTACATCTTGCACATCAGGTAAAATAGTTTGTCATGGTTGGCTCTCTACAGCGTCTAATAATCCGCACTGAATATTGTCCACTACAAGGCCCTTGTTTCCACTTAAGTCCTCAGTGTTCTGCCAAAATTCTTCTTCCAGTGTTATATTTTCAGCTCATCTTCATCTAATTTCTTTTCCCTTTCCATAACATTACCTTCAACATAATTTACACTGCATTGCTCTTCTGTGTATATCTTCCACCTCTCAACTTTGCCTTCTTTGATTAGTACTGGCTTGCCATTGAAGTTCTTGCTATTTATACAGCAGCTTCCCTTTCTCCAAAGGACTCTTTAATTTTCTGTGGGCGGAATTTATCTTTGCCTAGTTATACATGCTTCTTAATCCTTGCATTTCTCATATAGCAGGTCCTGCTTAGCCATTTTGCACTTGCTGTCAATCTCTCTTTTTGGACATCTGTATTTCCTTTTCATGGCTGCAATTGCCGTATTTTTATATTTTCTTCTTCGTCAATCATTTCAATATCTCGTGCATTATCCAGCTATTTCTACTGGTCCTTTTCTTTTTACTTGTTTGATACTCTACTATCTTCACCATTTTATTTCTCAGTGTTACCCATTTGCCTTCTGTTGGGTTTCTTAAGCTTCTTTCAGTCGATAGTTGCCTACTTCTTCCTTGAAATTCTCATCAACCTCTGCTTATTTCGACTTATCTGTGTCCCATCACGTTAATTTCTTACCTTTCTGCAGTTTCCTCTGTTTTAATGTGCAATTCATAACCAATAAAAATATTTGCAGAATCCATATCTGCACCTGGAAATTTTTTGAGTTTAATATCTGGTTTCGAGATCTCTGTCCTACCATCAGGTAATGTATTTGAAATCTTTCTTGTGTCTGCAAGTCTTTGCCATGTGTACAGCCTTATTTCATGATTTTTAAACCATCTATTAGTGATGATTAAATTATGATCCATGCAGAATCTACCAGAATTTTTCATTCTTTCCCCCAGTCCTTGTCCTGCTACTCTTTTCCCTTCTTTTCGTTTTCCTGCTACCTAATTCCAATCCTCATCAAAGTTAAATTTTACTCTCCCTCAACTATCAGAATAATTTATTTTATCTCATCATAAATTCTTTCAATCTGTACGTCATGTGCAAAGCTAGTTGGGATATAAACATGTAATTTTGTAGTGGATGTTGGCTTCATTTTTTTCTTGACTACGATAATGTGTTCACTATGCTGTTCATAGAAACTTAACCTACACCCTTATTTTCTTCTTCATCATTAGACATATCCCAGCATTATCCCCAATTGATTTCGTATTTATAACCCCGTACAGACCTGACCAGAAGTCCTGTTCTTTCTGCCACTGCACTTCACTAATTTCAAATATATCAGTCTTCAAGCTATTCGTTTCCCTTTTTAAATTCTCCAAACTACCTGCTCGATGCACCCCACTTGCAAACAGCACTTGGCAGACAGGGACAGTGACACATCCGAGTGCTAGCCAAGCTCTACAGCGCTTAACTTGGGTCATCCAATGGGGATCGGTGTTACCACTGTGGCAAAACCATTGCCTACATGTAGCTATAGAGTTATGAACCCTGAAGTGCAGTAGGCATGTTGCACAATATTGTGACAACCTGGTGTTAGAGTATCATCTTGTTTCTTCAGTTCTAGGCTGTTAAGTCAGTTCTACTGGTTAACTTGAGTTTTTTGGGAGCTTAGAATGCTGACTGTGGGTTGCACATTATCCAAACAAACCAAAAAAGAAGCTTCATTTTACTTTAATTATGCAGGTCAGCCCAAAACACTGGATTGTGTGAAAATAATCTAATAAATCCATTCACATGATCAGACTTTACATTTTGTAAGCCAGATGACTTAAAAGTTACTATTTTAATCAGTCACTTTTTATTGTTATTTTTGTGAAATTCAACAAGGTTTATGTAGCCTGTCTGACTTTTTCGCTCTATTGCAGTATTCAGTGACAATCTAAACATTATAACTATATGAATGAAAATATCTTTAGTGAATATTGTCTGCCATAATTTCCCGATTTGTTGAATCATATGCAAATGTCATTTTCGATCGTTTAATTGAAAAGAATGTATCCATATTCATTATTACTAGTACAAAAAGATTTACTTTGCATTTATTTATGAAATATGCTTGCCTTTTGGGTTATGAAAGTAGTGTGTTCTTCAAAATATACTGAGTAAACTACCAATGCTTTGAGATACAATAAAACTGATAATACCATGTTACAATTTATTCTTAGGGTATAATTGTCTGCTGAGGGTCATATCAAATACGAAAATTTTAAAACCTTGACCACTCCTGAATAAATTTCTGCAAACATCCACGTTTGCTGCATTTAAATATGGCTGCCATCAATGTTTGCACCATATCATAGCTCAGAAAAGAAAATACACACTGTCATCTGAAGCTGTCAAACCAAACAAATGTGTCCCTTATTAGTTGGTTAGTAGATAACTGCCTATAACAGCTAATTTTACAATGGTGATGTGTAATGTCGTTCTTATGGCGTCAGGTTGTAATTACACAATGACTTTTCAATCAAATTATCGTTTAAACAATTTCAAAGACAACCAAAATGATGTTCAGGTATCCTTACACTCTGTCTCTGTTGTTTGGAGGCAAATCGTGTTTGTAATATATTGACTAAACTGGTTTGGTGTGGGGACAGAAGGGCTAAAAGTTACGAAAACATTAATTACTACAAAATCAAAATTGTACATAATTTAATTGGTATATTAAAAGACTGTATCTAATTAGCACATTACGTATTAGGCGTCGGATTTTGTAAGGTTGAGTTATCTCGAAATTTGCTGCTACATCCTTATTTCTGTTTTAGTTAATTAATAATGACTAAAACATCTTCTTTTAGATTAATCAGATCACTTCCATCACGACATTTTGACCTCACAGTTTGATCAATCTATCTCATATGCTTAAAAACTATATTTAACAAAAGTACCAAAAAGCAAAGTGAAACACACTTTCGTATCAGAGTTAGTGGGATTAGTCCATAGAAGCTATCCTCCACACACACAATGTTACTGTGGGTGGTTCTGGTTTCCACTAAGTGTTAGTAATTCTGATGATAGTTTCTAAATAAGAAAACTTAAATTACAAAGTGAAAGCTGATAAAGTAGATATAAGTGAAAAGATTTATATGAAAAGACACAATAACTTGATAGCATTTTTATGTTGTATTAGGGACTGTTTCTTATGCTATGAGTGACTGAAATCAGGAAGTACCACAGTGTGTGACTGGCATTCGCATGAAATCAAACTGTGACATGATGTCTTTCCCCCACAGTGTAATGTGCTCTTTGTCTTGACTACCACATTTATGAAAGCGCTGCTAAAGATTCGATCATAACTAAATATTTATGACAAAACGTTCAAATATGTGTGAAATCTTATGGGTCTTAACTGCTAACGTCATCAGTCCCTAAGCTTACACACTACTTAACTTAAATTATCCTAAGGACAAACACACACAACCATGCCCGAGGGAGGACTCGAACCTCCGCCGGGATCAGCCGCACAGTCCATGACTGCAGCGCCTTAGACCGCTCGGCCAATCCCAAACAGCATTTATGACAAGCAAAACTATAAATATGGTTGCTGCTCATTTCATTTGCACCAATTTAAGCTGTGCTCTTTGGTTTGTGTATAACCACACTCTCAAAAATCGTGGCTTATTTCAAAGAAACCACAAAGTATTGGTAACAAGCAAGACTATACATATGATTGCTGCTCGTTTCACTCGCAGTAACTTAAGCTTTACTTGTAGGTTCCCACCTAACCACACCCTCAGGAATCATGACATATTAAAAAAAGGTCAAGTATTTGTGATAAGAAAAAATATAAATTTCATATGATGTAAATGTCTTTACTGCTTGTTTCACTAGCAGCAGTTTCATCGTTCATTTTTTAAGCTTGAAGCCATGAAAGAGAAGAAACTCATTTCATGTAAATAACATCGAATATTGTGGGACATGCTTCTATTACATAAATAAGAAGACCCAGAATGTGTTACAAAAGCAAAGCTGGAGAGAAAAGGTATTAGTGTGTTCTAGGATATTATCCTACTTCTTTCAGTTCTGTAACAATACGTCTCTAACCACAGTGAATGCATTTCATCTTGAAATCTCTTAAGGACTGATGTGTCTAAGAGATATTTAATTATAACAAATCGTATATAGAGTGATGTGTTTGTGATAAATCTTCTATTTGACGTTGCCTTCAAATTGCATACTGTCAAAAAAACCAAATTATAACATGGAAACAACGAAATATGATGGATACAATACTGTGTCTCAAAATTAGTAAGTGAGGAATGTCACATGACCGATTTCTGATTTCAACCAAACACTAGCCACTAATTTCTGATTTCAGCCAAATGCCAGCCACATAACATAATACTTCCTAATTTTAGTGACTAACGATACGTTATGTCATAACCAGTGATTAGTATGTGAAAATTTATGTTATGATGGTACCACTGTTGTTCCAACTGGTAAAAATTGAGGAGCATTAAAGCAGTAAAGTAGGGATCATTTCAGTGGAGCCAGTAAGTGGTTCCATCTCACTGAATTTTGTTAGGTAAACTAAGGTCATGTGTTAATGATAAGCTATTGCTAAATGCATACTATACCTTTTGCCAAGCACCATTGACATGCCATTGTGTTATTGAGGAATTTCCCTGGAGCAAAAAAAGATCACATTTGGCAAAAATAAGGAGTTCAGATGCATCTGTGGGGCTATAAATAATGAGTCTTGGAAACCCTATTTAAAATAAAAATAAAAATACCAACAGCTACATTCCTCTTCATATTAAGTTGTCTAATACATACAAAAGAAAACTAGCATTATTACAAACTAAAACACTCTACCCATTGATGTTATTTTGGAAATTTGTGGTACGTTCCTATTGGGACAAACTGCTGAGGTCATGAGGTCATTGGTTTACACACTACTTAATCTAAAACTATCTCACGCTAAGGATAACACACCCATCCATGCCCGAGGGAGGATCCGAACCTCTGATGGGGGGGGGGGGGGGAGCTGCAGGAACTGTGGCAAGGTGCCTCGACCCCGCGGTGGTGTAGCAACGTGGCCCATCAATATAATACACACCTAAAACAGAAGACAGATATCACAGTCGCTAGACTTACGGAAACTCTAGACAGTTACAAATACATGAGGGTAAAACAGTTTAATATGTTGTCACTACAGGTACACAATGTGTCACCAATATGTTTAAAGACGTCGCACAGATGTGGCTTTGAGAGAAAAAGCATTTTATACAATAGAAGAGTTCGAAATAGGCTTTAAAAATTATCTCAGACGGTAATATAGTTTCATTACATTAAACTTATGTATGTGATTCTACAGAATACATCATGCACAGTATGATGGACAATTTAATGTCGAATAGTAATTACGTAAAATATTTTTTAGTCTGTGCTTGTTATTTATGTAATTGTATTGCTATGTCTGTGTACACAAAAGATTATGTTGGTTGCATTTTTAAAGGTGTATAATAAATAAATAAATGAAACATCCTTCATCTGAAGCACTTGATTAGATAGAAAGTGTGTATTTGTAATTAACCTTGATCTTTTTTCCTTTCAGATGATTTTGCAGTTACAGTCATCTCGAATACAGGCTGCTGTGGCAGACTTATATCCATTTATGGAATTTACCAAACTATTCTATTCATTATGTTCGGCTGACGTAGAGACCCATAAATCTTCCTGTCTATTCCAGAAATTGGGAATCTAGCACTTTCTGCAGTGTTTGCTTATTTTTACATGACATCCATCTTCTCACTGTCGTTTCTTGGGGTGGTAGGTTTCATATTTCCACAATATTATTTTCCAACTAATGAGAACTAATCAAGTAGATATATATGCAAAACAGAACTAACAGCCCCTTGGTTTCCAGAGCTCTTACTTCCATAACATAAGGTGTGCAAAGTAAACGTATCTATAGAAATACCAGTAACTTGATGTTTTTAATTTCTGGATCTGCGTCGTTTACCAGTCATGATTGGACGGACTGTGTGAAGATTAAATATGCAAGAGTTATTTATCATTTTTCATATATATAAGGAAATATATATGACACACACACTGAAGAGCCAAAGAAACTGGTACACCTGTCTAATATCGGGTAGGGCCCCCGCGAGTATGCAGAAGTTTTGCAGCATGACGTGGCATGGACTCAACTAATGTCTAAAGTAGTCATGGTAGGAATGACACCATGAATCCTGCAGTGCTGCCCATACGTCTGCTAGTGTAGAAGGGGGTCGAATCTGTTCTGAACAGCTTGTTGCAAGGCATCCCAGGTATGCCCAAACATGTTCATATCTGGAGAGTTTGGAGGCCAGCGGAAGTGCTGGACGTGTGGGGTGCCGGATTGACCTGCTGGATTTTTCCAAGTCCGTCGGAATGCACAATGGACATGAATGGAGGCAGGTAGACATGATGTTTACATATATGTCACGTGTCAGAATCGTATCTAGAAGTATAAGGGGTCCCATTTAATTCCAACTGCACACGTCCCACACCATTACAGAGCCTCCACCAGGTCGAACAGTCGCCTGCTGACATGCAGGGTCCATGAATTCATGAGGTTGTCTCCATACTCATACATGTCCATCCGTTCGATACAATTTGAAAAGAGGCAACATGGTATCAGTCATTGTTGACGGGCCCTGGCGAGGTGTAAATCTTTGTGTTGTGCAGTTGTCAATGATACACAAGTGGGCCTTCGACTGCGAAAGCCCATATTGATGCTGTTTCATTGAATGGTTTGCACACTGATGGCCCAGCATTGAAATCTGCAGCAATTCGCAGAAGGGTTACACTTCTGTCACACTGAATGCTTCTCTTCAGTCGTCGTTTCTCCCATTCTTGTAAGATTTTTTCCAGCTACAGCGATGTCGTAAATTTGATGTTTTACTGGATTTCTTATATTCACCATATGCTCGAGAAATGGTCATATGGGGAAATCACTACTTCATCGCTACCTCAGATCTGCTGTATTCCATCCCTCTTGCACTGACTATAACACCATGTTCAAACTCACTTAAATCTTGATAAGCTGCCATTGTAGCAGTAGGTACCGATCTGATAACTGCTCCAGACACTTCTTGTCTTACATAGGCATTGCCATATTCTGTCTGTTTATATATCTCTGTATTTGAAATCACATGCCTATGCCAGTTTCCTTGGCGCTTCGGTGTGTGTGTGTGTGTGTGTGTGTGTGTGTGTGTGTGTGTGTGTGTGTGTGTGTGAGAGAGAGAGAGAGAGAGAGAAGATTACTCTTTCATATCTTGTGCAGTTGTCCTTTTGAATGGTCCTGGTGACAGGAACTGCACTTCTGGGGCAATGAGTTGAATATTTTTAAAGCAACCATTGTATCAATGTTCCTTTCATGATTATGCATGTCTTGTCTCGTGCAGATAACACCTTGGTTTTCTTTTACTCTGATGTGGTATAAAAACACGTAATGGATGTAGATTTCATTATTCCTAATTGGGTGAACATAGGCTTGCAGTGCTGCAGTCTTTAGCTTGATGCAAAGATTCTGACTACTTTTTTTATGTAGCACTGCCACATTCTTGCAGCCTTCAGAATATCCCCATAACAGTAGGCCATGATTGATGTGGCTATTAAATATTGCATAATGCACTGTTATAAGGTATGGGTCAGCTAATACACCTGTTCTCCTCAGAAGGTATATTACTGTACACACAAACTAAGTTGACACTCGGCGCGGTGGCTGAAGCGAGTGACAGTGGAGGCATCTCCCATTTACAGTCATTCCCATAAGCCACGGCGCCGAGTGTCAACTTACTTTCTGCAGACAGTACATCGGAGAGCTGGGAGCACACATACACTGTTTGTTCATTAATTATTAATTTGCTGTCAACCAGGAATCCCAGCAGTTTGATAGCCTCCATATTATCGGGGTATGCAACATTTGTAAGGCTACATGTAAGATTTTGTTGTGTTATTTCTTCATTCGTTTTCACTTTATTGTCGAAGAACCATTGTTTGATGTTTTGTAAGATCACATTTGTTGTTTGCAGAGCTTGTGCAGCAGTTTTTGTTTTCGCAGATACTAACAGTGCACTGGCAAAAAAATAAGTTAAAATCTATGTGGATGATTGGTGCTGTACAAACAAAACACAGAAGGAAACGTATACTGGAGACTGCCCAACCGAATGAACTGCTGGACAAGGAAATATACATGTGTGGTTGGACATTTAAAAAAGTAAAATTCGTAATGTCCTGTCGGTGCCGAATTCACTGAAGACATGATACATGCACGGATTGGAGAAGGATAGAACTGTCTCTGTTATTTTCCTTGAGTTATTTAGTGAGATTACAGAATGCATAAATCTGGCAAATGAGTCGAGGATTATACACTTCAGAAAAGTTGCAGTAATATTTTCAGTGATCAGACCACCGCTACGATCGCAAGTTCGAATCCTGCCTCGAGCATGGGTGTGTGTGATGTCCTTAGGTTAGTTAGGTTTAAGTAGTTCTAGGGGACTGATGACCTCAGAAGTTAAGTCCCATAGTGCTCAGAGCCTTTTGAACCATTTTTTGAAACTAGTAAAGAGTATAGGAAGGTGTTTTGTACTGAGTGACTAAAACAGTCAAACAACACTTCGAAAATGTGCCTCTGTTTAATGGTTTTGTTCAAATTTAAATAAGAAACTCTCGTGTTACAATGAGCCAATAATAGCAACCAAAGCATTAAGCCGTAAAAATCATATGCAAAATTTACTATAAAGATAGTGACATTTATAATAAGTAACCTTTACTTCCAAAGCAATTCGTATTTTCTCCTTGAGTTTCATTCTTCTACACATTTTTCTAACGCACACTGTGGACATTTTTATAAGCGGAGGTAAGTTTCTGGAAATTTCTTGTTTAGTTATTAGTGTAAGATCTACGGTCTCTATTGGAAGTCCCCCTTAAACATCCCAACAACCACCACCACCTCTATTGGATTGGATTGGCTTTGTCAATAATGATTTTTAATTCTGTCATCAAATGCCCCCACTTTCGAAATCAGTACTTTAATCTAAAAAGCCATGGATTCATGTCAGCAAATAACAACTCTGCTTTTTCCTTCACATTTTAAATTAATCAAATAAACTGGCTTGTTCTAGTGCGTAGTTCCGTTGCTTTGTTGTCTTTGGTTGTCGGTATTATTAAAATCCACTGCTCCGGTATGTCTTCATTTATTAAAATACAATCTCTGAAAAGCAGTTTGTTTTGAGGCGTATGAAATTCAGTGCTGTGTTTATCTAGGTTTGTTATTTTGAGTATGCGAATGGTGTCCATTGTCATGTAATCGTATCGGGTTAAGAAGTTATTTGTGTGTTCGAAGTTTGGTTGCGCGTTGCGCGATTACTTGCTAGTTGCAAGCAGTTATTTTTATCGGTGTACTGCTACAAATTATTCGATTGTTGTAAAAGACGTCTCCAGGGCTATTACGAGTCATAACATATCAAAATTGATGAAAATACGTCCTAAAATAATCTCCCTTCGTTGTCTCATACCATTATTATATATACTGTCTGATGTTTTTGGAGCATTAGTAACATCCAGTACTGGTATGTAATTTCACTGATAAAATAAAACCATTACCGTCGCACCCCTCCAGTTCTGTAGGACTACGGTTTTGTTGAATACAGATTTTTTAATATTGAACTGTATTAATCATCCCTTTTATGTGTAATCATGCTTATTTCTAGACCTCGGTATATTTATTTTATTACGCATTGTATCGCAGTCATGTTTTACGTAAAGTTTCATTGCTCACATCGAAATAATTGTGACGCATTGGCATTATTTCACCTAAACCAAGTATGTAAAGATCTGTATTTACGAATACCGGTACATGAAATGTGTGGATATTGTAATTGGAATTGTGAATAAGTTTTGTTTTAATTGTAGCGTAACTATGACTGTGTAGCTAATATCTAAACCCCAGAAAGCACCAAGCTGGTATTCTGAAGGGGGTGTGGAATCTGAGAAACAACCAGTATTCAAGAATATTGCTATCAAAAAGATGTTTTTGGGAGTTAATTTGACAAACTTAACCATGATAGCCTCATGATACTTATTCAAGAAACTGGACTAAGCAATAAATGCTTGTGTGTGAAAAAATAAACGTGTTTGGAGTCCAGTGAACAACATGAGCCATAGGTAGCCTATATGAACTGTGATGTCATATGGCATCTATGATATTTTGTTTGTTTCAGTGAAATATTTTGAGTGTGTGTTTTGATCATAATATGAAGTTTATTTTTTGTGGCTGGTAGCTTAGACTGTATTGTTTGCTAGGTGTACTTTAAGTCTAGGCCTACTGGAGATGCTGTTCGACTGGGGGAATGCTTGTGGCATACAAGATGTATATATGTGTTCATTTACATTGACAGGCTGATCTGTAGACTAGTGTAAACATATATCTAGGATAAGTTGGGTTGGTAGGTCATTCCACAGATACATTTAAGGTAGGTCATTCCATAGATACATTTGAGTACCTATGTGAGGCTCCATTTTCGAATTGTGGTCTGGTATTTTCAAGTTTTTAATATATTTGAAGGACTAATAGAAAGAACATCATGGGCCCAAAACTACCTTTTCTCACAGAGATCCTGTTAGTCTCTAGCATTTTATTTCGCTAATGTTTTCGTGTTATTAGTTATGTGAGCAGTTGATCAGTTCTGTGTCTTATATCTCCACCACGTTAAGGGTGTTGTCGTTCATAAGCTTGGTATCACATTTTTAACTAATCCTGTTGTTGGCATTTCAAAGATTGATTTGGACACAACAGTTCATAACCAGTTCTTTGTCTTGCCTTTCTCCAACCAGTCAGTTATAGAGAGGTCTGTGGTTTAACATGAACTCTAAAAACAGTGCAGTTTTTATATTAACAGATTGTTGCCAGAGGTTAAAGAGTGGTAAATGACAGAAGAAAGGGGTTGTGACATTTTGAAAACTTAAAGTAAGTGCAATTTTAGGGTATGCCTTCTTAGTCACTGTCCACGTTCTCAGACTAACATGTAAAAATCTTTTTATGTACCGTGATATCATGTCTTAGAGTTGAAGTTCGTTGTCGAGATAACAATAGGGGGAACAACCTTACACGTGAGGTGATATCAGTGCAAGAATCCAAATATTAAACAATGAAGTTATTAAGGAATTGTTTTATAAAGAAACAGTATGGCTGGTCACTACTGATAGTCAAGGAAGCAAGATCCCAGGAGGCCCTACTGCTGATTAACACTTTTAAAAGTGAAACACTAATCTTATTTTTCAGAACTATTCATTCTTGTCCTCACATCCTGTCTGTCTGCGTGAGGTAGGAACTAAGTTAAGGGGCCATTGGAAGTGTTCTGTTCCACCTGTCTCCTTTGACCCATGAGATAATGGTGTTGTGTGTGTGTTTTTGAATTGGTTTGTGTTTGTTGAGTTTAACATCTGATATTGGGTTCATTATCACTATGGTAACATGGGTTTATTTGAGTCTGGGTAGCCAGTGCTGTAATGTGGATTTGGAAATCTTCGTGCGTGCGTGTGTGTGTGTGTGTGTGTGTGTGTGCGTGTGCGTACGTACGTACTGGTAGCGGCGGTCAACCTAGGTGATTTTGTTGCATGCTTTTGTTGGTAATAAACTTTTATTTTTGTTTTAATGTGTAGTAATTCTGATGTTCTGTCTGTTTTACATTTATCGTACTTTGGTTGGTTTTAATTGATCTGGTGTATATACAAGTTTTTGCGTTTTCGAGTTGTTGAAGGTTTTGGTTTTTGTGATGTTTTTTGAGTTATGTTGGTGTGTGAAGTTTACATTGTTTTCATTATTATTATTATTATTATTATTATTGCTGGTAGGTATTGAGAGCTGCATTTGAGCTACATAGGTCAAGGGAAATGTCTGATTCCACTCTTCGGGTTGTAGCTATTGGTTCCTTGGTATCTGGGCTTCCTTTCAGCTGTATTGGTTCCTTGCTATCTGGGCTTCCTTTCAGCTGTATAGGTCGAGGGAAACATCTGATTCTGCTTTTCGTGACACTTATGCAGTCTAGGGAGTACATGCGCTGATCACGAGAAAAGTACCTATTTTTGAAGGAAACACGTATTTCTGAAGATATAAGCATATATATGCGCTGAATACCAAAAATTTTTTTATTTCAAAACTTGAGTGTTACAGTCATATCTGACGCGCTCTTCACCAAAAAAGTACTTATTTTTCATTTGGATGCAAAAAAAAAATCAGTTAACTGTCTCAAAATTTTTTTTGTATCAAAAATGACATATTGCATATGTATGCACGGAATTTAATTTTTTTTTTTTTTCTCTCTCTCTCTCTCTCTCTCTCTCTCTCTTCAAGAAAGGTGGAATTAATAACAAAATTGTGGAATGGATTTTCCCAAAACATTGACGCCAGAGAAATTCCGCCAGGTAGTTATTCAGCATAGCACGGTGAGTTCTGAAAGGCCTTATAGGATTTTTTCTTTAGCTTTTTGCCAGACTGACTTCATGTGATTTGTGGTTGCGTTTGTAAAGGGATCGAGAAAATAAAGCGAATGATTAACAGCCAGATTATTGTAGCCCAAGTTACCTATGGTGTTGTAAGTTGCCACAAATCAGAAACTGCTGTGGTTCCAGTAGCAAAACATACTGTTGCAAAATTGGCAGCAAATGGGTAGCATCACGTTGTGGCACAGCAACCATAAAGCTTTGCTTTGTCTCAACGTCATAACCACCAAAGACCCATTGCTCTCGCACCTATGACTTCGATGGTGCTGACGAAGCAGCTCTCGTCTATTTCAACAGTATGGCCAGGGCCGCCCAAAACTATTGGCTCAATTAAGAAATATTCATGGCAGATATCTCTACAAAATTAGCACCAATCGACCACAGTGTGCTCACTGCCAATTTTGAGCTCCCTCATTAAAAACTTTTGCCTATTGGGTTCGAAAACCCACATGTAAGACAGTTGCAAAATTTTAGAAATGTCTAAATGACTGCCAGCAAAAAATGACATTTTCCTGATTGAACATTTCTTTCTACAGTCCCTGCGAATGGAGCAGCTCCAAATTTCGCCATCTTTCCCTGTAGTTTTCTCCAGCTTCATCTCGTTGTATTCAACACAATACCCATTTTCACACACCATATCGTTCTTCATAAGATCTTGTTGCCTAGCCCATTGTATTGAGCTTTGGGTGTTCTCCATAACATGGTATAAATCTTCCATTACAAAGTCGCTCAAATCTGGAAAATTTCTCGCCATTTTGGCACATGCAGTAATATACGATACTTCAAAACGGACAGCCTCAACAGAAAAATATAGGTTGTTGGGCGCACTGATCAAGATGCATAACTGTGAGCAACAGGGACATATACCATATGCAACAATATGCAAAGCCAACAATAGCTATAATGGTTAGGATGTATGAAACTGTAAGCATTACCTATGGCTAAAGAACTCTGTGAAGAAATATATTAAAGTGTCTGCAGCATATTGGCATAGCAACATGAATAAGCTGGTGAAAGCAGACAGTTAATCTTTTTTTTCCCCCACCTCCATATGAAAATAAGTACTTTTTTGGTATTCCGCGCATATATATGCTCATATCTTCAGAAATATATTTGCTTCAAAAATAGGTATTTTTCTCATGATCAGCGCATGTACCCCCTAAACTGCGTAAGTGCCATTTTCGTTATTGCAGATGTTGGTTTTTTGGTATTGTGGGCTTGGTTTGAGCTATATAGGTCGAGTGAACTGTATGATTCCTGCTGGCTTTGTGGCTGTAGCATTATGTCGTAGGTTGAGACTTTTTTAGGGGTGATGTGATGTGATGTGATGTTTTGTATTGTTAAAATTAGGTTGTCCTTGCCCTAGACCCCCTATTTCCCGCGGTTGTTCTGTAGTTTCATTTTATCATTGAAGTAAGATTACTTTCACTGTTTCTATTTTCCTGCAGGTTTGTTGGCATGTGTACATAGTGACAATATTGACGACATTTTGTATACTCTGGACGTAGGCGTTTCTGTCATATGGATGATGTCATGGGTCAAAGCAGATGGATTAAATCGGATGCTTCCCTAATGCCGAGTTCCGAAGGTTTGATTGGATCTACTGACACTGCCTTTGACTGGTAGCATGCTACTGATGATGTGGTGTGTGTGATATCCATGCACAAAACTTCCACACAAACACATGGGTCGTTTCACAATGCCGTAATTAGTTTCAACCAGTCAGTGGTAGTCTTCAGACGAAAGGCATATGCTGAAGCTGACGGTAGACAGAGATTAGTTTCTGTTGTGTTCAATGTTGTTGAGAACAGAATGGAAACCAGTATGTGCCTTTACCCTAAAGGCGCTAGCTGGCTTGTCAAAATTGGATACAGCGTTGTGAAATGCTTGTGAGATTATGTCAAAAAATATATAAAAGAATTTTAGATCCCTTATCTCTAAAACAGTATGTCATTTTTTTCCATATTTATATTGCTTCTGCATTATTTTTAAATGCAAGTGGGGGAGCCTATGATTGTTTCGTTATGAGAATAGATAAAATTGTCGTTGCAGTGTGTGGCTGATTTCGATGAGTGATTTATGTCCAGCATTTTGATTATGTGATAGGTGAAAGCAGACGGTTGGTATTGATAAAAATCAAAATTTCTGTTATGTAAGCTAGGACTAGTGGGCCAGGGAAAAAACTAACTAATCGCTCGGTCATTTCAGAAAAAAATTGATATTTGCTGGATGAATTCCCGAATGTTTAATGGGTTTAAAGACATTTTTTAAAAAATTTTATTCTCAACATTTAGAAACAGTGGCTATTTTTTGCTTTTACAGGCATCTGTTTTTCTTTTTTTTTCTTTTCTTTTTTTTTTTTTTTTTTTTAAATTATTCAGTACTGAGTTGAAGAATCATTAACTGGACTATAAATTAAAAACCATGATAACCATGCTGAATGTATTCCTTAATATAGGCCCTACTTTTAATGGCTCAAACTTGTTGATTGCAAGCTAAAAAAGCGTATTCTTTAAACTATTTAATTGGATAGATAAAAATTCTACTCATCAAGCAGCGGCAGAACACATACATAAAAGACAGCTGTAATTGGCAAGCTTTTGGAGCCAGTGGCTCCTTCTTCAGGCAGAAGGGTGGAAGTGGAAGTAATCGAGTGAAGGAGAAAGACTGGAGAGGTCTAGGAAAAGGGGTAGATATTGGTTAAGTCACCCAGAACCGCGGGTCAGAGGAGACTTACCGTACGGGATGAGAAGGAAAGACATTACTTACGGTAAGTCTCCTCTGACCCGCTGTTCTGGGTGACTTTCCCGATATCTACCAATTTTCCTAGACCTCTCCAGTTCTCTTCCTTCACCCCTCTTCCGTCTTTTATGTGCGAGTTCTGCTGCCACTTGGTGAGTAGATTTTTTATCAATCCTAATTGTATTTTTCCAAAGTAAGAGTAATTTCTCAGCCTTAATATTTATTGTGCTATTACACTATACAGTATAACTACTTCTTATAGTGAGAAGCTTACACAAAATGTACACTATTTTAAAAAATTGATTTTTTGAATTTTTTCGTTCTTTGACCTACAATATCTTTGTAAGGAGAGCAGATAAAAGTCTGAAAATTACACACTTAATGGATCTTCATGATATCAAACTTAAATTGGAAGTAACAAACAGAAAATATTGTGGGGAAGGCTAACCAAAGACTGCAATTTATTGGCCGTACTAAGGAGATTGCCTACACTACGCTTGTCCGTCCTCTTTTAGAATTCTGTTGCGCGGTGTGGGATCCTTGCCACATAGGACTGACAGAAGTACATTGAAAAAGTTCAAAGAAGGGCAGCACATTTTGTATTATTGCGAAATATGAGAGAGAGTGTCACAGAAATGATAATGGATTTGGGCTGGACATCATTAAAAGGAAGGCATTTTTTGTTGCAACAGAATCTTCTCATAAAATTCCAATCACCAACTTTCTCCTCTGAATGTGAAAATATTTTGTTGACACTGACCTACATAGGGAGAAACGATCACCACAATAGAATAAGGGAAATCAGAGCTCGAATGGAAAGATATAGGTGTTCCTTCTTTCTGCGCTCTATACGAGATTGGAATAATAGAGAACTGCGAAGGTGGTTCGATGAACCCTCTGCTAGGCACTTAAATGTGATTTGCAGAGTATCCATGTAGATGTAGACAAGCCTGTACAAATCTGTGTGTTGTCATCCCCCTTCCACCAACATCTGTTCACTCACACTTAGTTAATAATGAGCCCTTGAAGTGTGCAGTTGAACAATGGAGTCTCAAAATAACGAGAATAGTTTTTTTAAGTGTTGGTTACTAACCTTGAAAACTCAATAGTGTGTCATTTAATTGCCAAAGTCAGGATAAATTTCTGAAGGGCAAAAGCAAACCTTGGCAGTTGATGAATGTATAGTTCTTGCTGACTTTTCTGAAAACTATTCCTTTGGTGTTCAAGTGAAATACAAGGGCGCCACTGGGTAAACAAACAGGCCACAGTTTGTCCATTTGTGTTCTGTTATAAAGATCCAGATAGACTAGAGTCATAGTTTTTGTGTTGCAAATGATTACTTTGAGCACAAAGCTACAGCAGTGCATGCTTTTCACCTGCAGTTAACAAACTACGTAAAACAGCACGACAGTTCCATAAACAAACTGATGAACTTCTCTGATGGTGCTGCAGGCCAATATAAAAGCAAACAAATATTAATATCTCCTTTCTCAAAGAAAAAAAGACTGTTGGCTCGGTGCAGAATAGCACTTTTTTGCATCATGTCCTGGGAAGAATGAGTGTGATGGCATAAAGGGTACAACAAAGCGAGCTGTCACAAAAGCTAGTCTGCAACGGACCTATGAGAACCAAATCTGGACACGTCAAGAAATGTTCAAATTCTTTAAAGAATAGGTAAAAGGGATTACGTATGTTTAATTAAATGTGAGGAAATATGAGAACTCTATGCCAATGTCTTGGAGGAAAGATTCAAAACTTGTCAGAAGATTAAAGGCACCCGATCTTTTCATTGTTTTATACCTCAGTCATACAACTTGCTCAACTGTAAGTTCACATCAACATCCTCTGATAGTGAATGTCATCACTGTGGAAAACTTGTACCACTGACACTTCAAAGTAAGGACATAGTGGCTTGTGTCTATGACGAACAGTGGTGGATTGCCAAAGTTGGTAACATTGCTCGTCAAAACCAAGATGTGGATGTTACATTTTACCAGCACCAAGAACTCCATTTAAAAAATTTGAAAAGGATCAACACGAGAGGCCCGTTAAAAATGCATTAAAGGAGTTGTCTTCTCCCCTGGAATTTATGACTGTGACTAGGCGAACATTTAACTCTGTGCCCAACATGAGTGAAGAAATATCTCTGTTGTTCAATAAACAATGTAGCAAAAACAAACAAGTTGAGAACGGGATAATGTAATGAATTGTCTCATTTTTTGAAGAGTTATCCTAGATATTTTTAAATTATGTAATTTATACACTGTTTCCATCAGCCCAGATATTGCAAACAGTAAGAAACATATTTTTGACTCATATTTGAAATTTTTTTTGTCCATGGAATCTCAAGGTTGAAATTTATACAGAAGTTTGATATCATAAAGGTCTATTAAATGTGTAATTTTCAGATTTATATCTGGTCCATTAACAAAGATTTGCAGACCAAAGAATGAAAAAATTCAAAAGATTTGTTTTTAAAGTGTTTCTAAGTATAAGCTTGTCATAATTGTTTCTCTAAAAAAAAAAAAGGTGTCTGTACTGAGTAGTGTAATACCACAAAATGTATTAAGGCTAAGAAACTACTCTTTGGAAAGATAGTATTAAAAATGGGTTTTTTAAATTTACAACCAACAACTTTGAGACATTAAAAGTGTATTCCCTAATACATTCAGCAGGGTGATCATGGTTTTAATTTATAGTCCAGTGTCTGCTGAAATAAATACCTCTTATATGAAAGGTCTGGGGCAATCCATTACTGAATAATTTAAAAAACCACAGACGCTTATAAAAGTGTAAGAAAGCCTGAAACAAAAATGGCTGCTCTTTCTAAACGATAACCAATAAATGTTTTTAAAAAATATTTTTGAGTCCACCAAACATGAAGGAATTCACCCAGCGAATTCTTTCTACGAGAATGCAGTTGTCTCTCTTTGTAATTTTATGGCTTTCTCAAGTATGTTTCCCTTTGGATACAATTAATTGATAGTTTTATGGTTTGGATGGTGTACGATCTTCCACGGAATGCTTGTATTTACTTAATAGGCACACGTTTAAAAATCCAAATATTAGATCATTATTTCTCTGAAGGAAACATTGTTTCCAGTATAAATCCTAGATGCAGAATTGTATTGTTTACATTGTGACTGCAGCACTATTCTTCTCTCACCTGTTGTATATAAATATTTCTGGAATAATTTTAACATCTGTTTAACAGGACACTAATGACAGCAGCAGAGAAGCTTGCCGCTGTTCCTGATGTGGATATCGACCCAGAAGGAACATTTAAGTATGTTCTAATACGTGTCTTTGGTCCAGAGGGTCCTGATGGCAAAGAACCGAGCAAATTAGTGGTCAGTAACTGGTAAACTAATATTTGGTCAACTTTGTGATACATTATTATTTGAGAGACAGTCGTTAGCATCATTTTTCAATTTTCTCAGTTGAATTTTTCTTCTGATGTCGGTGACTTGCAATGGGGAATTGTAGCCTAAGGTTGGTTGTTATCTGCATAACATAGTGTTTCAGTGTTTACTGTTAAATTGGAAGTGAGATGGTGGATGGCGATACAACTGAAAACGCACAAAAGATTTTCACTGAAACACTGTTGAACTACAGTTATGGCCCTGTGTGCTATGGTATCTTTGCCAGATAGTGTTGACAGAGGACATAAAAAAGCATTCAAAGAAGAGCAACGTATGTTGTTTTATAGCTAAGAAGGGGGAGTGCGCCATGGACATGCAGGGTGTATACGACCCGGAAGATCCGGGGAAAAACCCAGGAAATTTTTCATTGTTTTTGTTTTCAGTTAAATTTTTGTAATTTTGATTGGTAAGAACCGATACTCTAACAAAGGATATTACTGTGTCTCAATACTGCAGCAATAAAACATGAACAAGAGAAAAAACGAAAATAAAACTTAAATTTCAAGGGAAATGCACCATATACAGCAACAAAACAGTGCTCATACAAGTGTCCGCCAACAGTAAAATGTGTCAAAGGCTTTAGGAAGACTGTGCAATGCTTCGTAACAGCAAATTGCCTCCGCTGAGCGTGACGTCACAACTGTTTACATTAAATTCATTTTAGCAGTTACGAGCTCGATCATGCGCATGCACAGTTGAGTAGTACCTTCTCCCGCTTCTGGCTACAGAAATTGTTGGCTGTGTAAGCAGTCGCAGCAAGCAGCTAGATGCTACTGGGAAAAATTTTACTGGAGCGCCCAAGCTGCCAGATTTATACATGCGCAGGAGGTCCAAATCTGGGGGGGGGGGGGGGAAATTCATATTCTTGAGGGGGGGGCGGGGGAGGAAACCTTGTTTCACAAAGCGACTCGCATTCAGCGCACGTTAGTTCGTTAGTTTATCGATTATTCATATTACTTTGAAACTCATCCCTGTCGGTTTTTGAACATTTTTAACACATTCTAAGTTGATTTTGAATGAATCGTAAGTTGATTTGTGAATGCGTGCGTAGTGTACATGTTTCCTCTGTCAGTGGAATCTGACAGAGCTGAGCGAAGTAAGGCTGAATGGATGAATACCAACCGCTGTCTGATTGTGTGGTTGATTGTGTTTGCGAATGATGAGCGTTGTTGTAATTACTAGCGGAATCCATAGATTCAGACTACAGGAGTGGAAATAAACGAATAACACGTAAGAATGATTACGTATTACCTTCGTGGTGTATACAAGAAAATGAAATTTTGACAAAAAATTTTTGGGCAGATCGCTATACTAGTAAGGGCGAGTTGTACAGTCCCCAGCTAGCAGCTACTTTAAGTTCTCTTCTGGAAGAAGCACGGAAAATGTGTTGTACGACCATGTAACAACGCCTAACCGGAGAATAATCACGGGATAGCTAAACCGTTAATTCTGGTAGAGTTAATGAAGTTAACCTGCAAATAAGCTTTGGCATTGGCAGGAATAGTTACAGAATTAGCGATAACAAGACTGTTTGTTAGAATGATGAAGGAGAAGAAATGGGGGCATCACACAAATTATGGAACAATATGACGATTCCAAGTTCGTATAAAAATTTCATACTACTACTTTTCGATCTCGTGCTTGAGGAACGGGAGTGTATGAATGAAGTGTGAAACTATTTCCTAACGTAAAGCTTTTTGCTTGTAGTTGGCCTAATAGGCATTTGATATTGGTACTTTGTGAATTATTTTCTGTCCTTACAAAACAGACCGTTTGTGCCAAAACAGTCTCATTTATTTTGTGTGTATTACAATTGTTGTAGTATTAGAAAGGCCTATTTTGTTTTATCTAGCAGACAGTGACAAAATAGGTGTAATCAGATCGGGAAACAACACCAGTCTTGGGTCCTATTTGTATTAACAGCTTTTTCAGTATTAGACAACGACATTTCGACTTTTCGTGTAGCAAAATGTTTGACGAACTTTGATGAGGTAATAGATTCTTTCACAGAAGGAAAGCACTCCATGTAAAGCTGTACCGAGATTAGAGGGTAAAAAATTCTAGGAGCTAAGGATTGAAGAAACATGTATTGTCTTGCTTGTCTCATGTCTTTACTGGGTTTATATATCCTATATTTAATTTTATGTCACACAAAGCAGCAAGTTGTTAGCTGATAGGGAACAAAGAGTGCACATTTTCTGAAGAGTTCTTTTTTTTTAAAAAAAAGAGGGACAGAATGTCAAACCGGCCAACTGTAAACAGGAGAGGCACCACAGGACATTTTAATTTCCACTGTCCTGAATATGGTTTGATGGCATCCATTACAAAATATCAAAATATACACATTTCAATTCCACAGAGCGAAGTACAGTGACGTGCGATAGGAGAATGCTGTGTGAGGAGACGAGACACTGCACTTTGGCACACTTATGACATGTCTTACATTTCCTCAAACACACATGTTGCATGCATCAGACCCTTCAGAAAGACGTGCACTACAAAATGAACATATTTTTGTGTGTGTGTATATATATATAAAAAAAACAAAGATGATGTGACTTACTAAATGAAAGTGCTGGCAGGTCGACAGACACACAAACATACACACAAAATTCAAGCTTTCGCAACAAACTGTTGCTTCATCAGGAAAGAGGGAAAGACGAAAGGATGTGGGTTTTAAGGGAGAGGGTAAGGAGTCATTCCAATCCCGGGAGCGGCAAGACTTACCTTAGGGGGAAAAAAGGACGGGTATACACTCGCGCGCGCGCGCGCGCGCGCCCACACACACACACACACACACACACACACACACACACACACACACACACACAGACACAAGCAGACATATTACACGTTTTTTCGAAATTTTCCCGAATTTCTCCGTCCTTTAACGTGTTTTAGCGGCAACACAACCACGTAACCTTTATGCACATCGCTGTCTACCAACCCAAGTTCACCACAGGATCAACTTAACCAACACTTTTTCGCCTTTTTTCATACCAGATTTCCAGTTGCTTTCTAGTTCACCTTTATCTCTCCCCATATATTTTTATCTTTCATTTTCATTTCAACCTCATGTTACACTTTCCACCTTCTAATACCATGTCACCCTCACAACACCCCCACAAAAAAAAAATGGTCTTTAAATATGTCTGCTTGTGTCTGTATATGTGTGGATGGATATGTGTGTGTGTGCGAGTGTATACCCATCCCTTTTTCCCCCTAGATCCGGGACTGATGCGCAGAACAGTCTGAATTACAGTTGGGAAGTGGGTAGTCTACACGTGACCCATTTTTACATTTAGTGTTTTTGCTGTTTCCTCTTCATTTACTGCTCCCACATCAAATGAAGACAAAACAGATTTCTGTGGCCGGGAGCTATCAAGTGAATTAAAATACATTCACATAATAATGGAAGGCTAAACTGTGTTATTAGTTGCAGATTTTATTTTATTTCCATCTTTCTGACAGTCAAGCGTTAATTGCCTTTTAGAACAATGAAGTTATTTTTGTTGGTTTGGCAAAGAAATTTTCTTTCATTAATCTTTTCCACTAAGGCAGACAATATATTTGAGACAAAGTGTTTAATTCCACACACTGTGTTTGCTGCATTTCAAGTGCACATTTTCAACTTCTAGCACATTTGGCATTACGCCATAATAAAGAACCAAACATGAGACAGGACAGTACTGGTACTCCAAGAAAATTTACATCCCAAAAACCACATAGAAAAGCTTAATAACAGGTCGTGGGATTCTGGACATACAAATTTGCACTTTAAATGTGAACATTTTAGTATGGGTCACGAAATTCCGATTCTCTTGGAGTATCCTCTGATGTCTTGTTTCTTACATAATGTAAGATCTTTTAATGTTTCACACGTACGAACATGCGGGCTCCCTACGACATCGTAGCTGCGCTTGCGCGGTGACGCCTGTCATCTGGCGCTCTCTGGCAACTGCAGAAACGAACCTATTTCTAACAGGTCGTGGGAAAATATTTCGAATGGTGTGTTGAAAATCGTTACCATCAAAGTACCATTCTAGCAGTTACACCAGAACTATGTGAGATAATGTACGATGAATTTCTTAAATCACAAAGTGTTTGACTCTCATTTAAAAATCAACTCTTTGATGATGAGCCATTTAGATGAATTTTGAGCCTGGAAGATCAGACATTTATGTCGTTATTAAAAATTTTACTGGCACCTTTGTGTGATACATCTTAAATTGTAATACGCGCATGAAAGACCAACATTTTATGAGAAAGCTTAGCTTCTCTTGCAGCGTATTAATCTGATAGACCAATATTATATGTGAAGGCTTTGCGTTTCGTTTAGCAACACTATTTACATTAATTTGAGCCATTAACTTTTTCTGTTGGTGTGTTCGCGCTACTTAACAGTGATGTTGCTGTTGGTTGACTACATCACGTGTCCTAAGCTCTGAATACCTGCTGTGATCGGCTGGCGAAATCGCATGAAATGAGCTATGACTAACTTACAAAAGCGCATCCCAATCTCAATTTCAATGCTTTGGAAAGTAACATGCGGTGTTTGGTGGAATTCGAGTTTATACTTTCCTAATACAAAAATATGCAGCATACATGTTGCTGCACATCAAAGATCTTTCCAAAATGCGTGTTTTTTTTTTCCTAAAGCGCCAGGAAATTCTACGCCCGTGTATAAAACCATAATCAAAGGACTTATAAGTTATACAGTTCCAAGAGAAAATATACCGTCAGTTAACAGGGAAAAAGTATGTTTTCACTTGGGGGAAAGTGTATTTTTGACTGAGAAATCCGGGAATTTTTTTTCCTTGTCCGCATATACCCTGACATGATATACAAGTTGGGGTGACAGTCATTAAAACAAAGGTGTTTTTTGTTATGATGAGATGTTTTCAGGAAATTTCCTCTGAATGGCAAAATATTTTGTTGGCACCCACCTACATAAGGAGAAATTATTATCGTGATAAAGTAAGAGAAATCAGAGCTCCCACAGAAGCTGTTGAAGAGTGGAATGTTACAGAAATAGTCTGAAGGCTTTTCGATGCATCCTCTGCCGAACACTTAAGGATACAGGATACTTATAAATGGTGGAAAAATCAAAATTTTTTAAATGACTTTATTAAATTCTATAGTCTTTCCTGATTACATTGATATATACACTGTAGGGTTTGAAATGAAAAATGACCTATACATACCAAATTTTAAAGTTACGGTCATGTACGAGGTGCGACAATAAAGTAATGAGACTGATTTTCTTTGCAAGATGTGGCACCCCTGCAGGCTTGCGTAGGCACAATATCTGTGACCTTGGTCTATAAGCCGCTTCTAGTTCAAGCGGCATGTTGAAGCAACTGCTCAGTCATTAGTTGTGCTGTAATAAGTTAACACGTGTTAGTGTCTCTCATCACAGAAATGGAACTGCATAATATTGCGCAACAGTATGCCATTTCTTTTTGCGTTAAATTGAGTGAAAACGCGATGACAACTTTTACGGTAAGCTTAAGAAGGCTTTTGGAGAGGAGGTTATGTCAAAAGCTCAAGTTTTTGATTGGCATAAAATGTTTAGTGAAGGCAGAACAAATGTTGAAGATGAAGACTGCAGTGGACGACTGTCAACCTCACGGACGGATGTCAACTTGGCCAGGGTGCATGAACTCATAAAATCTGATAGAAGGTTATCCATGAAAATGATTGCAGGAGAACTGCACATCAATCGAGGAACGCTTTGTCTAATAATAACATTGCTGATAATTGGATTCTGCATCACGATAATGCACCATCCCATACTGCTCTGTCAGTACAGTAATTTTTTACCTCAAAACAAATTTCGGTACTGCCAGAGCCACCTTATTCACCAAATATTGCTCCGTGCAACTTTTTTCTCTGTCCAAGAATCAAAATGGCGGTCAAGGACACCATTTTCAAACAACGCAAGATGTCCCAAAAGCTGTGACGAAGGTCTTGGAGGATATTACAGAAGATGAGTTCCAGAAATGTTACCATCAATGGCAGAAGTGCTAAAAAAAGTGTGTGCAATCAGAAGGGAACTTTGAAGGAGACAACACGAAAATTGACTAAAACTGTAAGCAACATTTTTTTTCACATCAGTGTCATTACTTTACATTCGCACCTTGTATACTGCCATGCCCCCTTTATTTCTGTTACAGAAACCAGTATTATTTTGAAAAGAACTGTGCACTTTCTTTCTGTTTCCAGCGATTATATGTATGATACATTGTATATGTTGGTAACAGTGCAGGTTTCTAGCGTCTGTAAATGATTATCTTTGCAAGTATTTACTTTTGTGTTCTGAAGCAGTTTGTTCACATGTTAATAAACGTTTGTTTCCCAAGCGCTACATATATTTGTGAAAATACATATTTTTTAGTGTGCCACACATCAAGAAATTCAATAAAAGGAAATTCTGTGGTAACCAGTTCACAAACAAAACAAGCCACACTGTTGAAAGTAACCTATGTGTCAGTTCTTCAGTGAAGAAATTCGCACATGGCACGCCTCCTGGTGATTCAAATTTTTGTGTTAAAAATGACGCTGTTTGTAGTGGATTTGTTGTTGTTGGTGTGGGTATCTTATCTTCTTTGATAAAGGAAGTGGAAAAATGTAAACAATGTGATGGTGTAGGCTGTCTGGAAATAACTGAACAACAAAGTAGCAGGAAGGGTTTAGCGTCAAAATTAGTTGGTCTGTGTAGATCCTGCAATAAATCTACCTCGAAAATGACTTTGAACATTGTGCATAATTCATATGATGTGAATTTGAGGTTAGTGTACGCAATGCGTGCAATAGGAAAAGGAAAAAAAGGCTGCACAAACGTTTTGTCATTTGATTGACTTTCCTCCTCCCAGTAGGTTCAGCAAGTACATAAGAATACTTTTAGGTGCCTTGACGGTTGTGTCTAAAGCATCTATGAAATGTGCAGTAGAAAAAACTGTTAATATTAGTGAAACAAGGGACATTGCTGTTGCACTTGATGGGACATGGCAACATCGAGGACATCGTTCCTTGAATGGTGTTTTAAGTGCCACTTCTGTGGAGAATGGAAAAGTTGATGATGTTGAGTGCTTATCTAATTATTGCCACATCTGACATAGTAACACTGAAGGACATATTGAACATCAGTGTTATAATAATTATGATGGTTACAGTAGAGGTATGGAGTGTGATGGAGCTCTAAAATTATTTCAGGGGTCAGTGCCCGTTTATAACGTTAGATATACAAAGTACCTAGGTGATGGGTACTCTAAAGCTTTCAATAAAATTAATGAGTTCAATGTTTATGGTGATAGCTTCGTAACAAAACTGGAGTGTTGTGGACATGTGCAAAAGAGGATGGGTGCTAGATTGAGGAAGCTAAGAAGTGAAATGAAAGGAAAATTGCTATCTGATTGAAAATCTCTGTCTGGCTGAGACAGATTGACAGAAACTGAAATAGACCTCCTTCAGAGGTATTAAGGACTGGCCATTAGACAAAATGCACCTCTGAATGATGATACAGCAATGAGGAAAGCTGTATGGGCCACCTACTTTCATAAGTTGTCCACAGATGACCACACTGTTCATGGACTTTGCCCTAAAGGAGCAGATTCTTAGGTGTGGTTACCAAAAAGCAAAGGAAAGTGGTCAAATATACTATCAAAATATCATAAGCATTATCTCCTTGAGCCTGTTATGAATGAAATAAAACCAATTTTTAGAGACCTGAGTGGACCCCGTTTTGCTTAGTACCACATTTACTCGAATCTAAGACGCACCTGAAAAATGAGACTTGAAATCCAGGAAAAAAAAATTTCCCGAATCTAAGCCGCACCTGAAATTTGAGACTTGAAATTCAAGGGGAGAGAAAAGTTTTAGGCCGCACCTCCAAATCGAAACAAACTTGGTCCATTGTAATATGAGACACAATTTAGGTCAAATGAATGACGATACAGCTACAGTAGTTTGGTTCGAGTCGTAAGCTCAGTAGTTAAGCTTTACCAGGTAGCCATTGCTATGCGTCAGGCGCTCCGTCCGTATTATACGGGTACCCTTCCTCTTTCGTGTACTTCGTTAGCGAAACAATGGCAAGAGACTGCTATTTGCTGTTACCTACACTCCTGCTTTCTTTGAGAATGATCAACAAGAACCAAATAATAGACAGCGTATGATAGAAGATATTCTGAACGGGAGTTTAGCGAAAATTTTTCTCCGTTTGAAAATCTTTGCAGGCACCTCTTTAGTACATTACATTCTGCACTGAAATTAGTCATCTTAGATTTAAAAATCTAGTCAATTGCCGTGCTTCATTTCTGACTGTATCACTATTAGGCATAAGAATAATACAAATATAAACATGGGATGATATCTATATTTTTCCGCGTTTGCTGTTGTCTCACTCTAGTTTCGTAGTTTATTAGGCAGACAGGATTTAAATGAGTTAGCAGCAAACACGAAAGAATACATGGCAAAATGTTTATATTCTAATTATTCTTATGTGAAGAGAATACTGCATGCTATTCACAATTCATAAAAGTTCCTATAAGGAACCATCTCTTCTCACAGTTAGGAAAAAATTCAGAACGTAAAGTTGGCCATATTGACAAACATCCCAAACAGTCTTGCCAGTCGGATTTTCGTAGTGCGTTGAAATGCTGCTACATTCAAAGGTGCACAATACGGAATTTGTATTTACTTCGTTGGATAATGTATGAAAATGCAGTGGTCGAAACTCAAGACGGAGGAAAAACTTGTCTGCCACCCCCCCCCCCCCCCTTTTTTTTTTTTTAATGCACTCATGCAGAGGGTTTGGCGCCAGTATTTATCTTTGTGCCTGGCCTGCAAAGCATGCCTGTGTAGTGCTACATATCTTCGACAGCAGAAGTTAGCTGTGGCGGCACCTACCAACATTTTCCAGAACTTCCGCTTACTTTGCACTCGATTCTAAGCCGCAGGCTGTTTTTTGGATTACAAAAACCGGAAAATAAGTGCGGCTCAGATTCGAGTAAATACGGTAAATGTCTTCATGGGGGCACTCAGAATACAAATGAAAGTTTCAACCATTCCATACGGGAAAGATTACTCAAGAATGTTTTTGTAGGACTAAATACATTAAAAGTTGGTGTACTAGATGGTGTGCTATGTTTCAATGACGGAGTGATAGGAAGGTAGGAAGTCCTGAGAAATTTGGGCATAAAATGTGGCTCTAATATGAAAGATCAATTTCTTCTGTGTGACAGACAACGGGTGCATGAAGCTGAAAGATTCGCTCTTCAAGTTACCAAAGAAGCAAGAAGTGCTAAAAGGAATGCCAAGAGGAAGCTTGAAGATGAAGAAAGGCTGCAGGATGTAGACTATGCTTCAGGAATGTTCTGAGGCACAGTTTAATTGGACTCATATGTTCATTCGCAATTTCCCGCTAGTTGTTTTCTTCAGAATTCAGGTACAAATATTTCCTAAAGTTTATAAAGCATTGCTCTAATTTTTTCTGTAACTTTTGGTAGTCCATACTTATGTAGTAGACCTAAGCTTTATTGCAGAATCAGGTAAATCATAGAAAAAATAACATTTTTATTTGGAAAAAATTATAAATATTAAAATGTAAGATGTGATACTTTTTTATCCTTGTGATATACGTAATAGGTGGAATTAAATAGGTCTAGTATCTCAGCCATGTCATGCATGTCTGGTAAAAATTTGGTCTCCTTCAAATGTATAACATTGGATTAAATGGTACCTCAGTTTGAGGAAGAATTTCCTTGTTACTTTTTTTAAATAACTCTAAGCAGGTTCAAAAATATTCAAAATACTTCTAATTTGTTTAGAAAGTGTGCTCTATTACCTGATATCAACAAAAAATCTGAAAACATATACATTATAAACAGTGCCTGAAAGAAATATAATATTGAGCTGGAAAAATGCCCCGTATCCTTAAGTGTGAACTGCCAGATAGCCGTGTAGATTTACACGAGAAATATCGTCTGGTTTGCACTGATGATGTAATGATGTGAGGGGGCTGAATGCAATTTTTTTTTTTTTTATGCCTGCTTTGGTGACGGAAGCAGTGCATTCAACTTCCAGAAAGAAATTATCTCACAAAACAGGCCTTTGACTAAACTTCATAAAGTGCCGTACTGTGCTGGTTTATGGTATAGAGCAGATGTTACCAACAAGTATTCCATTGGTTCTCCATCATTTGAAAAAACGTCGTTTTCACTAAAACACAGCTACATTTACAACTCCATTTTTCCTGTACAGTGTTCTATAATACATACAATTGTGACTTTAAATGACAGCTTTGAATTATCAAGGGCATCAGTTTTTTTTTCCAAATTTAATGTGCCATTATCAACAGAATGATTGCATGCAGATCATTATATTGGCGTGTGAGGTTTTGGGATTGACATTTATTTTTTTTATCGCGTATCTTGAGACTTTGAGCCAAAGCTCGTGGGATGAGATGGTACCTAGTTTACAGAAAGCTGAATATAAAATTTATAAAAAAAAAATTACAGAATTAATAAAATATGAAATTAAGAGAAATTAGGATAAATTACATGTTGCATAGAGAAGTTCTCATGTATTGTGAGGGTCTCTTGTGCAGAATTGTAGCATACCAGAAGGTAACCTTTGTGTGTGTGGATTTGAATACTTACGTGTATCACTCTTTTTTTCTGCCCTGCTGGGAAATTTGAAAAAAAAAAAAAAACCTGGAGAAATCTTGTTTTTTGTCTCAGTAGATGAAACAGTTTGTTTACTGGGATTTCCTGCATCGTCGCTGGCTGGATGCAGCTTAATACATGCACCGCTTCCCTACTCCCTCATTCTTACTGCTTCTCCACTTCCTACCACTCCCCTCAGCTTGCAGTCAGTGCTGCCACCACTTCTTGCCACTAGCCTAGTAGCTGCCGATGGGAGGCGTGAGGGGTGGTTTGTTTTGATATGATTCTTGGAGATTGTTGACCCAGTGGCTGGAGACAACGGTCATATGTGCACAAGTTGTGTCTGAGTGATTTTTTTTTTTTTTTTTTTTTTTTTTTTTTTTTTTTTTTTTTTTTTTTTTTTTTTTTTGTGTGTGTGTGTGTGTGTGTGTGTGTGTGTGTGTGTGTGTGTGTGTGTGTGTGTGTTATTTTCTGAGAAAGGCTATGGCCGAAAATTTAGTTGTGAGAGTGTGATTGTCTTTTCTACGTGTCTGTCCATGGTTCAGCGATCATCTTTACGGTGAGTTGCTACCTATCTTCATTAGCATTAATTCTCAGAGTATTTGCACAAATTGATGGATTTATCACCACCATCTCATTTCGTCAACATAATGTCAGTGACTTGTGTAAAGCTGGCCACATGAATGGACTTCCATGATGGGCCAAAACCACAGGCCATTTCTGTGGGTCTCTCTAACGGATTGGGGCTGCCGATTTGAAGCCCATCGTTTCCCAATAATGTGCAAGCCCTGCCCATCGGATCTAGTCTCGCCGATCTGCTCCCAGGCCGGCTCTGTTTGTGTGTGGTATAATGCAGTGGGTTTTCGTGATTTATCCGAGGACTCAGGACTGTGGTGCTCCTCGGCAGGCCAGAGGCCACGGGCGATGGAGTTCAGGAATTGTGACTTTCTCACTGCAAGTACATTGTGCGGTACATTGTTTTATAAACATTTTATTTATTCTAGTACATTTTGGGGCTTAGAAAATAATTTATACAGGATGTACATATCTTTTTTTTTTTTACGAACATTCAGTACGCGAAACATGAGTGTCCCGGCAGACATCAATACAGTAATCGAATTCGTGTCATACCTGTCCCAGCATGGCATCGTCAATTGCGATATTTGTTTCTCGTATTCTCTCCCGGAGCTCTGCTACATCACGTGGTAGAGACCATACATACACCGGATCTTTAATGTGTCCCCACAGAAAAAAAGTCACACGAAGTGAGATCTGGTGTTCAGGGAGGCCATTTCATGAAACAGCTGTTCCCTTCTGTAGCACGGCCAGTTCATCGATGCGGCAGCTCCGTATTCAGGTACCCACAAACTTCACGATGAAAATGGGGTGGAGCCCCATCCTGCTAAAAGATGAACGGAGAGCCCAATTGCATCTGAGGCATCAGCCATTGCTGCAACATATCCGAGTAGGAATATCCAGTGACAATGCTCTTGGCGAAGAAGAATGGCCTGTACAGTTTTCGACACGACAAAGCAAAAAAAAACATTTACATTTAGCGAATCACACCCAAATTCAATGCATTCGTGTGGATGCTTTGTACCCCAGATTCGACAATTATGCCTGTACACTTTCCCATTAGTGTCAAAAGTGGCTTCATTGCTAAAACTTAAGTGATCAAAATTCCATCCCCGTCCTTATTCAATTGTTGCAACTGTGAACAAAACTCAAAACACTTGTCTTTGTCGTCGTTATTGACCTTCTACCCTAGCTCCAGTTTGAATGGTTTCATAGACAACTTCTGTCGCATGACTTGCCACAGTCAGTGGAGCCATTTCGAGTTCATGGGATGTACGACGCACCAATTTCTTTGGACTCCTTATGAATGTCTCTCGTATGCAATCCAAATTCACTTCACTCACACTGGGATGTCTGCTTCTCTGTGCTGGGCACAAGCAACCCGTCATAATAAATTTGTTGTGCCTTCCTTGTTGGTGGTTTCTTACCGTACTTTGTTCTAAACATCCATTGAACAGCTGTAGCACACACTTTTTTTGTCGAACTCCAACACACAGAAAGTTCCCTCCGCACCTGAACTTGCCATATTTATGACTGGTGCTATCGGCAAATCACCAAAGTATGCTGTGGTGGTATACATGAAAAAGAACTTTCAGGGTTTCTCTTCAAAATGACATATGTGTGATATCTGTGCTATGTTTGGTTCTTGTGCAATAAATAATTGAAAGTGTTCCCAGATGTAATGTACACCCTGTATATTAGAAAGTATGAGCGATAGGAAGAACAACTTGTGGCAGTCACAGGCGGTTTGTATGCTATGTACCTGTATATTTTGGCCTGCCTTATATACTTCTTTCAATAGGCCTACTTTTTTCTGAGGTTATTTCTGAAATCAGTGTAGGTATTTTAAATCTGCCTTGTGACTTCAAGGAAATGCGTATTTGTGTCACCAAATATGTTTAGTTTTATTGAAATAAAATAACATCAGTGGTCTTAATGGAATATTATATACCATTGTCTTTCTTTCTCCATCTAAAAACTGTTCATTACAAAAGATGCTGAAATTAGTACTTAAGGTTTTTGCTCATGAGGGGAAGAAATACAGAAGTCCTTACATTTTTTTTTTTTTTTTTTTTTTTTTTTTTTTTTTTTTTTTTTTTTTTTTTGTGAACTTGTCTTTACTTGCCCTTGAGACCTCGAAATTTGTCAGGGAAAAATGCTAAAACTTGCTGGAAATCGGGGAACGTCACTTGGGGGAACTTGCGGCAACCCTGAATGTTCACAAGCTGGCACTGCAGAGCTTACTGACTGCATTTTTCAGGGATGAGAAAATCCTTGCCAAGTGCACAGAATTGGCCCAAACTATAACACCATATGAGATAACAGAGCAAAAGTAAACAAGCTTTTGTGTTTGTGTCCAAGACATAGTGTATAGTGAAGACAGAAGTGTTCATTTTCTGCTTAGGGTGTTGAACATGATACTTCTGAGAGAGCTTTTCATCTATCTTCAGTCTTAAGAATTTAAAATGTCTGTTCGACCAGCTCAGGACAAGACTATTTCTATTTTACAAGAGTTCAGTTGTTGGCAGTGAAGTATTAATCCGTTCTCCAAAAGCCATGTGCTGATGTTGCCAACTACCTTGTCAGCTAGATGATTTACGTTATGTTCAGTGTTTTCCGAGAGAACACATGTCTGAATATACAAAAGCTTTCATTTGCATTTGCAGCAGAAGCTCCTGTGTGTGTTTCCTATAGATAGTGGATATAACAACAGCTCCGTTAAGTTATGTTTTCAGATTATTTTTGATGCCACAATTTCCACTCACGTTGCTACTTTTGTGTTTTCTTCTTGCTTAGTACTCTTGATACATTTTGTTCAAAGTTTGACTATGGTTCCTGTTACTAGGTGCGAGGATACAAGTGAGTTGGCTTCCATTCGGACGTCTATGATGAGACGATGGACAGGGTGAATGGCCTCGGCGTTGATACAGAGTGCACTGGTGGTGGCAGAATACAGCACGACCCCAGTGCCAAGGTCATCAAAGTGTACAGCTACTCACAGGTAGTACCAAAAGCAGTGAGTTGTAGAAATGACAGTATGTGTCATCTTGAGCTGTTATTCAACTTAATTTTTTACTGTGTGACTGGTTTCAGTTGAAGACCATAATGGTTTCAGTTGAAGACCATTTTCAGGCACCTGTTGTATATACAGCGCGGATACGGGAAAATTTGGGATGAAAAGAATGTTTGAAAATTATAGTAACAATACAAGCAACACTTACAGAATTTGATTACCAGCAAAAACTATATATATCAAAAGAATACAATGTCAGAAATATAAATTAAATATCCACAAGCATTGTATGTATTGTTACTACAATTTTGAAATATCCTTTTTGCCTGAATTTTTCCTGTTTCTATGCTGTGGGAACAACAGGTGCTCGAAAATGGTCTTGACCAAAACTGGTTGCATCGTAAAAAAAAATTATCAACAGCTTAAAGTGTTACATGATGTCATTTCTACAATTCGTATAAGCTGCAGACCACAGTTAACAAAAGATATTTTAAGAACAGTGAAGTTTCTGTTCATATGTTGTGTGCCCTATAATTCAAGTATTTTTAAAGCTTTTAAGAATGTTATACGCCAAGCTCCTCCATGGGAAAGCAGTTTCTGCTTTGGTTACATGGCACAAATTATAGAATACCTTGTTAGATGGTCAGAAGTAAATGTCACCAGATGTTAATACCTGTAAATCATCATCATGCTTCTTACAACCGTGTACAATAATTTGGGTGTGGTGGTGTGGACAAGTGTTATGGTTGAAATGGCTACTGTTGTTCTGGGTAGCAGCCATGATTATGAAACTTCCTGACAAATTAAAACTATGTGCCGGGCCAGGACTACATCCTGAAACCTTGCCTTCCGTATACAATGCTGATACCAACTGTGCTGTTCAATCTGATTCAGGATTTTTTCTTACACCTTTCAGATTACTTTTGAGGCCACAATCCTTGCTTCCACTTGTATATTTAGTGAGAGAGAGTTGTATATGTAGCGAGAGAGAGAGAGAGAGAGAGAGAGAGAGAGAGGATCTTCTGTCCCATAATTTTATAACATTATTATTATTAATATTATTATTATTATTATTATTATTATCAGCTTCTGTATCTTTTGATTGAGTATAGTTACGGCAGCACATGAATTGTGGTGAGCCTGGTGTTTTTACAAGACTTTTTCCAGTTGCCAGGACAGTTGTCATAATTACTCAAATCAACAATTCCTTGCACTTGGAGCAGACCAAATGATTCCTCTGTACCCCTCGCACCTATTTTATACTTTTCAGACTGTGTTTCACACATTTTGTGACCTACCTGTTTCATTTAACACAGTTAATACAGTTGCAGATTGTGGGTACGTGTTTAATTTTTTTGCACGGTTACTGCTGCTTGTGTTTCAGTGTTGTGTACAATGCCAGACCCATCAATAGAAAAATTAATTCTGATGCTGCATCTTGCACATCTGTTCTGAAGGTCTTTACACACTCCCTTTTTCTGCTGCTTTTGTGTTGTGATGTGTGGTGTAGAAAATTTCAGATTGCTTTACGGTTTCATGTGCTCTGTATTAGATGCAGTTTTAGTGTACGTACAAGCACATTGTTTACCTATGATGTAGTTGTAGTTAAGAGTTCTCGTTTTAGTGTTTAATTATTATTGTGATATGTAGCACACTGTTTAATTGTACTTTAGTTTTAAAATACCCAAGGACTGCTTCATTTCAGGGGTTTGGGAAGGCAGACCACAGCAAGACTGTAGAAATTCTGAAGACTGCATATCCTGTTTACAACATTACTTGGAGTGATGAAGGATACTGATCTGCTCAGGTAATTAAATTTACATATGTGGGATACATTCAAAATGTCTCTGACATTACGACAACCTTCATAATGAATGAAGGTGATATTTTTTCCATTTAAGCTGTTGTATTTTAATAAGACCTCTCCTTAATTATACAGGGTGATTCAAAAAGAATACCACAACTTTAGGAATTTAAAACTCTGCAACGACAAAAGGCAGAGCTAAGCACTATCTGTCAGCGAATTAAGGGAGCTATAAAGTTTCATTTAATTGTACATTTGTTCGCTTGAGGCGCTGTTGACTAGGCGTCAGCGTCAGTTGATGCTAAGATGGCGACCGCTCAACAGAAAGCTTTTTGTGTTATTGAGTATGGCAGAAGTGAATCGACGACAGTTGTTCAGCGTGCATTTTGAATGAAGTATGGTGTTAAACCTCCTGATAGGTGGTGTATTAAACGTTGGTATAAACAGTTTACAGAGAATGGGTGTTTGTACAAAGGGAAAAGTTCTGGACGGCCGAGAATGAGTGATGAAAATGTAGCACGCATCCAGCAAGCATTTGTTCGCAGCCCAGGAAAATAGACTCACAGAGCTAGCAGAGAGCTGCAAATTCCACATTCAACTGTATGGAGAGTCCTACGAAAAAGGTTAGTTATGAAACCTTATCGTCTGAAATTGGTTCAAGCACTGTCTGCAGCTGATAAGATTAAAAGAATCGATTTCTGTGATTTTATCCTTGCTCAAATGGAAACAGATGAATCTTTCGTTTCAAAGATTGTGTTTAGTGATGAAGCAACTTTCCACACTAACGGGAAAGTCAACCGTCACAATGTCTGTATATGGGGCACTGAGAATCCGCGGGAAGCAACTCAGTATGAACGTGACTCGCCTAAGGTGAACGTTTTCTGTGCCATTTCAGCCAATAAAGATTTTGGTCCCTTTTTCTTCGAAGGTGCTACTGTAACTGGACTACAGTATCTGGAGATGTTAGAGAATTGGCTGTTCCCTCAGCTCGAACAAGAAGCACAATAATTCGTATTTCAGCAGGATGGAGCGCCACCACATTGGCACTTATCTGTCCGTAACTACCTGAACGTCAACTACCCGAGGCGATGGATCGGCCGCCAGGCAGCCCGTGACGGAGCACTTCATCACTGGCCTCCAAGAAGCGCTGATCTTACCCCCTGCGATTTTTTTTATATATATATATATATATATATATATATATATATATATATATATATATATATATATATATATATATATATATATATATATATATATATATATGGGGGTATGTTAAGGATATGGTGTTTCGGCCACTTCTCCCAGCCACCATTGATGATTTGAAACGAGAAATAACAGCAGCTATCCAAACTGTTACGCCTGATATGCTACAGAGAGTGTGGAACGAGTTGGAGTATCGGGTTGATATTGCTCGAGTGTCTGGAGGGGGCCATATTGAACATCTCTGAACTCGTTTTTGAGTGAAAAAAAACCTTTTTAAATACTCTTTGTAATGATGTATAACAGAAGGTTATATTATGTTTCTTTCATTAAATACACATTTTTTAAAGTTGTGGTATTCTTTTTGAATCACCCTGTACAGTTAGTTCTGGCCCAAAAAGCCATTTTAAATGTTTTTAAAGTACAACAAACAGTAGCATTTCTACTGTAATTTGTAAGCCATGATGAACAGTAGCACATAGTGTGAGTTTGCTGCCTTTTTATTTCTGTGAGACCTCGCTATGTGTGTAAACCGAAAAATGGCTTTTCGAGCTGAAACTAGTTGCTTAACTAAAAATATTTTTAGTAACTATATTATCTTAAGTTGAAAAGTATCGTTTTCATCCAATGACATTAATAATTTTTGTGTCCTCTTTTTCACTTTTGCCATGTGGGTGTGTTCTGAGAAGGTCTATCACATGTTTGTTTCTAAGATTGGTACAGTTGTTTTCTGTCATTAGTTATTGTATGCTGCTTTTGACCACTGAGAATCAAATTTTTCAACTGTTTAATATCAGGCTTTAGCAGCAAGTTTTTTTACTCAAGTGTTAAAAGGTGTTGTATCTAACAACTATTTTTGTTATCTGAAGATTGCCATGCAGGAACTCAACAAACTAGTTCTGATCTGATTCAAAGATTGCATTCGTTTTGTTGGTAGAGACAGTGGGGAGCTGTCCTCTTCAGTCATCATTATCCAGAGGTGAAGCTAGTTTCCTTCAGTAGTGGCTGTCATTATTGACTTCAGTCTTCAAGAGTGTGTCTCAGAAATCATTAAATCAGCAGCAGACTGTTGGTTTATTGCATGAAGAGATTCCAAATACTGCTTTAAATTCACTTCTATCTTAAATTCAGTGCCATGTATGAATGTCTTCTTTTAAACTCCATTGCTACCTCAGTCTAACTGATGTGTGTACAAAAGGAGTGAACAAGTGGCCCGTGTAATATGCCTAGTGTGTTAACAGTGTACACCACTACACTGTCTATTTTAGAAAATGAATCACTCTGCAGCAACCCAGAATGTCTCAGAATTCCCACACTATGCAGTACAGTATCCAAAGATTGTTGTTCTGTGAAAAGAAATCCATTGGTGTTAATTAGATGTGTACTGTACTCTCCATTTAATGTACAAAAGCAGTTGTCCAGTAGCAATCCATTGCAAGAGGAGGGACAATTTCCAGTTTTGTTATTTATTTTATTTACCCATTTAAATAAAGCTGACTTAGGAATTTTCCCTTATGTGGGGACTGTTTGTACTAGATAATGTGTCTATTTGAAGTTCTATATTAGTATATTTTGCTGTTCATGTCACTTCTGCGTAATTTTTCATTGATTGTATCGATACTTGTTTGAATTCTGATATGTTGTGAAATTTCAAACATTTGGGAATCCCGTGATAAACTAGTACTATTAGCGTCAATTGTAGGCTTAAACTAAATTGTGCTCTTTCAAAAATTTTTAGAACAGTATGCCTATTATCCTCATTCAAAATAGTCTGTCTCTTATTTTGTTGTCCAATTATGTGAGAAATAGTTTAGTTTCAGAATTTTGAGATGCCTGCAAAACTATACTTTGTAAGTTAGTGCTACCAGTGTTTTGTATACGTAATTTACGTAGCAAATCAATGCTTTGTGGTTCACAGCTCAGCCAAAGTATACATCATCCCTGAATTTCATTGTATATCAATGCAAATAAATGTGTATTTTTGAGAATATTCGGAAGTTACCATTGTCCTTTGCATAATCTGTGAGCAGTCGGGGTTTGTGATGTAGTTCCTGTAGCAGATTTTCTGCCAGACATTTTGTGTTACATCTGGTTTTCCCTTAACGCTCTACCGGCCAGAACTCTATTGGATCTTTTTTTTGCAAACTTTTATACATAAATATGTTACATTGAGTGATAAATTGAATAAAAAGTTGTTTTGAAAAGTTTCAGTTTATTAGAACAAAAACTACAGACGTCCCATTTTTGGGACATTGGCCAAATGCGCTATCCAAATTCACAATCTTATTCTCCATGCATAATATTGTAAGAAGCAACACAAACATTAAATAAAGAATATTTTAATATTATGGAATGTATATTCAGTATGAAATGAAGCAAAACACTTGTCATGTACACCAACATTGCACCTATCACAAATTTTTCTTGTTTTTTTCTTGCAGTAAGCACATCTCTTCTGTGTTTTACTTGGCACAAAGAAATGATTTCCTGGATCTAGTCGTACATCTGTGCTCACCTGTCCTCCCATCAATTTGCTTCCTTGTGGTCCTCTTTGTTTTGGTACTGATCCTTTTTTCTTTGATAGAAAAAACATCACTATTCTCTGTGGGACATCCAAAAGTAAGACCTTCTCATTAGAGTTAGCAATTTGGTATGCACGCCATGTGTTTACTACGCAGATATATATCATCTATGTGAATAATGGCCACCACCATTTCTTTGACCTTATCCTCGTCCTATAAAGTGATATCTGCTTGTCCAGTAGATATATGCCACCCATATGGGCATTGTATTCTTCAATGATATGTGGCAGTGTAACAGATATTTCCTTTTTCTTTGCCCGTGAGTATCTTTTAGTAGAACTCGAGGAATAATAGTACTGTTATTTGTCACTACACATACTGGTTTGTTGTCACTCCATTTCACAACCAGAACTTCATTCTCTTTGTCAAATATGTAGTCATAGAATCCTCGTTCCTTCCTTTTGCCATTCTTTTTGAGTCAATCAAAGGACATGCATTAGTTCGGATCTCTGTTATTGTTCCTGCAACTTTCATTTTACTGTTTCCGAGTGTGATCAGTGTGTCAACACTGGTGAAAAAGTCGTCAAAGAAAAGCTTATAATTCGGATACTCTGATTCTGGAATCATGCTGGTTAGTTCATTTATTACCCTTGCACCTAAAGGCTCCTGTTTGTTGTCAGTCTTGCCACAGTATGGTGAAAAATTATAAAGAAAGCCATTGGAACTTGTAAGACACCAAATTTTATATCCAAATTTGATAGGCTTTCCCCTCAGAAACATTTTAGCTGAATGTTTGCCATAATAATGTACCATTATTTCATCAGTTGAGAGTTCTGAATGAAATACGCCAAATTTACCAAATTCCTATTTCAGCATTTCAAATTATAACCTCAGTTTGTACATCTTGTCGTTTCTGTCTATTTTGGAGTTGTCATTGAGATGAATGAATCTCTTTATTTCCCAAAACCTATTTCTTGACCCGGAGTTGAAGACTAAAGGAACACCGACATCAGGAACCTGTTCCCAGTACTTATTCTTGTGGGGAAGCTTATGATAACCACTCAGTTAGTTCTTCTTTGGTTAACAGAAAATTTATTCTGTTATGTTGGCAAGCATAAATTTCGCTTTGTTCAATAATAGTATCCATTAGTTTCTCAGAAAAAAAAAAAATCCTCAAACACCTGGGGCACTGTGTTATTTGCTAGACATTCCACATCATAATGTTAGTTGCTCTTCCCTGGTTCACTATTGTTTGTGTACGTTGGTTGACATTTATACCACTTACATATATATTTTTTTGTAGATAACATACCACTTTCTCCTCCACCTCCCAACGCTTTCCTTCTTTTGGCTTCTGGATGTACAACTGTAGCATTAACTTCATCTCAGCTGGTTGTGAGCTCTAAAGTACCGGCGTCATCTTGTACAACAGTACATTTTCGTCAGTGTCTTCTTCATCTGTTATTACATCTGCATAGGGTGGAATAATCGCCAATTCTATATATCATCTTCATCGTCACTCTCTTGATGGTTCTCTAGTTCTGCTAGTATTTCTTCAAATGTAAGTTCACACGGCATGTTTTTATCCTGTTGGAATCGTAAAATTCGACGCAACAAACTGTTGCCTCATCAGGAAAGAGGGAAGGAGAGGGAAAGACGAAAGGATGTGGGTTTTAAGGGAGAGGGTAAGGAGTCATTCCAATCCCGGGAGCGGAAAGACTTACCTCAGGGGGAAAAAAGAACAGGTATACACTTGCACACACACCCATATCCAACCACACATACACAGACACAAGCAGACATATTTAAAGACAAAGAGTTTGGGCAGAGATGTCAGTCTAGGCAGAAGTACAGAGGCAAAAATGATGTTGAAAGACAGGTGAGGTACGAGTGGCGGCAACTTGAAATTAGCGGAGGTTGAGGCCTGGCGGATAACGAGAAGAGAGGATATACTGAAGGGCAAGTTCCCATCTCCGGAGTTCTGACAGGTTGGTGTTAGTGGGAAGTATCCAGATAACCCGGACGGTGTAACACTGTGCCAAGATGTGCTGGCCGTGCACCAAGGCATGTTTAGCCACAGGGTGATCCTCATTACCAACAATCACTGTCTGCCTGTGTCCATTTCCCCCATGCGGGTTCAGGGGTTAGAATAGGCCCGCGGTATTCCTGCCTGTCGTAAGAGGCGACTAAAAGGAGTCTCAACTGTTTCGGCCTTTAATGTGATGGTCCCCATTAGGGTTTGACCTCCATAACAGAAGTAAGAGCCTTTTGGGGAAGGACCCCTTACGTGGTGCACCATCGGTCCTCTGTGCCCTCTTATCGTCTGGGTGTCGTAACTGCACCCTCGATCCCTCATTTTGGGCATACACACCTGATGGATTGTGTAAGTTACGCCCTTAGTGCATCATAATCTGCACCCACGATCACTATGGACTACCCGTGGCACCCAAAATCCAGCACGGTAGCCAGCCCGTTGTGGTGGGGTCGTCATGTACCCTCTAGGTTGTAGCCCCTGACAACACAGGGATCTTACTGCCGATGCCTGCGCTGCCGCCTCCCCACGTAAGCCAAGGAGTAGATGCCCGTCTCTCCGGGGCATCAGGACTCCCGGCAACGGCCATCCTGCTAGGTGGCCTTTGCTGTGGCTGGATGGCACCCGTGGGGAGAGCCCCTGGTCGGAGTGGGTGGCATCGGGGCGGATACCCCGCAATGAAGCGGGTACAATCTCAATCCGGTGGTCGCACGACCACCAACGTCTCTAAGCGCGGTAAAGTAGACTTTAACGCTGTGGCATATAACCCCTAATCGTTCCCTTCCCTAGCCACGCCCTGGGAGGGACGCAGGGCTGCGGACAGACAGGAGCCATATTCACCGCGATATCTTGTGTGCAGCAGAACTGATGGGGATTCATTTTTGGGGACTAAGCCTCTGTTCTTTGTGACCCATCTTGAAGATAAGTTCGGGGAAGTGGCCTCTCTTTCCAAAATGCGGAGCGGGGCCATTTTGATACAAGCACCTTCCTCTGCACAGTCAAGGGCGTTGCTCGCCTGTGAGAAGCTTGGTGACATACCTGTTAACGTCACTCCCCATAAGTCACTAAATTTGGTCCAGGGGATTATCTTTCATAAAGATCTTCTCCTACCGTCTGATGACGAGCTACGGGAGAACCTGGCACGACGAGGTGCACACTTTGTTCGTCGTGTCTTTAGGGGACCCAAGGATAATAGGATCGCTACCGGTGCTTTCATCCTGGCCTTCGAGGCGACTGCTTGCCTGAGAAGGTCAAGGTCATGATCTGCCGGTGCGATTTCAAGCCCTATGTCCCGCCCCCTATGCGATGCTTCCAGTGCTGGAAATTCGGACACGTGTCCTCCAGATGCACTGCCAGCCCCACGTGTCACGATTGTGGATGACCTTCGCATCCAAATGCTCCGTGTGCTCCACCTCCCACCTGCATTAACTGTGGGGAGCATCATTCTCCCTGCTCGCCAGACTGTGCAGCCTACCAACGAGAGCGGAAGATACAAGAAATTAAGACCCTGGACCGTTTAACTTACCAAGCGGCGAGGAAGAAATTAGAATGGCTCAACCCCACACGTATGTTGAAGAGTTATGCTGCTGTAACACTGCAGCCACCAGTTCCTGCAAAGACTCCTTTCACAGTTGGCCCACCGAACAGTCACGTTTCGCCTGCCCCACCACCGGTGGGGGCCACTCTCTCTTCCACTGCTCCCAAAACACCCAGTTTGGGAGCAGTGCACCCCAAGCAACCGGGGACGTCGGTCCCCACCTCTCAGCCGGAGTGGCGACAGCCCTCTCCGGCTCCTCAGCCGGGGAAGCGACAGCTCTCTCCGGCTGCTCAGCCGGAGACGCAACAGCCTCCTACGGCCTCACTTGTTCAGAAGGGATCCCTTGGGGGAGTCCCTTCCAAGGACTTCCCCAGTGTCTCACAAGACAGTAGCCAGTGGCTGAAGAAGCCACCAGCTGCTGGTCGAAGGGCTTCACGCTCTTCCTCTGTTCCTGATAATGCGTCAGAAAAGCCCTCCCAGCATGCCAACCCTCCTCCCAAAGACAAGAGAGAGAAGAGGAAGCTCTCCAAGAAGGATAAGGACCCAGTGGTTCCCGCACCAACGCTTCCTGTCAGCTCAGCCTCTGAGGATGAGGTCGAGCTCTTTGCGTCCCCTGATGACCTGGGTCTCGCCGTCTCCTCAGAAATGATGGCCGTAGCGACGTCCGTCACTCAGTCGGTGGCAGCATGTGACCCTGCCCAGTAATTTGCATTTTCAGTGCCTGAATGCTTCTACAGGACACGCTTTGTACAATCCTCCAGTGGAATTGTGGTGGTTATTTTAGCCATCTACCTGAGCTACGTCAGCTTGTAAGCATGACACCTGCTTTATGCATTGCTGTCCAGGAAACCTGGTTCCCGGCAATGCGGACCCCTGTCCTCTGTGGATACAGGGGTTATTACTGCAACCGTAGCACTTACAATAGTGTGTCAGGTGGAGCCTGCGTGTATGTCCTTACCTCTGTATATAGTGCTCCTGTGCCCCTTCAAACATCTTTGGAAGCTGTGGCTGTCCGCATAAGGACTACCCAGGACATAACCGTCTGCAGTGTCTATCTCCCTCCAGGTGGTACAGTCTCCCTGACCGAATTGGCTGCACTTGTCGCCCAACTTCCCACGCCTTTTCTTCTCCTTGGGGATTTTAACGCCCACAATCCCCTGTGGGGTGGATCGAAGATTACTGGCCGAGGCAGAGATATCGAGAATCTCACCTCCCAACTCGACCTCTGCCTCTTAAACACTGGCGCTGCCACGCATTTCAGTGTGGCGCATGGCACGTTCTAGGCCATAGATCTGTCGTTGGGCAGCCCAGGGCTTGTACCATCGGTCCACTGGAGAGTCCATGACGACTTGTGTGGTAGTGACCATTTTCCCATCTTCCTTTCACTACCCCAGTGTCGATCCCACGAACGCCTGCCTAGATGGGCATTTAGCAAGGCAAACTGGGAAACATTCTCCTCTGCTGCCACTGTTGCATCTCTCCCCCACGGTACCATCGATGTAGCGGTTGAGACACTGACTGCAGCGATTGTTTCCGCTGCGGAACGTACCATTCCTCGTTTGTTAGGGTGCCCCCGGCGAAAGGCAGTGCCTTGGTGGTCTCCGGAGGTCGCTGAAGCCATTAAAGAACGTCGGCGGGCTCTTCAGCGATATAAGCGGCACCCGTCTTTGGAGAATTTCATTTTCTTCAAACGTCTCCGTGCTCAGGCACGGCGGCTCATCAAGAGGCGGAAACAGGAGTGCTGGGAGAGGTACGTTTCCACCATTGGTTCCCGTACTTCACCCTCCCAGGTGTGGATGAAGATTCGGTGCACCTTTGGAGTGCAGCACTCTACAGGTGTCCCAGGGCTTACCATCAACGGGGCGGTATCCACCGATGCTGATGCAATCGCCGAGCATTTCGCACAGCACTATGTTCGGGCCTCTGCGTCGGGGAATTACCTGCCTGCGTTTCGCGCGCTTAAACGCCGGGAGGAAGGCAAACGGCTTTCTTTTGCTTCTCGCCACCCTGAGACGTATAACGCCCCATTTAGTTTGTGGGAACTCCAAAGTGCCCTGGCACAGTGCCCCGATACAGCCTCTGGGCCAGATGGCGTCAACAATCAGATGCTCAAACACCTGTCCCCGGACTGTCAGCGATGTGTTCTTGTCATCTTCAACCGCATATGGAGCGATGGTGTCTTTCCGTCGCAGTGGCGAGAAAGTACCATCATTCCGGTGCTGAAGCCTGGTAAGGACCCGCTTACTGTGGATAGCTATCGGCCCATCAGCTTGACAAATACTCTGTGCAAGCTACTGGAACGTATGGTGAGTCGACGGCTGTGTTGGCTGCTCGAGTCTCGGGTCTTCTGGCTCAGTGCCAGAGCGGCTTCCGTCAGGGCCGTTCCACCGCCAATACTTTGGTCTTTCTTGAGTCTGCAATCCGCACTGCTATTTCCAGGCGCCAACACCTTGTCTCCAGAACATATGACACGACGTGGCGGCACCATATACTCGCCATGTTGCACGGGTGGGGTCTCCGGGGCTCTCTCCCCATTTTTATTCAGAATTTATTATCTGTTCGGACATTCCGCATTTTAATTGGCACATCCCATAGTTCACTTCATATCCTGGAGAACGGCGTTCCACAGGGCTCAGTATTGAGTGTGCCCCTTTTCCTTGTGGCCATTAATGGCCTTGCAGCAGCAGTAGGGTCGTTTGTATCACCCACGTTATATGCTGACGATTTCTGCATCTTGTTCAGCTCCTCCACCATTAGTGTTGCAGAACGTAGGTTGCAGGGAGCCATACGCAATGCGCAGGCATGGGCCCTAGCTCATGGGTTTCAATTTTCTCCTGCGAAGACTTGTTTTATGTACTTTTGTCGGTGTCGAACTGTCCATCCCCACCCTGAGCTCTATCTTCAGGATGCCATGCTCAGGGTTGTTGACACTTACCATTTTCTGGGATTGCTGTTTGATGCCCGGCTTACTTGGCTTCCACATATTCGTCAGCTCAAGCGTCAGTGCTGGCAGCATCTGAATGCCCTTCACTGCCTCAGCAACACAACTTGGGGTGCCGATCGTAATACGCTGCTGCAGCTCTACAAAGCCCTTGTGCTGTCCCGGCTTGATTATGGGAGTGTGGCGTATGGCTCAGCGTCGCCCTCAGCGTTGCAACTGCTGGACCCCGTTCACCACTGTGGGGTTCGACAGGCGACAGGAGCATTCCGCACCAGCCCTGTGGACAGCATACTTGTGGAGGCAGGTGTCCCTCCACTGCGATTGAGGCGCCAACATTTACTGGTCTCTTATGCTGCCCATGTTTTTAGCTTGCCCGGGCATCCAAACTATCGTCTCCTGTTCCCGCAATCGGTTGTCAATCTTCCTGAACATCGGCCCCGGTCAGGTTGTACGATCGCGGTCCGCGTCAAAGAGCTTCTCTCCGGGCTTAGGGTTTTTACAGTTCCACCTCCTTTCCGGGCCACTTTGCGGACACCCCCATAGTGTGTTCCTCGCCCTTGCCTTCGGCTCGACTTGGCACAGGGCCCAAAGGACTCCGTCCCTCCAGAGGCCTTCCGCCGCCGTTTTTATTCCATCTTGGCCACGTATCAGGGCTCTGGCGTTGTATACACTGATGGTTCGATGGTTGCTGGTCGTGTCGGATATGCGCTTACTCTAGGGGACCATTCTGAACAACGTTCCTTGCTGGATGGCTGCAGCGTTTACACAGCTGAGCTGGTCGCCATCTTTTGTGCCCTAGAGTATATCCGCTCCTGCTCAGGTGAGTCCTTCATTATCTGTAGCAATTCCCTGAGCAGTTTACGAGCTCTCGACCAGTATTTCCCTCGTTTTCGTCTGGTGATGGCTGTCCATGAGTCCCTGCATACTCTTGCACGTAGCGGCCGCTCTGTTGTCTTTGTGTGGACCCCAGGCCATGTTGGGATCCCCGGCAATGAGAATGTTGACCGCCTGGCGAAAGAGGCCACCAGTAAACCACCTCTGGAAATTGGCCTCCCGGCGACTGATTTGCGGGCACTATTACGCCGCAAAGTTTTCGATTTCTGGGACACTGAAAGGCGCAACCTGCCCGTGCCAAACAAACTCCGTCGTATCAAGGAGACGACGACTGTTTGGCGGTCATCCCTGCGAGCCACCCGCAGGGACTCAGTCGTCGTTTGTCGGCTCCGCATTGGCCACACCCGACTGACGCACAGTTATTTACTGTGTCGTGAGGATCCACCTCTTTGTCGTTGTGGGGTGTCCTTGACGGTGGTCCATATTCTGTTGGAGTGCACCCTTTTAACTGTGCTCAGGCAGACTTTTGCGCTGCCTGATAAGCTCCCTGCGCTTTTAACTGACGACTCTGCCATAGCGGACTTAGTTTTGCGTTTTATTCAGGCAGGGGGATTTTATCGCTTAATATAAATGCGTGTGTTTTATTTGTTGATTTTGGCCTTTGGCCTACGGTTTTAAACTCAGTTTTTAATGTGTTCTCGGTGGTTGACTTTTCCTTTTTTTTGTTCCTATGGTCGGCTGACCACCGTCGCACTCCGTGTGATTTTATTTCGTTTTGTCTGGTCCTTGTCTACGTTTCTTTTGTTCTGTGTCGTCTGTCTCCTATTCTGTTGAACATTTTTTAATCTCTGTGGGTATTTTTAGTATTTTGGAAAAAGGGACCGATGACCTCTGCAGTTTGGTCCCTTTCATCCTTAAACCAACCAACCTGTGTCCATTCATGCGAATGGACAGTTTCGTTGGTAAATCACGTGTGTGCTTTCACACATGGCTCTGCCTTTGATCGTGTACACCTTCCGGGGTACAAGACTGGAGGAGGTGGTGGTGGGAGGGTGCATGGGACAGGTTTTACACCGGGGGCGGTTACAAGGGTAGGAGCCAGAGGGTAGGGAAGGTGGTTTGGGGATTTCATAGGGAACTAAGAGGTTACGAAGGTTAGGTGGACGGCGGAAAGACACGCTTGGTGGAGTGGGGAGGATTTCATGAAGGATGGATCTCATTTCAGGGCAGGATTTGAGGAAGTCGTATCCCTGCTGGAGAGCCACATTCAGAGTCTGATCCAGTCCCAGAAAGTATCCTGTTACAAGTGGGGCACTTTTGTGGTTCTTCTGTGGGAGGTTCTGGGTTTGAGGGGATGAGGAAGTGGCTCTGGTTATTTGCTTCTGTACCAGGTCGGGAGGGTAGTTGCGGGATGCGAAAGCTGTTTTCAGGTTGTTGGTGTAATGGTTCAGGGATTCAGGACTGGAGCAGATTCATTTGCCACGAAGACCTAGGCTGTAGGGAAGCGACTGTTTGATGTGGAATGGGTGGCAGCTGTCATAATGGAGGTACTGTTGCTTGTTGGTGGGTTTGATGTGGACGGACGTGTGAAGCTGGCCATTGGACAGATGGAGGTCAACGTCAAGGAAAGTGGCATGGGATTTGGAGTAGGACCAGGTGAATCTGATGAAACCAAAGGAGTTGATGTTGGAGAGGAAATTCTGTAGTTCTTCACTGTGAGTCCAGATCATGAAGATGTCATCAATAAATCTGTACCAAACTTTGGGTTGGCAGGCCTGGGTAACCAAGAAGGCTTCCTCTAAGCGACCCATGAATAGGTTAGCGTACAAGGGGGCCATCCTGGTACTCATGGCTGTTCCCTTTAATTGTTGGTGTGTCTGGCCTTCAAAAGTGAAGAAGTTGTGAGTCAGGATGAAGCTGGCTAAGATTCAGTCACTACACTCAAATTATGTGATAACAACTGAGACATCTGTGTATCCGACACAAACAGGGGCAAAATATTGGTATCTAAGAAGAAGTACTTTTGAAAATCTTGTTTCTGAAGGTTTAACAACTTCCGACTTTGTGCCTTCACGACCCAATCTGTTACCCCTGGAAACCATCCTTGTAACCATTGATGCCACTTCCTTATCACAAATATCCCGCACGTCCAGGGCCGCACTGCGATGGAGCACTTCATTTCACGCTGATCACCTGCCACCCTACCTAAAACCTCTTTCCTCATTACCTTAGCCAGCTTCATCCTGACTCACAACTTCTTCAGTTTTGAAGGCCAGACATACTAACAATTAAAGGGAACAGCCATGGGTACCAGGATGGCCCCCTTGTACGCTAACCTGTTCATGGGTCGCTTAGAGGAAGCCTTCTTTGTTACCCAGGCCTGCCAACCCAAAGTTTGGTACAGATTTATTGATGACATCTTCATGATCTGGACTCTCAGTGAAGAACTACAGAATTTCCTCTCCAACCTCAACTCCTTTGGTTCCATCAGATTCACCTGGTCCTACTCCAAATCCCATGCCACTTTCCTTGATGTTGACCTCCATCTGTCCAATGGCCAGCTTCACACGTCCGTCCACATCAAACCCACCAACAAGCAACAGTACCTCCACTATGACAGCTGCCACCCATTCCACATCAAACGGTCCCTTCCCTACAACCTAGGTCTTCGTGGCAAACGAATCTGCTCCAGTCCGGAATCCCTGAACCATTACACCAACAACCTGAAAACAGCTTTCGCATCCCGCAATACCCTCCCGACCTGGTACAGGAGCAAATAACCAGAGCCACTTCCTCATCCCCTCAAACCCAGAACCTCCCACAGAAGAACAACAAAAGTGCCCCACTTGTAACAGGATACTTTCCAGGACTGGATCAGACTCTGAATGTGGCTCTCCAGCAGGGATACGACTTCCTCAAATCCTGCCCTGAAATGAGATCCATCCTTCAAGAAATCCTCCCCACTCCACCAAGAGTGTCTTTCCGCCGTCCACCTAACCTTCGTAACCTCTTAGTTCCCTATGAAATCCCTAAACCACCTTCCCTACCCTCTGGCTCCTACCCTTGTAACAGTCCCCGGTGTAAAACCTGTCCCATGCACCCTCCTACCACCACCTACTCCAGTCCTGTAACCCGAAGGTGTACATGATCAAAGGCAGAGCCACGTGTGAAGGCACCCATGTGACTTACCAACTGACCTGCCTACACTGTGAAGCTTTCTATGTGGGAATGACCAGCAACAAACTGTCCATTCGCATGAATGGACACAGGCAGACAGTGTTTGTTGGTAATGAGGATCACCCTGTGGCTAAACATGCGTTGGTGCACGGCCAGCACATCTTGGCACAGTGTTACACCCTCCGGGTTATCTGGATACTTCCCACTAACTCGAACCTGACAGAACTCCGGAGATGGGAACTTGCCCTTCAGTATATCCTCTCTTCTCGTTATCCGCCAGGCCTCAACCTCTGCTAATTTCAAGTTGCCGCTGCTCATAGCTCACCTGTCATTCAACAACATCTTTGCCGCTGTACTTCTGCCTCGACTGACATCTCTGCCGAATCTCTTTGCCTTTACAAATGTCTGCTTGTGTCTGTGTATGTGTGGTTGGATATGGGTGTGTGTGCAAGTGTATACCTGTTCTTTTTTCCCCCTAAGGTAAGTCTTCCCGCTCCCGGGATTGGAATGACTCCTTACCCTCTCCCTTAAAACCCACATCCTTTCGTCTTTCCCTCTTTCCTGATGAAGCAACCGTTGGTTGCGAAAGCTAGAATTTTGTGTGTATGTTTGTGTTTGTTTGTGTGTCTATCGACCTGCCAGCGCTTTCGTATGGTAAGTCACATCATTTTTGTTTTTAGATATATTTTACTGCGTGGAATGTTTCCCTCTTATGCGTTCAGTTAACTAAGTAGAAATCAGTAATATCTTATCTCAGTGAGGAACTTGAAACTTTCAGCACAGGTCAGGAGCATGTAGAGGTGCCTCTTCCTCTACTTGAAAAGAACAGTTGACCATGCACTGAGTAGATAGGTTCCTAGTAGAACAGTTCATAATGGGATGGAACCTCCGTGGTATACAGTCACTGTAAAGAAAACTTCTAAAGGAACGTAGATTACTGCATAATAGGTGTAAAACAAAGTGTAGGATAATAGATTGAGAGACGCTGGATGAAACATGTTTGGCTGTCAAGAGAGCAACACATGAAGCCTTCAATGACTACTGTAGCAGAATATTGTCAAATGACATTTCACAGAATCCAAATAAATTCTGGTCGTATGTAAGGGCTGTTAGTGGCACAAAAGTTAGTGTCCAGTCCGTAGCAAGTGAGACAGGAACTGAAATTGAGGGTAGCAAAGTAAAAGCAGAAATTCTGAACTCGATTTTCAAATGTTCCTTTGCAAATAAAAACCCAGAACTGCCCCAATTCAATCCTCGTACACTGAAAAAATGAACGAAATAGGTATTAATGTCAGTTGTGTTGAGAAACAGTTGAAATCATTAAACAAAGCTCCAGACCCCGATGGAATCGCAATCAGATTCAATATTGAATTTGTGGCTGAGTTATCCTCTCTTCTCACTGTAATCTATCCAAAAAACCTTACCCAGTTTTTGGAAAAAGTTACAGATCACACCTGTCTGCAAGAAGGGTTGTAGGAGTGACAAAACTACCATCCAGTAGCCTTGACATCGATTTGTTGTAGATTCTTAGAAAATATTTTGAGCTCAAACATAATGAGGTATCTCGAACGGAACTACCTTCTCAATATCAACCAGCATGGTTTTCAAAAACATAGATGATATGAAATCCAACTCTCACTTTTCTCACATAACTTGCTGAAAGCGTTGGATCAAGGCAACAGGTAGATAGTGTTTCTTGATTTCCTAACAGTATTTGATTCTGTTCCACACCTACACTGTCTGTGAAAAGTATGATCATATGGTGTACCAAGTGAAATTCTTGACTGGATTGAGGACTTTTTGATAGGAAGGACACAGCATGTTACCTTGGATGGAGAGTCATCATCAGATGTAGAAGTAACTTCAAGTGTGCCCCAGGGAAGTGTGTTGGGGCCCTTGCAGTTCTTGTCCATTAATGACCTTGCTGTAAATCAGGATTTTTGCAGATGATGCAGTTATCTGTAATGAAGTGCTATTTCATAGAAGCTGCATATATATATTCAGTCAGATCTTGATGAGATTTCAACATGGTGCAGTGATTGGCAACTTGCTCTGAATGTTTAGAAATGTATAAACTTAGTATCCTGTGACTATAATATTGGTGAGTCACTGTCGGAATCTGCCAACTCGCACAAATACCTGTGTGTAACACTTTGTAGGAATATGAAATGGCATGATCACATAGGTTCAGTTGTGGGTAAAGCAGGTTGTAGACTTTGGTTTATTGGTATAATAATGGGGAAGTGCAATCAGTCTACTAAAGAGATGCTTACAAGTCATTCGTGTGACCCCCCCCCTAGACTATTGCTAAAGTGTGTGGGACTTGTACCAGATAAGACTAGCAGGAGACATTGAATGTATACAAAGAAAGGCAGCATGGTCACAGATTTGCTTAATCCATGGGAGTGTCACAGAGATACTGAAGGAACTGAAATGGCAGACTGTTGAAGACAGTTGTAAACTATCCCAAGAAAGTGTATTAGCAAAGTTTCAAGAACTGTCTTTAAATGATTACTCTAGGGATATACTACAACCCCCCACATATTGCTCTCACAGAGGTCGTGAAGATAAGATTAGAATGATTACTGCTCACACAGAGGCATTCAGACAATCATTCTTCCACGCTCCATACATGAATGAAACCACCTTTCATTCCATGTAGGCTTTCACGGCCGGCGTCTTTATCAGTAAACTCTTCCGGGCTAAGTTGCCGTGGTCGATCTGTAGAACTTCTTCTCCCTGACGTTTCGTTCTCAGCTGCGGAGAACATCTTCCGAGGTGTGTCGACGACTGGCTGCTAGGAGGTTTTTCTCTTTTTTTTTTTTTTTTTTTTTTTTTTTTTAAAAAAAACCTGTACAACAGGCAGGCTGTCAGCAGCACAGACACAAGCAGCAAAAACAGTGAGAAGACACATAAGTCACAGAGCGGTAGGCAATAAAACAGGAGACACATAGAGACAATCACGGAGCCGTTCACACTCGTCGATAATCCACACTGCTAGCTGATGAGACGACGCACAACCACTGGAGAACCTACGCAAGAAGAAAGGTCAACAACTTTGCTCACTCACTTTTCTGCTACGCTGTCGTGATACCGGTATAGTTCCCAAGTTTTTAAAAGTGAGAAGAATGTTTCATTCGCCACAAGCTAACCGTATTTATTCTCGTATGGAACTGGCATTACTACGTGAGCGGATACATCAGACACGACGAGGACTGGCGGTATGTGATGGCCAACTGCTAAATCTTCATTTACTTATTAGCAATACTATGCAGTTTTGTCATTGGAACAAAGTGGACAGTTTAACATTTAGATCTATGGAGATTAGTGCAGAAGTGTCTTCCAATAGGCAGAAGGACAAGTTTGATAGTCTACAAGAGGGTCGACAGGAAACAGCGATTCCAAACAATTCCCAAACGGTTATTAATTTATCGGAAAAAGAATTGTCTAAGGAAGAACTTTCTGTTCTGTCTAAAGGAGGGAATTTTGCAATAACTCCATCCAAGATTCCTGTGGAGGACATTATTGCTAATATAGAGGCAGGAATTCGTCAGTTACCATCATATTCTGCTGATGAAATTAGAATGGAAACCTCCAGGATATTACGCAAAGCTAAGCCACCCAGCAGCAGTCTGTCTCAAGGGGAAAGGAAGGCATTGCGGGAGATCAATGCAGACAAGAATGTTATTATAGTTGCTGCTGACAAGGGAAATGTTACTGTTTTAATGAATACTGAGGATTATCACAAGAAGATCAGTGATCTCCTGGAACCCAGCACATACAAGAAGTTGAAAAAGGATCCCACAACGAAAGTGCTGAATGCCACCAAGCGTCTGATAAAACAGTCTTCAATTCCTACAGAAGTTAAAAAGTATCTTTGTGAAACGGAGGCTTATCCTCCGAGATTATATGGATTACCAAAGATACATAAACCTGATGTTCCTTTGAGACCAATAGTCAGCGCAATTGGAGCTCCTACCCAAGAACTAGCCAGACACCTTGCCTCTTTGTTACAACCTCACATAGGCAAAACTGAGAGTCATATTAAAAACTCTCTACACTTCACTGAGAAATTGAGGGAAATTACTGTCGGTCCTAATGACATACTTGTCAGTTTTGATATAGTGTCTTTGTTCACGATGGTTCCAGTTGATGAAGCTCTCTCCCATATAGCCAATATGTTCCCTACTGATATAGTAGCCTTGTTCCAACACTGTCTATCCTCAACCTATTTTCAGTATAATGGTGAATTTTATGAACAGATCGATGGGGTAGCCATGGGAAGTCCCCTAAGTCCCGCAATTGCGAATTTATTCATGGAAGTGGTATCGGTATGTGGGTGATACCTTTGTAATATGGAATCATGAGGAAGAAGACTTGAATGATTTTTTGGTACACTTAAATAGCATCAACCCAAAGATTAAATTTACTATGGAGAAGGAGAAGAATGGACAACTTAACTTCTTGGATGTATCAGTTATCAAACGGGCGGATGGGACCTTAGGCCATAAGGTCTACAGGAAAGGTACACATACCGATCGCTACCTCCATAAGAACTCAAACCACCACCATAGGCAAAAGAGGGGGGTCATAAAAACACTAGTGGATAGGGCCAATATTATTTGTGAACCAGGCTACTTACAAGAAGAACTAAATCATTTACGAATGGCCTTTGCGAAAAATGGTTATACAAAAAACGAGATTAATCGAGCACTTCACCCAAATAGAAAAATGCCTAAAAATAGGAGACAGCAACAACCATCAGCTGGAAAAGTATTTCTTCCGTTCATCCATAATATCACGGATCGCATTGGAAAAGTACTAGCCAAGTTTCAGGTAGAGACCATTTTTAGACCTACTAAGAAAATTAGTGAATGCCTAAGATCAACAAAAGATGCTCGTCACCCCCTAGCCACCCCAGGGGTATATAAAATTCCATGTAGTTGCGGCAGGGTTTACATAGGAACTACCAAAAGAAGCATCAATACACGGTTGACGGAGCACAAAAGAAACTGTCGCTTGGGACATATCGACAAATCGGCAGTAGCGGAACATGTTTTTAAGGATGGAGATCACGACATAAAATTTGGTGAAACAAGCGTGCTAGCGAGGACGTCGCACTATTATACACGTATGTATAGAGAGGCAATTGAAATCCACAAACATCAATACAATTTTAATCGTAAAGAAGAAGGATTAAAATTGGATAAGATATGGCGGTCGACGTTGCATCAATCATGTGACAATCGATTGCCTGCAATCGAGAGAACAGACGATAGCCAGAGATAGCTGCACATCGACGCCATGTGACGTGTGGTGGCGCCCCCGACGATCTCTATATAAGCGGCGGCCCCAGCTCCTAGCAGCCAGTCGTCGACTCACCTCGGAAGATGTTCTCCGCAGTTGAGAACGAAACGTCAGGGAGAAGAAGTTCTACAGATCGACCACGGCAACTTAGCCCGGAAGAGTTTACTGGTGAAACCACCTTTATTTTACCAAGACAAAAATTGTGATTTACTAAAGTTTCAAACCTTGACAGGAAATAATGGATTAGGCTGTCCATAAATTATAAACTAACATTATTGTGATGATGGAAAATCTCATATAAAGACGTGAAACAAATACTAACAAAGAGATAGAGGGGCTGGCCAGTACATCCAATAGATATACAAAACTTAACAGAAAATTTACGTATCCTAGCTTTTGGAACTTTGTTCCTTCATCAGGGAGGAGAGAGGGGAAAGAAGGGGAAGAAGAGAAAGTGGATTCAGTTACTCACAACCCAGGTTATGAAGCAACAGGGTAGAGGTAAACAGGGAGGGTAGCAAAGATGGAGGCATGGGTGCATACTCTACAGTATGTCAACATGTTGCCTTGACCTGTTTGATCACCAGGTCTGACTCCAATTCGGTGCACACGGGACATCATCGAACAACTCCAGTGTCTCCCAAAAACAGCATTAACCATCCCTGTTTTGATGACAATGTGAAACAGGCATGGAACTTCATCCCACAAACTCATATCCAGCACAATGCATGTACGTTTCCATGCTTACATTCGGGCAGTTACACTGGATTTCAATGTATTAGTGTATCACATTTGCAATGGTGTATCTCGCACTTATATTATCCTGTGATCTTGCAACGTTAATCACTTAAATAAGTTACTTAGACATATATGTTCCTGAAATTTCATTACTCTACGTTAATTACTTTTTGGTGTTGCAAATTTTTTTTTTTTTTTTTTTTTCAGTGTACATGATGACTACAATAATACATTATAATGTTTCTCCAGTGGTTCCAACATTAACTTTTTAACAGAAAAGATTTTGCTTACAGTTCATTTTTAAGTTAACATTCTAAACTTTTTAACAATCCATATTAAAGCTAGCAATAGTAACTATATTAATAATTGCTACTGTAAACAGTTACACATATGGACATCAGTTTTGAATAATGGGTTTTGAGTGTAAATAATGTTTTATGTAAGTGTTTGTATTGATACTTAAAATTAAATGTCATGTAATGAATGTCCAGATACTCATATGAAAAGTTTTGTTGGATCAAGTTATTTACGAACGCGATGTACTGTGTTCTTCCATTAGAGAATGAGACTGTATTGTTTGTCGGTTTGATTACAAAATGCTAATAAGCTTTTAGTTAGAAAACCTTCTATAACTAGAATTATTAATATGAGAAAAATAGGAACAATGAAAGAACGGAAGATCAGTTGCAGAAACAAGAGTAGCTCTGAGTTGCAAGAGTGGTTGCTTTTCCCACACATGTCATTAACTGGCATTATCGCCACTATTAACTTACCGTGGTTTCACATCTCATCTGTTCATTGTTCCCCATGTCCTGCCCTTCTGTTCCCCCTTCCTATATTGTTCCCCATGTCCTGCCCTTCTGTTCCCCCTTCCTATTAGACCATATATGCCTCTGTTACTGTAATCGATATGTAAACAATATTTATCACATGACCTTTTTTTGTTACAGGTTGTAATATTTGACATTGCAGCTTTTGAAAATGGAGCAGGATGTTGTGCCCTCTTTCCTATTGGAGTGTATCTCTGTGATCAGAATTGGAGGCAGACAATTCACTTGAACTTCCAATGCTGTTGTTGATGTCTTTGAATCATGTTGTTTCTTTGTGATTAATAAAAAAATTATACAATCCAATGGTTTCTTCACCTTGTCTTTAAAAATTCCAGACCTATTGTTCAAACACATATTTTGAGAGTTATGCATCTGAGCATTTTTGTGGAAAGTGCGTTTCACACATACTTTAAAGATAAATTGAATAATGGCCCCCATTTTGTGTGTTGGGGAAGATAATTTGATACAGCTAAACGCATATACGGGTACACACATTTGCTCGCGCCTGAGACAAAGTGAGAGTGATTCAAAGCAAGAATTCACTACTTTTTACCTACTTTCTGAATAACTCGTACTTTCGTCAGAAATGTCACACTGCAAAGTTGATTAGATAAAGGGACAAAAATGAGAGTAAAATGTAATTTGAATATCATAAAAAATAACCACTTAGTGTTTGTGTAATACTTTACGGCAAGCCTAAAATTAATTTTTAAGCATTGGGAAATGTGGGATGGAATAACAATAATATGAAATAGGATAGCTGTCTGATCCCCACCTAGAGGAGACACTGAGTGGCAGACTGGCGCATTGAAGGAAGATTTTTAGATATTAGAAAGTATGGGACAGTCCTCATCAAGCAGGTGTGGTGGTGTGAGGCTGGGGTGGGAGCAGGTAAAGGCCTAGATATGTGAGACAGAGAGACTAGCAAAGGTTTAGGTAATGGGGGTTTACAGGAGTGAAGAATATGTCACAGCTAGAGTTTCTAGGCTTCGTTCCTGTGGCCCCACACCTCAATGCCCTCCCCTGCTCCCATTCCAACCTCACACACTGTTACTGTCCCCCTAGTACACCTCTCTCTGTCTGTCCACCTCCACACTCCCAACCAGCAGAGACTCCCTATGCTGAGGTGGGCTCTGTCCATTAGATTACACTCGTAAGATAAAAATAAACATTATGCAGCATGAAAGAATTATCTGTGTGGGATGGAAATATGTAGATGTGATGTACGTGCACAGACCAAAAAAAAAAAAAAATTACAATGTCAGAAAAATTGAATCATTTATTCAAGAGAAAGAGCTTCACAAATTGAGCAAGTTGGTCCACCTCTGACTCTTGAACAAGCTTGGCATTGATAGATTTGTTGGATGTCCTACTGAGGGACATCAAGCCAAATTCTATCCAAGTGGTGCACTGTATTGTCTAAATCATGAGCTGGTTGGGTGGCCCTGCCCATAATGCCCCATACATACTCAGTTGGGGAGAGATCCCGTGACCTTGCTGGCAAAGATAACGTGTGGCAAGTATGAAGACGAATTGTGTGTGGGCAGGCATTATCTTGCTGAAATGTAAGCAAATGATGGCTTGTCATGAAGAGAAACAAAATGGGGTTTATAATATCGTCAACAGATATCTGTGTTGTAATGGTGACACAGATGACAACCAAAGGGGTCCTGTTATGAAAAGAAATGGCACAGTAGACCATCAGTCCTCGTTTGGCTGTATGGCAGCCAGCACCCGGGTTGGTATCGCACTGCTATCTGGTGTGTCCCCAGGCACGTCCCTGGTCTGGAATTGCATTGACTGGAATATAATTGGCTTCAGTGATGAATCCCACTATGAACTGAGCCCCAATGATCAGCACAGATGTGTCTGAAGACGCCCCAGACGGTGGGATACCACCATGAATGTCACATCCCATACGGTCCAACTACCAGGACTGATGATCTGGGGTGCGATTTCTTTTCGTAACAGATCCCATTTGGTCAACAGACGACTATGCTGTAGGGGTGACATGGATTTCACCCCTACAGCATAGTCGTCTGTTGACAATACTGTACATCCTATTTTGTTTCCCTTCTTGGCAAGCCATACATTGCTTACATTTCAGCAAGATAATGCCTGTCTGCACACAGCTTGTCCTTGTGCTTGCCAAACCCTACCTTGGCCAGCAAAGTTGCTGGATCTCTCCCCAATTGAGAATGTAAGGAGCATTATGGGCAGGGCCGTTAGACCACCTCGAGATTTTGACTATCTACCGTGACATTTGAATAGAATTTGGCATGATGTCCCTCTGTTGGACATCCAACAACTCAATCAGCCAGAGCCAAGCTTGTATAAGGGCCAGAGGTGGACCATCTCATCCAATTTGTGATGCTCTTTCTCTTGAATAAATCGTCCAGTTTTTTCTGAAACTGTAATTATTTTTCTGTCTTTACATGTATGTCACATTTACTGATTTCAGCCCTATTTGGTATTTGGATAATTCGTTCAGTACCTAAGTGTTTTTTTGAGTATATAGTATCTGACAGTTTCTTTTTTTTTCAGTATGCTTGTCTGCTGCCCATTGCCTGCTCTAACTGGTGAGTAGCAATCTGTCCTATTTCATATTGTTAGAATTAACTTTTGACACTCAATATTTATGATGCAAGCAAACTGTTATTGCCACTTGACATGATTGTGAATGGTACTCTGTTAGCCATTGGCACAAATGGATTGACATGATAAAACAAGAGTCCACAGCTTTTACAAACTTTTTGAATGTGATAAATACAGCTTACTGCTGTCAATACTTTTGTTAATTACAATATTGATCGTTTGTTATTTTCAAGCATACATGTCAGGTGCCACGACACCTTTGAATTACTGCAAATGGACAAAGATGACCAGACTCATTTCTCTTCAGTAGAAACAACTATCGACAAGAGAAGAAACTTGAGGTCATTCAAATCTACTTTTTCATTGGTAGAGATCTTTCACTCATGGGATTAGCAGCAGAGATTAAAAAGGAGCAGCAGCAAACAGATCCAAGGCATCTATTGTTTGGAACTCATGTTCTTCCATCACAACTCCTTATAATAGTATCAGCTCTGGAGAACTAAGTCCCGATTCATTTTCTTGTAACAAAATAGACTGGCATTACCTTGCAGTTAAAAATGGGAAGCTTTACATGAATGTCCTACATGCAGTTTTTTTATACTTGTGCTCTTTGAGTTCCTGTCCTAGAATACATTAAAATATTAAAAAATGTGTAAATTAATGTTTGAAACAATCCAAACCTTTCAATGGAAACCAGGAAAGACTTAGAAACATTATCATTTTTTTTAAAAAAAAATCAAGGAAAGGTAATGTAAGGAACTATCAGGGAAAGTCTGCTGTACCCTTCCTGTTGTGTACTGTGTTATTGTTATTCTTAATTTTTTAAAATTTGATAATGGCCATTAAAGACCATGCAGAATAGCAATTGCACATTACTAGAAGCTGCCTTTACATTCTTCCTCCAACAGCCCGTTGTATTTGCTCAGCGTAGAAGCCTTTAAAGTTGTAACTCTGGTCGGTCTGAGACGCCGCCTAGATTTAATCCAGCCTGTCAAAGATCCCTTTGTCATTCCCCTGAACTACGTCAGAAACTTTAGGGTTGTTTCCAAGAGTATTAAAAATCTGTTTTGTCAACCTGACCTTAAAACTTTCGTCTTCCTGACTCGACAGGTACAGGCAGTATTTCTCGATTTCTGAACAGCTTTTGACTTAGTGCCAGATCGATGCTTATTATCAAAATTGCTACCGTGAGGGGTATCGAGTGAAATTTGTCACTGGAATTGAGGATACTTTGGTAGGAATGACTTACATGTTATCTTGGCTGGGGAGTCATCATCTGATGTAGAAGTAACCTCAGATGTGTCATAGAGAGGTATGTTGTGACCATTGCTGTTCGTGTTCATGTAATTTAATGACTTTGCAGACAATATTAATAGTAAAGCACTCTTTTCACAGATAGTGCATTTATCTAGAATAAAGTACAGTCTGAAAGAAATTGTACAAACGTTCGTCAGATCTTGATAATTTCAAACTTTCTTTCAAATGTTCAGACATGTGAAATCGTGCATTTTGCAAAATGAAGAAAACGCAGTGTGGTATGACTACAGTATCAGGGTGTCTTGCTTGGATTAAGTCTATTCATACAATTACCTGGGTGAAGCACTTTGTAGGGATATGAAATGGAACAGTCATATGGGCCCACTCAGGGGTAAGGCAGGCGAAAGAGTTAGATTTTTTTTGGTAGAATACCATAGAAATGCAGTCATTCTACAAATCGTTTGTATGATCCATCCTAGAATATTGCTCAAATGTGTGGGACCTGTATCAAAATGGATTAATGGGGGATTTGAACGCATGCAGAGAAGGGCAGATCAAATAGTCACAGGTTTGTTTGACCAAAGGGAGAGTGTCACAGAGATGCTGAAATAACTGAATTGGCAGACGCTTCAAGATAAGATGTACACTATCCTAAGAAAGTATGCTTACCAAAAGACGACTCTAGGAATATGCTACAACCTTGTAACTATTGCTCCCATAGGAACCGTGAGGACAATATTAGATTAATTACGGCATGCAGAGAAAGAGTTAAATGGTCTTGAAACATGAACAAGCTTTAATACCTGGTACAGTGAGATGTACCCTCTGTCATACTCTTCATAGTGGTTTGCAGAGTGTGGATGAACATGTAGATAGCATCATCAAGAACGCAATCAACGTGTATCTGAAACTTGAGCTTCTCCTAGTGTGTAGTGTCACAAACGTTTTGACATTATTATACATACTTCTGCCACTGGGGCAATCATAGGTAATGACTAATTTGGCAGTAATATGCAGTGCTAGATTTGTTAAAAGAAAAAAAAAAATAACTTCTTAACATGTATTTATGGTAAGTAGCACTCTATCATTTCCTATATTTCTAAGTTCCTACTGAGAGTTTCCATAGTTTGATTTAGACTTCTGAAAAAGTTATAACACTTTTCTGAGCTTTTTAAAAGTGTGAATACAACATTTGCATCTTACCGCTTCAACTAGAGCAAAAGTTCTATTGTACCACATCTCAAAATCTTTGGGTCCAATTTTTTTCGTCATCAGCGGTATACTGTCACAAATCAAGCCTTGGTTATGTGTATTGTTAGATTTTGTTTATTATTATTTATGTGGGGTGCATGAGCAATGCAGCTGACTGGGATTCACCTACTGCAAGTCATAGACTGACCGCTGCTGTGTTCACTGCCTGGGTCAAAGGTGCTGAAAGGATGTGCTCATTGATGCTGTGTTTTATTTTAATGACAATTATTTTTTTCTTGTTTTGTTTATAAGAAAGGAATGAGGACATCATTAGATCTTTTGAAGAGTACACAACATAAATCACACAATGTTATTTCTGTATTAGCAAAAAATTGGACTACATTGTATGATAGAGATGAAAAAGAAACTGTGATTAAATTCTTTCTGTGTTAGATTCCTGAACCTGCCGATCTTTGAGAGAGAGAGAGAGAGAGAGAGAGAGAGAGGGGAGGGGGGGTGGGATTTAATTGTATCTCCCCATGCAGCCGTAGCATTTTGGCATGTCGTACATTGGTCCGATCATCGGTAGCTTGGAGGACTCGTATGTAGGGCATAAGCAACACACACAAACACACACACTTAATAATAGTCAAGAAAATTTGCAACCGCAAAATATTGCCTTGGTACAGGTCATAGAATCTAATATACAACACAGATATTTCAATATGCATATCCAGTTACTGGAATAGTGTTATTAAGAAAGCTGTTGAGAGACAGAAGTTTTTGCTTAAATTCTTATAATTTACACCAGATGATGTACAAAATAAACTCCAAATTACTGTAACAACATAGTGCACAAGGCACACATTCATTTTCTAATTACAACAATCATACCCCAAAGTATAACGATTAAAGTATTGAAGATCAGCATTTAATTTTAGCTGCTACAAAATTATGTCACAGGTAACAATTATTTAATTCACTTCTGTAACATAACAATTTAATTTAAAAAAGACAACAAATAACATTTTTAAGTACAATATTCAAGTTTAGCTGCTGCAAAGATCCATAACAATCATCTATATTTCAACATTCTTATAAAAAATACAACAAAAAAGGAAGACCTGATTGTAGATCATGGGTGGGCTACGTAAAATAAATGACAAAAATCAGCAGCTGTAAAAGGCAGATTTTTTTCCAACTACAACCAATTCCTCCATTTTACAACAGCATAAATGAATGCAGCTCTTTTTCCCCAAATTTGCTGCTTCAGAGTATTAGTGTCATAATGAAGTCTTTTAAGAATTAGGGGCACAAACAGATTAATAAATACAAACAAAAGCAGGAATATTCAATTTGCTCGAGGCTACCAAATGAAAAAAGAAAGGGGGCTAGGGAGGAGAAAAAAGATCACGTAAGAAAGATATAAACTGCTGATTGATTGCATCATTCCTAGACTCAAAACCCTAAGCAAAAGAAACAGTGATGATAGCATTGATTTAAAATCATGTCAGAAAAGACGGCAGCTAATTCTAGGTGATGCTCCATAAAGCCATGGTCTCACGTTGTCAAACCCCTGCAGGATTGTTTGAGGGACAATGATTTGACACTGATTGTTAAGTCAAAAAGGCAATTGCATTGGGATTGAATACAACATGACAATGACGACTTAAGCACAAGAAGAGTGAATCTTCTAAGAGATTGTACTTTGAGCGTCTCCAGGAAGACCAGTATTAGATTCCGATGCACCAGTGCTGGTTTACTGTATCCCTCGGACCTTCACATTGACCATGAAACACAGAAATCGCTTCGGGATTGAATACAAAAGGTACAATGCCGACTTAAGTACAAGAAGTGTGTATCTTCTAAGAGTTAGTGCTTAGAGCGGCTCCTGGGAGACCAGTATTAGATTCCGATGCACCAGTGCAGGTTTACTGTATCCCTTGGACCATGACCATGACCATTGACCATGAAACACAGAATTTGCATCGGGATTGAATACAAAAGGGACAATCCCGACTTACATATAAGAAGAGTGAATCTTCTAGGAATTTATGCTTTGAGCGACTCCTGGGAGCCCAGTTTTAGATTCCGATACACCAGTGCAGGTTTACTGTATCCCTTGGACCTTCACATTCACCATGAGACACAGAAATTGCATCGGAACTGAATACAAAAAGGACAATGCCAACTTAAGTACAAGAAGAGTGAATCCTCTAAGAGTTTGTGGTTTGAGCGGCTCCTGGGAGACCAGTATTAGATTCCGATGCACCAGTGCAGGATCACTGTATCCCTTGGACCTTCACATTGACCATGATACACAGAGATTGCATCGGGATTGAATACAAAAGGGACAATGCCGAATTAAGTACAAGACGAGTGAATCTTCTAAGAGTTTGTGCTTTGAGCGGCTCCTGGGAGACCAGTATTAGATTCTGATGTACCAGTGCAGGTTTACTGTATCAATTGGACCTTCACATTGACCATGAAACACAGAAAAAGCATCGGGATTGAAAACAAAAGGGACAATGCCAACTTAAGTACAAGAAGAGTGAATCTTCTAAGAGTTTAAGGTTTGAGCGGCTCCTGGGGGACCAGTATTAGATTCCGATGCACCAGTGCAGGTTTCTGTATCCCTGAAACACAGAAATTGCATCGGGATTGATTACAAAAGCGAAAATGCCGACATAAGCACAAGAAGAGTGAATCTTCTAAGAGTTTGTGCTTTGAGCGGCTCCTGGGAGACCAGTATTAGATTCCGATGCTTCAGCGCAGGTCTACTGTATCCCCTGGACCTTAACATTGACCATGAAATACAGAAATTACATCGGGATTGAATACAAAACGGACAGTGACGATTTAAGTACAAAAAGAGTGAATCTTCTAAGAGTTTGTGCTTTGAGCGGCTCCTGAGAGACCAGTATTAGATTCCGCTACACCAGCACAGGTTTACTGTATCCCTTGGACCTTCACATTGACCCTGAAACACAGAAATTGATTCGGGATTGAATACAAAAGGGACACTGCCGATTTATGTAAAAGAAGAGTGAATCTTCTAAGAGTTTGTGGTTGGAGCGGCTCATGGGAGACCAGTATCTGATTCCGATGCACCAGTGCAGGGTTACTGTATCCCTTGGACCTTCACATACACCATGAAACACAGAAATTGCATCGGCATTGAATAGAAAAGGGACTAGCGTTTGTGTTTTGAGCGGCTCCTGGGAGCCCAATATTAGATTCCGATGCACCAGTTGAGGTATACTGTATCCCTTGGACCTTCCCATTGACCATGAAACACAGAAATTGCTTCGGGATTGAATACAAAAGAGACACTGCCCATTTATGTAAAAGAAGAGTGAATCTTCTAAGATTTTGTGGTTTCAGCGGCCCAAGGGAGACCAGAATTAGATTCTGATGGACCAGTGCAGGATTACTGTATCCCTTGGACCTTCACATTGACCATGAAACAAAGAAATTTCATCGGGATAGAAAGCAAAAGTGAAAATGCCGGCTTAAGTACAAGAAGAGTGATTCTTTTAAGAGTTTGTGCTTTGAGCGGCTCCTGGGAGACCAGTATTAGATTCCGATGCACCAGTGCAGCTTTACTCTATCCCTTGGACCATCACATTGACCATGAAACACAGAAATTACATGGGGATTGAATACAAAAGGGGCAGTGACGACTAAAGTACAAAAAGAGTGAATCATCTAAGAGTTTGTGGTTTGAGCGGCTCCTGGGGGACCAGTATTAAATTCCGATACACAAGTGCAGGTTTTGTTTATCCCTTGGACCTTCAGATTGGCCATGAAACACAGAATTTGCATCGGGATTTAATACAAAAGGGACAATCCCGACTTAAGTACAAGAAGAGTGAATCTTCTAAGATTTTGTGATTTGAGCGGCTCCTGGGAGACCAGTATTAGATTCCGATGCACCAGTGCAGGTCTACTGTATCCCTTGGTCCTTCACGTTGACCATTAAACACCAATATTACATCGGGGTTGGATATAAAAGGGACAATGTCGACTTAAGTACAAGAAGAGTGAATCTTCTAAGAGTAAATGGTTTGAGCGGCTCCTGGGAGATCAGTATTCCAGTATTAGATTCCGTTGCACCAGTGCAGTTATACTGTATCCCTTGGCCCTTCCCATTGACCATGGAACACAGAAGTTGTTACAGGATGGAACACTAAAGGGACACTGTCGATTTAAGTACAAGAAAAGTGAATCTTCTAAGGCTTTCTGCTTTTAGCGGCTCCTGGGATACTAGTATTAGTTTCCGATGCACCAGTGCAGGTTTACTGTATCCCTTTGACCTTCAGATTAACCATGAAACACAGAATTTGCATCGGGATTGAATACAAAAAGGACAATCCCGAGTTAAGTACAAGAAGAGTAAATCTTATGTGAGATTGTGCTTTGAGCGGCTCCTGGGAGAGCAGTATTAGATTCCGATGCACCAGGGCAGGTTTACTGTATCCCTTGGACCTTCACATTGACCATGAAACACAGAAATTGCATCGGGATAGAATACAAAAGGTACAATGCCGACTTAAGTACAAGAAGGGTGTATCTTCTAAGAGTTAGTGCTTAGAGCGTCTCCTGGGAGACCAGTATTAGATTCCGATGCACCAGTGCAGGTTTACTGTATCCCTTGGACCTCCACATTGACCATTAAACAGAGATATTCCTTCGGAATTGAATGTAAGAGGGAAACTGCCGATTTAAGTACACGAAGAGTGAATCTTGTAAGAGTTTGTGGTTTGATCGTCTCCTGGGAGACCAGTACTAGATTCCGATTCACCAGGGCAGGTTTACTGTATCCCTAGGACCTCCACATTGCCATGAAACACAGAAATCGTATCGGGATTGAATACAAGAGGCACAATACCGACGTTAGTACAAGAAGAGTGAATCTTCTAAGATAATCTGCTTTACGCGGCTCCTGGGAGACTAGTATTAGATTCAGATGCACCAGTTCAGGTTTACTGTATCCCTTGGACCTTCACATTGACCATGAAACACAGAAATTGCATCGGCATTGAATTGAAAAGGGACAATGGCGACTTAAGTACACGAAGAGTGAATCTTCTAAGATTTTGTGCTTTGAGCGGCTCCTGGGTAACCTGAATTAGATTCCGATGCACCAGTGGAGGTTTACTGTATCCCTTGGACCTTCACATTGATCATGAAACACAGAAATTGCAACGGGATAGAATACTAAAGGCACAATGCCGTCTTAAGTAGAAGAAGAGTGAATCTTCTCAGAGTTCGTGGTTTGAGCGGCTCATGGGATACGAGTACTAGAATCCGATGCAGCAGTGCAGGTTTACCGTACCTCTTGGACCTTCACATTGACTATGAAACACAGAAATTGCATGGCGATTGAATATAAAAGGGACAATGAACGACTTAAGTACAAGAAGAGTGAATCTTTTAAGAGCTTGTGGTTTGAGCGGCTCCTGGGAGAACAGTATTAGATTCCGATGCACCAGTGCAGGTGTACTGTATCCCTTGGACCTTCACATTCACCATGAAACACAGAATTTGCATCGGGATTGAAAACAAGAGGGACAATGCCGACTTAAGTACAAGAAGAGTGAATCTTCTAAGAGTTTGTGATTTGAGCGTCTCCTGGGAGACCAGTATTAGATTCCGATGCGCCGGTGCAGGTTTACTGTATCCCTAGGACCTTCACATTGACCATTAAACCAAAAACTACATCGGGGGTGAATACAAAAGGGACAATGCCGACTTACGTACAAGAAGAGTGAATCTTCAAAGAGTTTGTGGTTTGAGCGGCTCCTGGGAGACCATCATTAGATTGCGATGCACCAGTGCAGGTTTACTGTATCCCTTGGACCGTCACATTGGCCATGAAACACATAAATTGCTTCGGGATTGAATACAAAAGGGACATTAACGACTTAAGTACAAGAAGAGTGAAGCTTCTAAGAGTTTGTGGTTTTATCGGCTCCTGGGTGACCAGTATTAGATTCCGTTGCACCAGTGCAGTTTTACTGTAACCCTAGGACCTTTGCATTGGCCATGAAACACAGAAATCGCATTTGGATTGAATACAAGAGGCACAATGTCGACATAAGTACAAGAAGACAGAATCTTCTAAGAGTTTGTGGTTTGAGCGGCTCCTGGCAGACCAGTATTAGATACCGATCCACCAGTGCAGGTTTACTGTATCCCTTTGGACCTTCACATTGACCAATAAACAGAGATATTGCTTCGGAATTGAATATAAAAGGGACACTGCCGATTTAAGAACAGGAAGAGTGAATCTTCTAAGAGTTTGAGGTTTGATCGTCTCCTGGGAGACCAGTACTAGATTCCGATGCACCAGGGCAGGTTTACGGTACCCCTAGCACCTTCACATTGACCATGAAACACAGAAATCGTATCAGGATTGAATACAAGAGGCACAATACCTACTTAAGTACAAGAAGAATGAATCTTCTAAGATTACCTGCTTTACGCGGCTCCTGGGTGACCAGTATCAGATTCCGATGCACCAGTTCAGGTTTACTGTATCCCTTGGACCTTCACATTGACCAAGAAAGACAGAAATTGCATGGGGATTGAATACAAAATGAACAATGGCGTCTTCAGTAGAAGAAGAGTGTATCTTCTAAGAGCTTGCGGTTTGAGCGGCTCCTGGGAGACCAGTATTAGATTCCAATGCATCAGTGCAGGAATACTGTATCCGTTGTACCTTCACATTGACCATTAAACACAAAAATTACATCGGGGTTGAATACAAAAGGGACAATGCTGACTTAAGTACAGGAAGGGTGAATCTTCTAAGAGTTTGCGGTTTGATCGGCTCCTGGGAGACCAATATTAGATTCCGATGCACCAGTGCAGGTTTACTGCATCTCTAGGACCTTCACATTGACCATAAAATACCGAAATCACATCGGAATTGAATACAAGAGGCACAAAGTCGACTTAAGTACAAGTAGATAGAATCTTCAAAGATTTTCTGCTTTGAGCGGCTCCTGGGAGACTAGTATTAGATTCTGATGAACCAGTGCAGGTGTACTGTATCCGTTGCAATTTCACATTGACCATGAAACACAGAAATTGCATCGGGAGTGAATACAAAATGGTCAATGCCAACTTTAGTACTAGAGGAGTGAATCTTCTAAGAGTTTGTGTTTTGATCGGCTCCTGGGAGACCATTATTAGATTCCGATGCACCAGTGCAGGTTAACTGTATCCCTTGGACTATCACATTGACCATGAAACACAGAAATTGCATCGGGAGTGAATACAAAATGGTCAATGCCAACTTTAGTACTAGAGGAGTGAATCTTCTAAGAGTTTGTGCTTTGATCGGCTCCTGGGAGACCAGAATTAGATTCCGATGAACCGTTGCAGGATTACTGTATCCCCTGGACCTTCACATTGACCATGAAACACAGAAATTACATCGTGATTGAATACAAAACGGACAGTGACGACTTAAGTACAAAAAGGGTGAATCTTCTAAGAGTTTGTGCTTTGAGCGGCTCATGGGAGACCAGTATTAGTTTCCGCTACACCAGCACAGGTTTACTGTATCCCGTGGACCTTCACATTGACCATGAAACACAGAAATTTTATCGGGATTGAATACAAAAGCGAAAATGCCGACATAAGTACAAGAAGAGTGAATCTTCTAATAGATTGTGCTTTGAGCGGCCTCTGGGAAACCACTATTAGACTCCGATGCCCCAGTGCAGAATTACTGTATCACTTGGACCTTCACATTGACCATTAAACCGAGAAATTGCTTCGGGATTGAATACAAGTGGGACACTGCTGATTTAAGTACAAGAAGAGAGAATCTTCTAAGAGTTTGTGTTTTGATCGTCTCCTGGGAGACCAGTACTGGATTCCGATGCACCAGGGCAGGTCTACTGTACCCCTAAAACCTTCACATTGACCATGAATTACAGAAAACGCATTGGGATTGAATAAAAGAGGCACAATGCCGACTTATGTACAAGAAGAGTGACCCTTCTAAGATTATCTGCTTTAAGCGGCTCCTGGGTGACCAGTATTAGATTCCGATGCACCAGTTCAGGTTTACTGTATCCCTTGGACCTTCACATTGACCATGAAACACAGAAATTGATTCGGGATTGAATACAAATGGGGCACTGCCGATTTATGTAAAAGAAGAGTGAATCTTCTAAGAGTTTGTGGTTGGAGCGGCTCATGGGAGACCAGTATTTGATTGTGATGGACCAGTGCAGGTATACTGTATCCCTTGGACCTTCACATTGACCATGAAACACAGAAATTGCTGCACGATTAAATATAAATGGGACAATGAACGACTTAAGTACAAGAAGAGTGATTCTTTTAAGAGTTTGTGGTTTGAGCGGCTCCTGGGAGACCAGTATCTGATTCCGATGCACCAGTGCAGGGTTACTGTATCCCTTGGACCTTCACATACACCATGAAACACAGAAATTGCATCGGCATTGAATACAAAAGGGACAAGCGTTTTTGTTTTGAGCGGCTCCTGGGAGCCCAATATTAGATTCCGATGCACCAGTTGAGGTATACTGTATCCCTTGGACCTTCCCATTGACCATGAAACACAGAAATTACTTCGGGATTGAATACAAAAGAGACACTGCCCATTTATGTAAAAGAAGAGTGAATCGTCTAAGATTTTGTGGTTTGAGCGGCCCAAGGGAGACCAGAATTAGATTCTGATGGACCAGTGCAGGATTACTGTATCCCTTGGACCTTCACATTGACCATGAAACAAAGAAATTTCATCGGGATAGAAAGCAACAGTGAAAATGCCGGCTTAAGTACAAGAAGAGTGATTCTTTTAAGAGTTTGTGCTTTGAGCGGCTCCTGGGAGACCAGTATTAGATTCCGATGCACCAGTGCAGCTTTACTCTATCCCTTGGACCTTCATATTGAACATGAAACACAGAAATTACATGGGGATTGAATACAAAAGGGACAGTGACGACTAAAGTACAAAAAGAGTGAATCATCTAAGAGTTTGTGGTTTGAGCGGCTCCTGGGAGACCAGTATTAGTTTCCGATACACTAGTGCAGGTTTAGTTTATCCCTTGGACCTTCAGATTGACCATGAAACACAGAATTTGCATCGGGATTTAATACAAAAGGGACAATCCCGACTTAAGTACCAGAAGAGTGAATCTTCTAAGATTTTGTGATTTGAGCGGCTCCTGGGAGACCAGTATTAGATTCCGATGCACCAGTGCAGGTCTACTGTATCCCTTGGTCCTTCACGTTGAGCATTAAACACCAATATTACATCGGGGTTGGATATAAAAGGGACAATGCCGACATAAGTACAAGAAGAGTGAATCTTCTAAGAGTTAATGGTTTGAGCGGCTCCTGGGAGACCAGTATTCCAGTATTAGATTCCGTTGCACCAGTGGAGTTATACTGTATCCCTTGGCCCTTCCCATTGACCATGGAACACAGAAGTTGTTACAGGAAGGAACACTAAAGGGACACTGTCGATTTACGTACAAGAAAAGTGAATCTTCTAAGGCTTTCTGCTTTTAGCGGCTCCTGGGATACTAGTATTAGATTCCGATGCACCAGTGCAGGTTTACTGTATCCCTTGGACCTTCAGATTGACCATGAAACACAGAATTTGCATCGGGATTGAATACAAAAAGGACAATCCCGAGTTAAGTACAAGAAGAGTAAATCTGCTATGAGATTGTGCTTTGAGCGGCTCCTGGAGACCAGTATTAGATTCCGATGCACCAGTGCAGGTTTACTGTACCATTTGGAACTTCCCATTGGCCATAAATCACAGAAATTGCTTCGGGATTGAATACAAAAGAGACACTGCCGATTTATGTAAAAGAAGAGTGAAAATTCTACGAGTTTGTGGTTTGAGCGGCTCCTGGGAGACCAGCATTAGATTCCGATGCACCAGTGCAGGTTTACTGTATCCCTTGGACCTTCACATTGGCCATTAAACCAAAAACTACATCGGGGTTGAATCCAAAAGGGACAATGCCAACTTAGGTACAAGAAGTGTGAATCTTCAAAGAGTTTGTGGTTTGAGCGACTCCTGGGAGACCATTATTAGATTGTGATGCACCAGTGCAGGTTTACAGTATCCCTTGTACCATCACATTGACCAGGAAACACAGAAATCGCATCGGGATTGAATACAAGAGGCACAGTGTCGACCTAAGTACAAGAAGATAGGGTCTTCTAAGATTTTCTGCTTTGAGCGGCTCCTGGGAGACTAGCATTTGATTCTGATGCACCAGTGCAGGTTTACTGTATCCCTCGGAATTTCACATTGACCATGAAACACAGAAGCTGCATCGGGATTGAATACAAAAGGGTAAATGCCAACTTAAGTACTAGAGGAGTGAATCTTCTTAGAGTTTGTGCTTTGATCGGCTCCTGGGAGACCAGTACTAGATTCCGATGCACCAGGGCAGGTTTACTGTATCCCTAGGACCTCCACATTGCCATGAAACACAGAAATCATATCGGGATTGAATACAAGAGGCACAATGCCGACGTAAGTAGAAGAAGAGTGAATCTTCTAAGATAATCTGCTTTACGCGGCTCCTGGGAGACCAGTATTAGATTCAGATGCACCAGTTCAGGTTTACTGTATCCCTTGGACCTTCACATTGACCATGAAACACAGAAATTGCATCGGCGTTGAATTGAAAAGGGACAATGGCGACTTAAGTACACGAAGAGTGAATCTTCGAAGATTTTGTGCTTTGAGCGGCTTTTGGGTTACCTGAATTAGATTCCGATGCACCATTGGAGGTTTACTGTATCCCTTGGACCTTCACATTGATCATGAAACACGGAAATTGCATCGGCATTGAATACAAAATGGACAACGCCGACTTAATTACAAGAAGAGTAAATCTTCTAAGAGTTTTTGGTTTGAGCGGCTCCTGGGATACGAGTACTAGAATCCGATGAAGCAGTGCAGGTTTACCGTACCTCTTGGACCTTCACATTGACTATGAAACACAGAAATTGCATCGCGATTGAATATAAAAGGGACAGTGAACGACTAAAGTACAAGAAGAGTGAATCTGTTAAGAGCTTGTGGTTTGAGCGGCTCCTGGGAGAACAGTATTAGATTCCGATGCACCAGTGCAGGTGTACTGTATCCCTTGGACCTTCACATTCACCATGAAACACAGAATTTGCATCGGGATTGAAAACAAAAGGGACAATGCCGGCTTAAGTACAAGAAGAGTGAATCTTCAAAGAGTTTGTGGTTTGAGCGGCTCCTGGGAGACCATTATTAGATTGCGATGCACCAGTGCAGGTTTACTGTATCCCTTGGACCATCACATTGGCCATGAAACACATAAATTGCTTCGGGATTGAATACAAAAGGGACATTAACGACTTAAGTACAAGAAGAGTGAAGCTTCGAAGAGTATGTGGTTTTATCGGCTCCTGCGTGACCAGTATTAGATTCCGTTGCACCAGTGCAGGTTTACTGTAACCCTAGGACCTTTGCATTGGCCATGAAACACAGAAATCGCATCGGGATTGAATACAAGAGGCACAATGTCGACATAAGTACAAGAAGACAGAATCTTCTAAGAGTTTGTGGTTTGAGCGGCTCCTGGGAGACCAATATTAGATACCGATCCACCAGTGCAGGTTTACTGTATCCCTTTGGACCTTCACAGTGACCATTAAACAGAGATATTGCTTCGGGAATGTATATAAAAGGGACACTGCCGATTTAAAAACAAGAAGGGTGAATCTTCTAAGGATTTGTGGTTTGATCGTCTCCTGGGAGACCAGTACTAGAATCCGATGCACCAGGGCAGGTTTACGGTACTCCTAGCACCTTCACATTGACCATGAAACACAGAAATCGTATCAGGATTGAATACAAGAGGCACAATGCCTACTTAAGTACAAGAAGAATGAATCTTCTAAGAGTATCTGCTTTACGCGGCTCCTGGGAGACCAGTATCAGATTCTGATGCACCAGTTCAGGTTTACTGTATCCCTTGGACCTTCACATTGACCAAGAAACACAGAAATTGCATCAGGATTGAATACAAAATGAACAATGGCGACTTCAGTACAAGAAGAGTGTATCTTCTAAGAGCTTGCGGTTTGAGCGGCTCCTGGGACACCAGTATTAGATTCCGATGCATCGGTGGAGGTTTACTGTATCTCTTGGACGTTCACATTGACCATGAAACACAGGAATTGCGTCGCGATTGAATATGAAAGGGACAATGAACGACTTAAGTACATGATGAGTGAATCTTTTAAGAGTTTGTGGTTTGAGCGGCTCCTGGGAGACCAGTAATAGATTCCGATGAACCAGAGTAGGTTTACTGTATCCCGTGGACCTTCACATTCACCATGAAACACAGATATTGCACCGGCATTGAATACAAAAGGGACAATGCCGACTTAAGTACAAGAAGAGTGAAACTTCTAAGAGTTTAAGTTTTGAGCGGCTCCTAGGAGACCAATATTAGATTCCGATGCACCAGTGCAGGTTTACTGTATCCCTTGGAACTTCACATTGACCGTGAAACACAGAAATTGCGTCGGCATTGAATACAAAAGGGACAATGCTGACATAAGCACAAGAAGAGTGAATCTTCTAAGAGTTCGTGTTTCGAGCGGCTCCTGGGAGTCCAGTATTAGATTCCGATGCACCAGTTCAAGTTTAATGTATCCCTTGGTCCTTCACATTGACAATGAAACACAGAAATTGCATCGGGAATGAATACGAAAGGGACAATGCCGACTTAAGTACAAGAAGGGTGTATCTTCTAAGAGCTTGCGGTTTGAGGGGCTCCTGGGACACCAGTATCAGATTCCGATGCACCGGCTCAGGTTTACTTTATCCCTTGGACCTTCACATTGTCCATGAAACACAGAAATCGCATTGGGATTGATTACAAAAGGCACTATGCCGGCATAAGTACAAGAAGAGTGAATCTTTTAAGAGTTAGTGCTTTGAGCGGCTCCTGGGAGACCTGAATTAGATTCCGATGCACCAGTGCAGGTGTACTGTATCCCTTGGACCTTCACATTCACCATGAAACACAGAATTTGCATCGGGATTGAAAACAATAGGGACAATGCCAACTTAAGTACAAGAAGAGTGAATCTTCAAAGAGTTTGTGGTTTGAGCGGCTCCTGGGAGACCATTATTAGATTGCGATGCACCAGTGCAGGTTTACTGTATCCCTTGGACCATCACATTGGCCATGAAACACATAAATTGCTTCGGGATTGAATACAAAAGGGACATTAACGACTTAAGTACAAGAAGAGTGAAGCTTCTAAGAGTTTGTGGTTTTATCGGCTCCTGGGTGACCAGTATTAGATTCCGTTGCACCAGTGCAGGTTTACTGTAACCCTAGGACCTTTGCATTGGCCATGAAACACAGAAATCGCATCGGGATTGAATACAAGAGGCACAATGTCGACATAAGTACAAGAAGACAGAATCTTCTAAGAGTTTGTGGTTTGAGCGGCTCCTGGGAGACCAATATTAGATGCCGATCCACCAGTGCAGGTTTACTGTATCCGTTTGGACCTTCACAGTGACCATTAAACAGAGATATTGCTTCGGGATTGAATATAAAAGGGACACTGCCGATTTAAGTACAAGAAGAGTGAATCTTCTAAGAATTTGTGGTTTGATCGTCTCCTGGGAGACCAGTACTAGAATCCGATGCACCAGGGCAGGTTTACGGTACTCCTAGCACCTTCACATTGACCATGAAACACAGAAATCGTATCAGGATTGAATACAGGAGGAACAATGCCTACTTAAGTACAAGAACAATGAATCTTCTAAGATTATCTGCTTTACGCGGCTCCTGGGAGACCAGTATCAGATTCCGATGCACCAGTTCAGGTTTACTGTATCCCTTGGACCTTCACATTGACCAAGAAACACAGAAATTGCATCGGGATTGAATACAAAATGAACAATGGCGACTTCAGTACAAGAAGAGTGTATCTTCTAAGAGCTTGCGGTTTGAGCGGCTCCTGGGACACCAGTATTAGATTCCGATGCATCGGTGGAGGTTTACTGTATCTCTTGGACGTTCACATTGACCATGAAACACAGGAATTGCGTCGCGATTGAATATGAAAGGGGCAATGAACGACTTAAGTACATGATGAGTGAATCTTTTAAGAGTTTGTGGTTTGAGCAGCTCCTGGGAGACCAGTATTAGATTCCGATGCACCAGAGTAGGTTTACTGTATCCCGTGGACCTTCACATTCACCATGAAACACAGATATTGCACCGGCATTGAATACAAAAGGGACAATGCCGACTTAAGTACAAGAAGAGTGAAACTTCTAAGAGTTTAAGTTTTGAGCGGCTCCTAGGAGACCAATATCAGATTCCGATGCACCAGTGCAGGTTTACTGTATCCCTTGGAACTTCACATTGACCGTGAAACACAGAAATTGCGTCGGCATTGAATACAAAAGGGACAATGCTGACATAAGCACAAGAAGAGTGAATCTTCTAAGAGTTCGTGTTTCGAGCGGCTCCTGGGAGTCCAGTATTAGATTCCGATGCACCAGTTCAAGTTTAATGTATCCCTTGGTCCTTCACATTGACAATGAAACACAGAAATTGCATCGGGAATGAATACGAAAGGGACAATGCCGACTTAAGTACAAGAAGGGTGTATCTTCTAAGAGCTTGCGGTTTGAGGGGCTCCTGGGACACCAGTATCAGATTCCGATGCACCGGCTCAGGTTTACTTTATCCCTTGGACCTTCACATTGTCCATGAAACACAGAAATCGCATTGGGATTGATTACAAAAGGCACTATGCCGGCATAAGTACAAGAAGAGTGAATCTTTTAAGAGTTAGTGCTTTGAGCGGCTCCTGGGAGACCTGAATTAGATTCCGATGCACCAGTGCAGGTGTACTGTATCCCTTGGACCTTCACATTCACCATGAAACACAGAATTTGCATCGGGATTGAAAACAATAGGGACAATGCCAACTTAAGTACAAGAAGAGTGAATCTTCAAAGAGTTTGTGGTTTGAGCGGCTCCTGGGAGACCATTATTAGATTGCGATGCACCAGTGCAGGTTTACTGTATCCCTTGGACCATCACATTGGCCATGAAACACATAAATTGCTTCGGGATTGAATACAAAAGGGACATTAACGACTTAAGTACAAGAAGAGTGAAGCTTCTAAGAGTTTGTGGTTTTATCGGCTCCTGGGTGACCAGTATTAGATTCCGTTGCACCAGTGCAGGTTTACTGTAACCCTAGGACCTTTGCATTGGCCATGAAACACAGAAATCGCATCGGGATTGAATACAAGAGGCACAATGTCGACATAAGTACAAGAAGACAGAATCTTCTAAGAGTTTGTGGTTTGAGCGGCTCCTGGGAGACCAATATTAGATGCCGATCCACCAGTGCAGGTTTACTGTATCCGTTTGGACCTTCACAGTGACCATTAAACAGAGATATTGCTTCGGGATTGAATATAAAAGGGACACTGCCGATTTAAGTACAAGAAGAGTGAATCTTCTAAGAATTTGTGGTTTGATCGTCTCCTGGGAGACCAGTACTAGAATCCGATGCACCAGGGCAGGTTTACGGTACTCCTAGCACCTTCACATTGACCATGAAACACAGAAATCGTATCAGGATTGAATACAAGAGGCACAATGCCTACTTAAGTACAAGAAGAATGAATCTTCTAAGATTATCTGCTTTACGCGGCTCCTGGGAGACCAGTATCAGATTCCGATGCACCAGTTCAGGTTTACTGTATCCCTTGGACCTTCACATTGACCAAGAAACACAGAAATTGCATCGGGATTGAATACAAAATGAACAATGGCGACTTCAGTACAAGAAGAGTGTATCTTCTAAGAGCTTGCGGTTTGAGCGGCTCCTGGGACACCAGTATTAGATTCCGATGCATCGGTGGAGGTTTACTGTATCTCTTGGACGTTCACATTGACCATGAAACACAGGAATTGCGTCGCGATTGAATATGAAAGGGGCAATGAACGACTTAAGTACATGATGAGTGAATCTTTTAAGAGTTTGTGGTTTGAGCAGCTCCTGGGAGACCAGTATTAGATTCCGATGCACCAGAGTAGGTTTACTGTATCCCGTGGACCTTCACATTCACCATGAAACACAGATATTGCACCGGCATTGAATACAAAAGGGACAATGCCGACTTAAGTACAAGAAGAGTGAAACTTCTAAGAGTTTAAGTTTTGAGCGGCTCCTAGGAGACCAATATCAGATTCCGATGCACCAGTGCAGGTTTACTGTATCCCTTGGAACTTCACATTGACCGTGAAACACAGAAATTGCGTCGGCATTGAATACAAAAGGGACAATGCTGACATAAGCACAAGAAGAGTGAATCTTCTAAGAGTTCGTGTTTCGAGCGGCTCCTGGGAGTCCAGTATTAGATTCCGATGCACCAGTTCAAGTTTAATGTATCCCTTGGTCCTTCACATTGACAATGAAACACAGAAATTGCATCGGGAATGAATACGAAAGGGACAATGCCGACTTAAGTACAAGAAGAGTGTATCTTCTAAGAGCTTGCGGCTTGAGGGGCTCCTGGGACACCAGTATCAGATTCCGATGCACCGGCGCAGGTTTACTTTATCCCTTGGACCTTCACATTGTCCATGAAACACAGAAATCGCATTGGGATTGATTACAAAAGGCACTATGCCGGCATAAGTACAAGAAGAGTGAATCTTCTAAGAATTAGTGCTTTGAGCGGCTCCTGGGAGACCTGAATTAGATTCCGATGCACCAGTGCAGGTGTACTGTATCCCTTGGACCTTCACATTCACCATGAAACACAGAATTTGCATCGGGATTGAAAACAATAGGGACAATGCCAACTTAAGTACAAGAAGAGTGAATCTTCAAAGAGTTTGTGGTTTGAGCGGCTCCTGGGAGACCATTATTAGATTGCGATGCACCAGTGCAGGTTTACTGTATCCCTTGGACCATCACATTGGCCATGAAACACATAAATTGCTTCGGGATTGAATACAAAAGGGACATTAACGACTTAAGTACAAGAAGAGTGAAGCTTCTAAGAGTTTGTGGTTTTATCGGCTCCTGGGTGACCAGTATTAGATTCCGTTGCACCAGTGCAGGTTTACTGTAACCCTAGGACCTTTGCATTGGCCATGAAACACAGAAATCGCATCGGGATTGAATACAAGAGGCACAATGTCGACATAAGTACTAGAAGACAGAATCTTCTAAGAGTTTGTGGTTTGAGCGGCTCCTGGGAGACCAATATTAGATACCGATCCACCAGTGCAGGTTTACTGTATCCGTTTGGACCTTCACAGTGACCATTAAACAGAGATATTGCTTCGGGATTGAATATAAAAGGGACACTGCCGATTTAAGTACAAGAAGAGTGAATCTTCTAAGAATTTGTGGTTTGATCGTCTCCTGGGAGACCAGTACTAGAATCCGATGCACCAGGGCAGGTTTACGGTACTCCTAGCACCTTCACATTGACCATGAAACACAGAAATCGTATCAGGATTGAATACAAGAGGCACAATGCCTACTTAAGTACAAGAAGAATGAATCTTCTAAGATTATCTGCTTTACGCGGCTCCTGGGAGACCAGTATCAGATTCCGATGCGCCAGTTCAGGTTTACTGTATCCCTTGGACCTTCACATTGACCAAGAAACACAGAAATTGCATCGGGATTGAATACAAAATGAACAATGGCGACTTCAGTACAAGAAGAGTGTATCTTCTAAGAGCTTGCGGTTTGAGCGGCTCCTGGGACAAAAGTATTAGATTCCGATGCATCGGTGGAGGTTTTCTTTATCTCTTGGACGTTCACATTGACCATGAAACACAGGAATTGCGTCGCGATTGAATATGAAAGGGACAATGAACGACTTAAGTACAAGAAGAGTGAATCTTTTAAAAGTTTGTGGTTTGAGCGGCTCCTGGGAGACCAGTAATAGATTCCGATGCACCAGAGTAGGTTTACTGTATCCCGTGGACCTTCACATTCACCATGAAACACAGATATTGCACCGGCATTGAATACAAAAGGGACAATGCCGACTTAAGTACAAGAAGAGTGAATCTTCTAAGAGTTTAAGTTTTGAGCGGCTCCTAGGAGACCAATATTAGATTCCGATGCACCAGCGCAGGTTTACTGTATCCCTTGGAACTTCACATTGACCATGAAACACAGAAATTGCGTCGGCATTGAATACAAAAGGGACAATGCTGACATAACCACAAGAAGTGTGAATCTTCTAAGAGTTCGTGTTTCGAGCGGCTCCTGGGAGTCCAGTATTAGATTCCGATGCACCAGTTCAAGTTTAATGTATCCCTTGGTCCTTCACATTGACAATGAAATACAGAAATTGCATCGGGAATGAAACGAAAAGGACAATGCCGACTTAAGTACAAGAAGAGTGTATCTTCTAAGAGCTTTCGGCTTGAGGGGCTCCTGGGACACCAGTATCAGATTCCGATGCACTGGCGCAGGTTTACTTTATCCCTTGGACCTACGCATTGTCCATGAAACACAGAAATCGCATTGGGATTGATTGCAAAAGGCACTATGCCGGCATAAGTACAGGAAGAGTGTATCTTCTAAGAGCTTGCGGCTTGAGCGGCTCCTGGGACACCAGTATTAGACTCCGATGCACCGGTGCAGGTTTACTGTATCCCTTGGACCTTCACATTGACCATGAAACACAGAAATCGCATTGGGATTTATTACAAAAGGCACTATGCCGGCATAAGTACAAGAAGAGTAAATCTTCCAGGAGTTTGTGGTTTGAGTGGCGGGACACCTGAATTAGATTCCGATGCACCAGTGCAGTTTTACTGTATCCCCTGGACCTTCAGATTGACCGTGAAACACAGAATTTGTATGGGGATTGAATTCAAAATGGTTAATCCCAACTTAAGTACAAGAAGAGAGATTCTTCTAAGAGTTTGTGCTATGAGCGGCTCCTGGGAGAGCTGTATGAGATTCCGTTGCACCAGTGCAGGTATACTGCATCAGTTGGACCTTCCCATTGACCATGAAACACAGAAATTGCTTCGGGATTGAATATAAAATGGACACTGCCGATTTAGGAACAAGAAGAGTGAATCTTCTAAGAATTTGTGGTTTGATCGTCTCCTGGGAGACCAGTACTAGATTCCGATGCACCAGGGCAGGTTTACGGTACCCCTAGCACCTTCACATTGACCATGAAACTCAGAAATCGTATCAGGACTGAATACAACAGGCACAATGCCTACTTAAGTACAAGAAGAATGAATCTTCTAAGATTATCTGCTTTACGCGGCTCCTGGGAGACCAAATTCAGAATCCGATGCACCAGTTCAGGCTAACTGTATCCCTTGGACTTTCACATTGACCATGAAACACAGAAATTGCATCGGGATTGAATACAAAATGAACAATGGCAACTTCAGTACAAGAAGACTGTATCTTCTAAGAGCTTGCGGTTTGAGCAGCTCCTGGGACACCAGTATTGAATTCCGATGCATCGGTGCAGGTTTACTGTATCTCTTAGACGTTCACATTGACCATGAAACACAGGAATTGCGTCGCGATTGAATGTGAAAGGGACAATGAACGACTTAAGTACAAGAAGAGTGAATCTTTTAAGAGTTTGTGGTTTGAGCGGCTCCTGGGAGACCAGTAATAGATTCCGATGCACGAGAGTACGTTTACTGTATCCCGTGGACCTTCACATTCACCATGAAACACAGATATTGCACCGGCATTGAATACAAAAGGGACAATGCCGACTTAAGTACAAGATGAGTGAATCTTCTAAGAGTTTAAGCTTTGAGCGGCTCCTAGGAGACCAATATTAGATTCCGATGCACCAGTGCAGGTTTACTGTATCCCTTGGAACTTCACATTGTCCATGAAACACAGAAATTGCGTCGGCATTGAATACAAAAGGGACATTGCCGACTTAAGTACAAGAAGAGTGAATCTTCTAAGAGTTTGTTTTGAGCGGCTCCTGGGAGAACAGTATTAGATTCCGATGCACCAGCGCAGGTTTACTGTATCCCTTGGACCTTCAGATTGACCATGAAACACAGAATTTGCATCGGGATTGAATACAAAATGGACAATGCCGACTTAAGTACAAGAAGAGTGAATCATCTAATGTTTTGCGCTATGAGCGGATCACGGGAGACCAGTATTGGATTCCGAAGCACCAGTGCAGGTGTACTATACCCCTTGGACCTTCTTATTGACCATTAAACAAAAAAATACATCGGGGTCGAAAGAAAAGGGGACAATGCCGACTTTGGTACAAGAGGAGAGAATCTTCTAAGAGTTTGTGGTTTGAGCGGCTCCTGGGAGACCATTATTAGATTGCGATGCACCAGTGCAGGTTCACTGTATCCCTTGGACCTTCACATTGAGCATGAAATACAGAAATTGCTTTGGGATTGAATACAAAAGAGACATTGCCGACTTAAGTACAAGAAGAGTGAATCTTCTATGAGCTTGTGTTTTGAGCGGCTCCTGGGAGACCATTATTAGATTCCGATGCACCAGTGTGGGTTTACTGTTTCCCTTGGACATTCACATTGACCATGAATCACAGAAATCGCAACGGGATAGAAAACAAAATGCACAATGCCGACTTAAGTACAAGGAGACTCAATCTTCTAAGAGTTTGTCTTTGATCGTCTCCTGGGAGACCAGTACTAGATTCCGATGCACCAGGGCAGGTTTACTGTACCCCTAGGACCTTCACATTGACCATGAAACACAGAAATTGTATCGGGATTGAATACAAAAGGGACAATGCCGACCTAAGTACAAGAAGAGAGTCTCTTCTAAGAGCTTGCGGCTTGAGCGGCTCCTGGGACACCAGTATTAGAGTCCGATGCACCGGTACTGGTTTACTGTATCCCTTGGACCTCCACATTGACCATGAAACACAGAAATCGCATTGGGATTGATTACAAAGGGCACTATGCCGGCATAAGTACAAGAAGAGTAAATCTTCCAAGAGTCTGTGGTTTAAGCTACGGGAGACCTGAATTAGATTCCGATGCACCAGTGCAGGTTTACTGCATCTCCTGGACCTTCAGATTGACCGTGAAACACAGAATTTGTATGGGGATTGAATACATAAGGGACAATCCCAACTTAAGTACATGAAGAGTGAATCTTCTAAGAGTTTGTGCTTTGATCGGATCCTGGGAGACCAATGTTAGATTCCGATGCACCAGTGCAGGTTTACTGTATCCCTTGGACTTTCACATTGACCATGAAACACAGAAATTGCATCGGAATTGAATACAAAAGGGCCAATGCCGATTTAAGTACAAGAAGAGTGTATCTTCTAAGATTTTGCATTTAGAGCGGATCCTGGGACACCAGTATTTGACTCCGATGCACCAGTGCGGGTTTACTATATCCCTTGGACCTTCACATTGACCATGAAACACAGAAATCGCAACGGGATAGAAAACAAAATGCACAATGCCGACTTAAGTACAAGAAGAGTGAATCTTCTAAGAGTTCGCGTTTTGAGCGGCTCCTGGGAGATCAGTAAAAGATTCCGATGCACCAGTGCAGGTTTACTGTATCCCGTGGACCTTCACATTGACCATGAAACACAGAAATTGCATCACGATTAAATATAAAAGGGACAATGAACGACTTAAGTACAAGAAGAGTGAATCTTCTAAGAGATTGTGCTTGAGCGGTTCCTGGGTGACCCGAATTAGATTCAGATGCACCTGTGCAAGTTTACTGTATCCCTTGGACCTTCATTATGACCATGAAACACAGATATCTCAACGGGATAGAATAGAAAATGCACAATGCCGACTTAAGTCCAAGAACAGTGAATCTTCTAAGAGGTCGTGCTTTGAGCGGCTCCTGGGAGACCAGTATTAGTTTCCGATGCTCCAGTGCAGGATTACTGTATCCCTTGGACCTTCACATTGGTCATAAAACACAGTAATCGCATCGGGATTGATTACAAAAGGCACTATGCCGGCATAAGTACAAGAAGAGTGATTCTTCTAAGAGTTTGTGTTTTGAGCGACTCCTGGGAGACCTGATTTAGATTCCGATGCACCAGTGCAAGTTTACTGTATCCCCTGGAGCTTCAGATTGACCATGAAACACAGAATTTGTATGGGGATTTAATACAAAAGGCACAATGCCTACTTAAGTACAAGACGAGTGTATCTTCTAAGATTTTGCGGTTAGAGCGGATCCTGGGACCCCAGTATTAGACTCCGATGCACCACTGCGGGTTTACTGTATCCCTTGGAAATTCACATTGACCATGAAACACAGAAATTCCATCGGGATTGGAAACAAAAGTGGCAATGCCGACTTAAGTACAAGAAGAGTGATTCTTTTAAGAGTTTGTGCTTTGAGCGGCTCCTGGGAGACCAGTATTAGATTCCGATGCACCAGTGCAGGTCCACTGTATCCCTTGGACCTTTACATTGACCATTAAAGACCGAAATTACATCAGGGTTGGATATAAAAGAGACAATGCCGACTTAAGTACGAGAAGAGTGAATCCTCTATGAGTTTATGCTTTGAGCGGCTCCTGGGAGACCAGTATACCAGTATTAGATTCGGTTGCACCAGTGTAGGTATACTGTATCCCTTGGACCTTCCCAATGACCATGAAACAGAGAAATTGCTTTAGGATGGAACACTAAAGGGACACTGCCGATTTAAGTACAAGAAGAGTGAATCTTCTAAGATATTCTGCTTTAAGCGGCTCCTGGGATACCAGTATTAGAGTCCGATGCACCAGTGCGGGTTAACTGTATCCCTTGGACATTCGCATTGACCATTAAACACAGAAATGACATTGGGGTTGAATACAAAAATGATATTGCCGACATAAGTACAAGAAGAGTGAATCATCTGCGAGTTTTAGGTTAAAGCGGTTCCAGGGAGACCAGTATTAGATTCCGGAGCACCAGTGAAGGTATGCTGTATCCCTTGGACCTTCCCATTGACCATGAAACACAGAAATTGTTTCGGGATTGAATTGAAAAGGGACACTGCCGATTTAAGTACAAGAAGAGTGAATCTTCTAAGAGTTTGTGGTTTAATCGTCGGCTGGGAGACCAGTACTAGATTCTGATGCACCAGTGCAGGTTTACTATATCCCTAGGACCTCCACATTGAACATGAAACACAGAAATCGCATCGCGATTGAATACAAGAAGCACAATGCCGACTTAAGTACAAGAAGAGTGAATCTTCTAAGATTATCTGCTTTAAGCGGCTACTGGGAGACCAGTATTAGATTCCCACGCACCAGTTCTGGGATACTGTATCCCTTGGACCGTCACATTGACCATGAAACACAGAAATTGCATCGGGATTGAAACAAAAGCGACGATGCCGACTTAAGTAGAATAAGAGTGATTCTTTTAAGAGTTTGTGCTTTGAGCGGCTCCTGGGAGACCAGTATTAGATTCCGATGCACCAGTGCAGGTTTAGTTTATCCCTTGGAATTTCACATTGAACATGAAACACAGAATTTGCATCGGGATTGAATACAAAAGGGTCAATGTCGACTTAAGTACAAGAGGAATGAATCTTCTAAGAGTTTGTGCTCTGATCGGCTCCTGGGAGACCAGTATTAGATACGATGCACCAGTTCAGGTTTACTGTGTCCCTTGGACCTTCACATTGACCATGAAGCACAGAAATTGCAACGGGATGGACTACAAAAGGCACAATGCAGAGTTAAGTACAAGAAGAGTGAATCTTCTAAGAGTTTGTGCTTTGAGCGGCTCCTGAGAGACAAGTATTAGATTCCGATGCATTAGTGCTGGTTTACTGTATCCCATCGACCTTCACATTCACCATGAAGCACATAAATTGCATCGGCATTAAATACAAAAGTGACAATCCCGACGGAAGTACAAGAAGAGTGAATCTTCTAAGAGTTTGTGATTTGAGCGGCTCTTGGGAGACCAGTATTAGATTCCGATGCACCAGTGCAGGTTTACTGTATCCCTTGGACCTTCACATTGACCATGAAAAACAGAAATTGCATCGGGAGTGAATACAAAAGGGACAATGCCGACTTAAGTACAAGAAGAGTGGAGCTTCTAAGAGTATGTGCTTTGAGCGGCTCCTGAAAGTGCAGTATTAGATTCCGATGCACCAGTGCACGTTTACTGTATCCCCTGGTTCTTCACATTGACCATGAAACACAGAAATTACTTCGGGTTTGAATACAAAAGGGCCAATGCCGACTTAAGTACAAGAAGAGTGAATCTTCTAAGAGTTTCTGCTTTGAGTGGCTCCTGGGAGACCAGTATTAGATTCCGATGCACCAGTGCAGGTTTACTGTATCCCCTGAACCTTCACATTGACCATGAAAATTTCTGTGTTTCATGGTCAATGTGAAGGTCAAGGGGATACAGTTAACCTTCACTGGTGCATCGGAATCTAATACTGGTCTCCCTGGAGCCGATCAAAGCACAAACTCTTAAAAGATTCATTCTTTTTGTACTTAAGTCGTCACTGTCCGTTTTGTATTCAATCCCGATATAAGTTCTGTGTTTCATGGTCAATGTGAAGGTTCAGGGGATACAGTAAACCTGCAATGGTGCATCGGAATCTAATACTGGTCTCCCAGGAGCCACTCAAGCACAAACTCTTAGAAGATTCACTCTTCTTGTACTTAAGTCGGCATTGTCCCTTTTGTATTCAAACCCGATGAAAATTTCTGTGTTTCAAGGTCAATGTGAAGGTCCAAGGGATACAGAAAACCTACACTGGTGCATCGGAGTCTACTACTGGTGTCCCAGTCGCCGCTCAAACCGCAAACTCTTAGAGGATTCACTCCTCTTGTACTTAAGTCGGCATTGTCCCTTTTGTATTCAATGCCGATGCAATTTCTGTGTTTCATGGTCAATGTGAAAGTCCAAGGGATACAGTAAACCTTGGGAGATTGTCAAACCACAAACTCTTAGAAGATTCTTTCTTTTTGTACTTAAGTCGCCACTGTCCCTTTTGTGAATTTTCTAAGAGGTTGTGCTTTGAGCGGCTCCTGGGAGACCAGTATTAGATTCCGATGCACCAGTGCGGGTTTACAGTATCCCTTGGACCTTCACATTGACCATTAAACAGAGAAATTGCTTCGGGATTGACTACAAAAGGGACACTTACGATTTAAGTAAGAAGAGTGAATCTTCTAAGACTTTGTGCTTTGAGCGGCTCCTGAGAGACAAGTATTAGATTCCGATGCATTAGTGATGGTATACTGTATCCCGTGGACCTTCACATTCACCATGAAGCACATAAATTGCATCAGCATTGAATACAAAAGTGACAATCCCGACGGAAGTACAAGAAGAGTGAATCTTCTAAGAGTTTGTGTTTTGAGCGGCTCTTGGGAGACCAGTACTAGATTCCGATGCACCAGTGCAGGTTTACTGTATCCCTTGGACCTTCACATTGCCCATGACACGCAGAAATTGCATCGGGATTGAATACAAAATGCACAATGCCGAGTTAAGTACAAGAAGAGTGAATCTTCTAAGAGTTTGTGCTTTGAGCGACTCCTGGGCGACAAGTATTAGATTCCGTTTCACCAGTGGAGGTTTACTGTATTCCTTGGACCTTCACACTGACCATGAAAAACAGAAATTGCATCGGGAGTGAATACAAAAGGGACAATGCCGACTTAAGTACAAGAAGAGTGAATCTTCTAAGAGTTTGTGGTTTGAGCAGCTCCTGGGAGACCAGTATTAGATTACGCTATACCAGTACACGTTGACTGTATCCCTTGGACCTTCACATTGACCATGAAACACAGAAATTGCATCGGGATTGAATACATAAGGTACAACGCCGACTTAAGTACAAGAAGAGTGTATCTTCTAAGAGTTAGTGCTTAGAGCGGCTCCTGGGAGACCAGTATTAGATTCCGTTGCACCAGTGCAGGTTTACAGTATCCCTTGGACCTTCACATTGACCATTAAACAGAGAAATTGTTTCGGGATTGAATACAAAAGGGACACTGCCGATTTAAGTACAAGAAGAGTGAATCTTCTAAGAGTTCGCGTTTTGAGCGGCTCCTGGGAGATCAGTAAAAGATTCCGATGCACCAGTGCAGGTTTACTGTATCCCGTGGACCTTCACATTGACCATGAAACACAGAAATTGCATCACGATTAAATATAAAAGGGACAATAAACGACTTAAGTACAAGAAGAGTGAATCTTCTAAGAGATTGTGCTTGAGCGGTTCCTGGGTGACCCGAATTAGATTCAGATGCACCTGTGCAAGTTTACTGTATCCCTTGGACCTTCATTATGACCATGAAACACAGATATCTCAACGGGATAGAATACAAAATGCACAATGCCGACTTAAGTCCAAGAACAGTGAATCTTCTAAGAGGTCGTGCTTTGAGCGGCTCCTGGGAGACCAGTATTAGATTCCGATGCTCCAGTGCAGGATTACTGTATCCCTTGGACCTTCACATTGGTCATAAAACACAGTAATCGCATCGGGATTGATTACAAAAGGCACTATGCCGGCATAAGTACAAGAAGAGTGATTCTTCTAAGAGTTTGTGTTTTGAGCGACTCCTGGGAGACCTGATTTAGATTCCGATGCACCAGTGCAAGTTTACTGTATCCCCTGGAGCTTCAGATTGACCATGAAACACAGAATTTGTATGGGGATTTAATACAAAAGGGACAATGCCTACTTAAGTACAAGACGAGTGTATCTTCTAAGATTTTGCGGTTAGAGCGGATCCTGGGACCCCAGTATTAGACTCCGATGCACCACTGCGGGTTTACTGTATCCCTTGGAAATTCACATTGACCATGAAACACAGAAATTGCATCGGGATTGGAAACAAAAGTGGCAATGCCGACTTAAGTACAAGAAGAGTGATTCTTTTAAGAGTTTGTGCTTTGAGCGGCTCCTGGGAGACCAGTATTAGATTCCGATGCACCAGTGCAGGTTTGGTTTATCCCTTGGAATTTCACATTGAACATGAAACACAGAATTTGCATCGGGATTGAATACAAAAGGGTCAATGTTGACTTAAGTACAAGAGGAATGAATCTTCTAAGAATTTGTGCTCTGATCGGCTCCTGGGAGACCAGTATTAGATACGATGCACCAGTTCAGGTTTACTGTGACCCTTGGACCTTCACATTGACCATGAAGCACAGAAATTGCAACGGGATGGACTACAAAAGGCACAATGCAGAGTTAAGTACAAGAAGAGTGAATCTTCTAAGAGTTCGTGTTTTGAGCGGCTCCTGGGAGACCAGTATTAGATTCCGATGCACCAGTGCAGGTTAACTTTATCCCCTTGACCTTCACATTGACCATGAAACACAGAAATTTTCATCGGGTTTGAATACAAAATGTACAACGCCGACTTAAGTACAAGAAGAGTGTTACTTCGAAGAGTTAGTGCTTAGAGCAGCTCCTGGGAGACCAGTATTAGATTCCGTTGCACCAGTGCAGGTTAATTGTATCCCTTGGACCTTCAGATTGACCATGACACACAGAATTTGCATCGGGATTGAATACGAAAAGGACCTTCACATTGACCTTTAAGCAGAGAAATTGTTTTGGGATTGACTACAAAAGGGACACTTCCGATTTAAGTACAAGAAGAGTGAATCTTCTAAGAGTTTGTGCATTGAGCGGCTCCTGAGAGACAAGTATTAGATTCCGATGCATTAGTGCTGGTTTACTGTATCCCATGGACCTTCACATTCACCATGAAGCAAATAAATTGCATCGGCATTAAATACAAAAGTGACAATCCCGACGGAAGTACAAGAAGAGTGAATCTTCTAAGAGTTTGTGTTTTGAGCGGCTCTTGGGAGACCAGTATTAGATTCCGATGCACCAGTGCAGGTTTACTGTATCCCTTGGACCTTCACATTGACCATGAAAAACAGAAATTGCATCGGGAGTGAATACAAAAGGGACAATGCCGACTTAAGTACAAGAAGAGTGGAGCTTCTAAGAGTATGTGCTTTGAGCGGCTCCTGAAAGTGCAGTATTAGATTCCGATGCACCAGTGCACGTTTACTGTATCCCCAGGTTCTTCACATTGACCATGAAACACAGAAATTACTTCGGGTTTGAATACAAAAGGGCCAATGCCGACTTAAGTACAAGAAGAGTGAATCTTCTAAGAGTTTCTGCTTTGAGTGGCTCCTGGGAGACCAGTATTAGATTCCGATGCACCAGTGCAGGTTTACTGTATCCCCTGAACCTTCACATTGACCATGAAAATTTCTGTGTTTCATGGTCAATGTGAAGGTCAAGGGGATACAGTTAACCTTCACTGGTGCATCGGAATCTAATACTGGTCTCCCTGGAGCCGATCAAAGCACAAACTCTTAGAAGATTCATTCTTTTTGTACTTAAGTCGACACTGTCCGTTTTGTATTCAATCCCGATATAAGTTCTGTGTTTCATGGTCAATGTGAAGGTTCAGGGGATACAGTAAACCTGCAATGGTGCATCGGAATCTAATACTGGTCTCCCAGGAGCCACTCAAGCACAAACTCTTAGAAGATTCACTCTTCTTGTACTTAAGTCGGCATTGTCCCTTTTGTATTCAAACCCGATGAAAATTTCTGTATTTCAAGGTCAATGTGAAGGTCCAAGGGATACAGAAAACCTACACTGGTGCATCGGAGTCTACTACTGGTGTCCCAGTCGCCGCTCAAACCGCAAACTCTTAGAGGATTCACTCCTCTTGTACTTAAGTCGGCATTGTCCCTTTTGTATTCAATGCCGATGCAATTTCTGTGTTTCATGGTCAATGTGAAAGTCCAAGGGATACAGTAAACCTTGGGAGATTGTCAAACCACAAACTCTTAGAAGATTCTTTCTTTTTGTACTTAAGTCGCCACTGTCCCTTTTGTGAATCTTCTAAGAGGTTGTGCTTTGAGCGGCTCCTGGGAGACCAGTATTAGATTCCGATGCACCAGTGCGGGTTTACAGTATCCCTTGGACCTTCACATTGACCATTAAACAGAGAAATTGTTTCGGGATTGACTACAAAAGGGACACTTACGATTTAAGTAAGAAGAGTGAATCTTCTAAGAGTTTGTGCTTTGAGCGGCTCCTGAGAGACAAGTATTAGATTCCGATGCATTAGTGATGGTATACTGTATCCCATGGACCTTCACATTCACCATGAAGCACATAAATTGCATCGGCATTAAATACAAAAGTGACAATCCCGACGGAAGTACAAGAAGAGTGAATCTTCTAAGAGTTTGTGTTTTGAGCGGCTCTTGGGAGACCAGTATTAGATTCCGATGCACCAGTGCAGGTTTACTGTATCCCTTGGACCTTCACATTGCCCATGACACGCAGAAATTGCATCGGGAGTGAATACAAAATGCACAATGCCGACTTAAGTACAAGAAGAGTGAATCTTCTAAGAGTTTGTGCTTTGAGCGGCTCCTGGGCGACAAGTATTAGATTCCGTTTCACCAGTGGAGGTTTACTGTATTCCTTGGACCTTCACACTGACCATGAAAAACAGAAATTGCATCGGGAGTGAATACAAAAGGGACAATGCCGACTTAAGTACAAGAAGAGTGAATCTTCTAAGAGTTTGTGGTTTGAGCAGCTCCTGGGAGACCAGTATTAGATTACGCTATACCAGTACACGTTGACTGTATCCCTTGGACCTTCACATTGACCATGAAACACAGAAATTGCATCGGGATTGAATACATAAGGTACAACGCCGACTTAAGTACAAGAAGAGTGTATCTTCTAAGAGTTAGTGCTTAGAGCGGCTCCTGGGAGACCAGTATTAGATTCCGTTGAACCAGTGCAGGTTTACAGTATCCCTTGGACCTTCGCATTGACCATTAAACAGAGAAATTGTTTCGGGATTGAATACAAAAGGGACACTGCCGATTTAAGTACAAGAAGAGTGAATCTTCTAAGAGTTTGTGGTTTGATCGTCTCCTGGGAGACCAGTACTAGATTCCGATGCACCAGGGCAGGTTTAATGTATCCCTAGGACCTTCTCATTGACCATGAAACACAGAAATCGCATCGGGACTGAATACAAGTGGCACAATGCCGACTTAAGTACAAGAGGAGTGAATCTTCTAAGATTATCTGCTTTACGCGGCTCCTGGGAGACCAGTATTAGATTCCGATAGACCAGTTCAGGTTTACTGTATCCCTAGGACCTTCACATTGACCATGAAACACAGAAATTGCATCGGGATTGAATACAAAGTGGACAATGCCGACTTAAGTACAGGAAGAGGGTATCTTCTAAGAGCTTGCGGTTTGAGCGGCTCCTGGGAGATTAGTATTAGCTTCCGCTACACCAGTACAGGTTTGCTGTATCCCTTGGACCTTCTCACTGACCATGAAACACAGAAATTGCATCGGGATTCAATACAATAGGGACAATACCGACTTAAGTACAAGAAGAGTGTATCTACTAAGAGTTTGCGGTTAGAGCGGATCCAGGGACACTAGTATTAGACTCCGATGCACCTGTGCAGGTTTACTGTATCTTTTAGACCTTCACATTGACCATGAAGCACAGAAATTGCAACGGGATGGACTACAAAAGGCACAATGCCGACTTAAGTACAAGAAGAGTGAATCCTCTAAGAATTCGTGCTTTTAGCGGCTCCTGGGATCCAGTATTAGATTCCGATGCACCAGTGCAGGTTTACTGTATCCCTTGGACTTTCACATTGACCATGAAATACAGAAATTGCATCGGCATTGAATACAAAAGGGTCAATGTCGACTTTAGTACACGAAGAGTGAATCTTCTAAGAATTCGTGCTTTGAGCGGCTCCTGGGATCCAGTATTAGATTCCGATGCGCCAGCGCAGGTTTACTGTGTCCCTTGGACCTTCACATTGACCATGAAGCACAGAAATTGCAACGGGATGTACTACAAAAGGCACAATGCAGAGTTAAGTACAAGAAGAGTGAATCTTCTAAGAGTTCGTGTTTTGAGCGGCTCCTGGGAGACCAGTATTAGATTCCGATGCTCCAGTGCAGGTTTACTGTATCCCTTGGACCTTCAGATTGACCATGAAACACAGAATTAGTATGGGGACTGAATTGAAAAGGGACAATCCCAACTTAAGTACTAGAAGAGTGAATTTTCTAAGAGTTTGTGGTATGAGCGTCTCCTGGGAGAGCTGTATTAGATTCCGTTGCACCAGTGCAGGTATACTGTATCCCTTGGACCTTCCCATTGGCCATGAAACACAGAAATTGCCTCGGGATTGAATACAAAAGGGACACTGCCGATTTAAGTACAAGAAGAGTGAATCTTGTAAGAGAATGTGGTTTGAGCGGCTTATGGGAGATCAGTGTTAGATTCCGATGGTTCAGTGTAGGTTTACTGTATCCCTTGGACCTTCACATTGACCATGAGACACAAAAAGTACATGGGGATTGAATACAAAAGGGACAGTGACGACTTAAGTACAAAAAGAAAGAATCTTCTAAGAGTTTGTTGTTTGAGCATCTCCCAAGGTTTACTGTATCCCTTGGACTTTCACATTGACCATGAAACACAGAAATTGCATCGGCATTGAATACAAAAGAGTCAATGCCGACTTAAGTACAAGAAGAGTGAATGATCTAAGAGCTATGCTTTGAGCGTCACCTGGGAGACCAGTATTTGATTCCGATGCCTCAGTGCCGGTTTACTGTATCCCTTGGAATTTCACATTGACCATGAAACACAGAAATTGCATAGGGATTGAATACGAAACGGTCAATGGCAAGTTAAATACAAGAGGAGTGAATCCTCTAAGAGTTTGCGGTTGAGCGGCTACTGGGACACCAGTAGTAGACTCCGATGCACCAGTGTAGGTTTTCTGTATCCCTTAGACCTTCACATTGACTTTGAAATACAGAAATTTTCATCGGGTTTGAATACAAAGGGACAATGCCGACTTAAGTACAAGAGGAATGAAACTTCTAAGAGTTTGTGGTTTGAGCGTCTCATGGGAGACCAGTATTACATTCCGATGGACCACTGCAGGTTAACTGTATCCCCTGGATCTTCACATTGACCATGAAACACAGATATTGCATCAAGATTGAATACAAAAAAAACAATGCCGACTTAAGTACAAGAAGAGTGAATCTTCTAAGAGTTTGTGCTTTGAGTGGCTCCTGGGAGACCAGTATTAGATTCCGATGCACCAGTGGAGGTTTACTGTATCCCCTGAACCTTCACATTGACCATGAAACACAGAACTTACATCGGGATTGAATACAAAACGGACAGTGACGACTTAAGTACAAAAAGAGTGAATCTTCTAAGAGTTTGTGCTTTGATCGGCTCCAGGGAGACCAGTATTAGATTCCGATGGACCAGTTCAGGTTTACTGTATCCCTTGGACCTTCACATTGGCCATTAAACACAGAAATTACATCGGGGTTGAATATAAATAAGGCAATCCCGACTTAAGTACAACAAGAGTGTATCTTCTAAGAGCTTTCAGTTTGAGCGGCTCCTGGGACACCAGTATTAGATTCAGATTCACCAGTGCAGGTTTACTGTATCCCTTGGACCTTCACATAGACCATGAAACACAGAAATTGCATCGCGATTGAATACAAAAGGGACAATGAACGACTTAACTACGAGAAGAGTGAATCTTCTAAGATTTTGTGGTTTGAGGGGCTCCTGGGAGACCAGTATTAGATTCCGATGCACCAGTGCAGGTTTACCGTATCCCTCGGACCTTCACATTCACCATGAAACACAGAAATTGCATCGGCATTGAATACAAAAGGGTCAATGCCAACTTAAGTACAAGAGGAGTGAATCTTCTAAGAGTTTGTGCTTTGATGGGCTCCTGGGTGACCAGTATTAGATTCCGATGCACCAGTGCAGGTTAACTGTATCCCTTAGATTTTCACATTGACCATGAAACACAGAAATTGCATCGGAATTGAATACAAAGAGACAATGCCGACTTAAGTACAAGAAAAGTGAATCCTCTAAGAGATTGCGGTTTGAGCGGCTCCTGGGACACCAGTATTAGACTCCGATGCACCAGTGTAGGTTTACTGTATCCCTTGCACCTTCACATTGACCTTGAAATACAGAAATATTCAATGGGTTTGAATACATATGGGACAATGCCGACTTAAGTACAAGAAGAGTGAATCTTCTAAGAGTTAGTGGTATGTGCGGCTCATGGGAGACCAGTATTAGATTCCGATGGACCAGTGCAGTTTAACTGTATCCCCTGGACCTTCACATTGACCATGAAACACAGAAATTGCATCGGGAGTGAATACAAAAGGGACAATGCCGACTTGAGTACAAGAAGAGTGAATCTTCTAAGAGTTTGTGCTTTGAGCGGCTCCTGAAAGTGCAGTATTAGATTCCGATGCACCAGTGCACGTTTACTGTATCCCCTGGTTCTTCACATTGACCATGAAACACAGAAATTACATCGGGATTGAATACAAAACGGACAGTGACGACTTAAGTACAAAAAGAGTGAATCTTCGAAGAGTTTGTTGTTTGAGCAGCTCCTGGGAGACCAGTATTAGATTACGCTATACCAGTACACGTTGACTGTATCCCTTGGACCTTCACATTGACCATGAAACATAGAAATTGCATCGGGATTGAATACATAAGGTACAACGCCTACTTAAGTACAAGAAGAGTGTATCTTCTAAGAGTTAGTGCTTAGAGCGGCTCCTGGGAGACCAGTAATAGATTCCGCTGCACCAGTGCAGGTTAACTGTATCCCTTGGACCTTCAGATTGACCATGAAAGACAGAATTTGCATCGGGATTGAATACAAAAGGGACAATGCCGACTTAAGTACAAGAAGAGTGAATGATCTAAGAGTTTGTGCTTTGAGCGGCACCTGGGAGACCAGTATTAGATGCCGAAGCACCGGTGCAGGTTTACTAGATCCCTTGGACCTTCACATTGACCATGAAACGCAGAAATTGCATAGGGATTGAATACGAACGGTCAATGCCAAGTTAAGTACAAGTGGAGTGAATCCTCTAAGACTTTGCGGTTTGAGCGGCTCCTGGGACACCAGTAGTAGACTCCGATGCACCAGTGCAGGTTTTCTGTACACCCTTGGACCTATACATTGACCTTGAAATACAGAAATTTTCATAGGGTTTGAATACAAAAGGGACAATGCCGACTTAAGTACAAGAAGAGCAAATCTTCTGTGAGTTTGTGGTTTGAGCGTCTCATGGGAGTCCAGTATTAGATTCCGATGGACCACTGCAGGTTAACTGTATCCCCTGGACCTTCACATTGACCATGAAACATAGAAATTGCTTCGGGATTGAAAACAAAAGGGACAATGCCGAATTAAGTACAACAAGAGTAAATCTTCTAAGAGTTTGTGCTTTGAGCGGCTCCTGGGAGACCAGTATTAGATTCCGATGCACCAGTGCAGGTTTACTGTATCCCCTGAACCTTCACATTGACCATGAAACGTAGAACGTACATCGGGATTGAATACAAAACGGACAGTGACGACTTAAGTACAAAAATTGTGAATCTTCTAAGAGTTTGTGCTTTGATCGGCTCCAGGGAGACCAGTATTAGATTCCGATGCACCAGTGCAGGTTTACTGTATCCCCTTGACCTTCACATTGACCATGAAACACAGAAATTATTTCGGGATTGAACACAAAAGGGACAATGCCAACTTAAGTACAAGAAGAGTGTATATTCTAAGAGTTTGTGTTTGAGCGGCTCCTGGGACACCAGTAGTAGACTCCGATGCACGAGTGTAGGTTTACTGTATCCCTTGGACCTTCACATTGACCTTGAAATACAGAAATTTTCATCGGGTTTGAATTTAAAAGGGACAATGCCGACTTAAGTAGAAGAAGAGTGAATCTTCTAAAAGTTGGTGCTTTGAGCGGCTCCTGGAAGTCCAGTATTAGATTCCGATGCACCAGTGCAGGTTTACTGTATCCCCTGAACCTTCGCATTGACCATGAAACACAGAACTTTCATCGGGATTGAATATAAACGGACAGTGACGACTTAAGTACAAAAAGAGTGAATCTTCTAAGAGCTTGCGGTCTGATCGTCTCCTGGGAGACCAGTACTAGATTCCGATGAACCAGGGCAGGTTAACTGTACCCCTAGGACCTTTACATTGACCATGAAACACAGAAATCGCATCGGGATTGAATACAAGAGGCACAATAGCGACTTAAGTACAAGAGAAGTGAATCTTCTAAGATTATCTGCTTTAAGCGGCTCCTGGGAGACCAGTATTAGATTCCGATGGACCAGTTCAGGTTTACTGTATCCCTTGGACCTTCACATTGGCCTTTAAACACGGAAATTACATCGGGGTTGAATTTAAATAGGGCAATCCCGACTTAAGTACAATAAGAGTGTATCTTCTAAGAGCTTGCAGTTTGAGCGGCTCCTGGGACACCAGTATTAGATTCAGATGCACCAGTGCTGGTTTACTGTATCCCTTGGACCTTCACATAGACCATGAAACACAGAAATTGCATCGCGATTGAATACAAAAGGGACAATGAACGACTTAAGTACAAGAAGAGTGAATCTTCTAAGATTTTGTGGTTTGAGCGGCTCCTGGGAGACCAGTATTAGATTCCGATGCACCAGTGCAGGTTTACCGTATCCCTCGGACCTTCACATTCACCATGAAACACAGAAATTGCATCGGCATTGAATACAAAAGGGTCAATGCCAACTTAAGTACAAGAGGAGTGAATCTTCTAAGAGTTTGTGCTTTGATCGGCTCCTGGGAGACCAGTATTAGATTCCGATGCACCAGTGCAGGTTAACTGTATCTCTTAGATTTTCACATTGACCATGAAACACAGAAAATTACATCGGAATTGAATACAAAGGGACAATGCCGACTTAAGTACAAGAAAAGTGAATCCTCTAAGAGATTGCGGTTTGAGCGGCTCCTGGGACACCAGTATTAGACTCCGATGCACCAGTGTAGGTTTACTGTATCCCTTGGACCTTCACATTGACCTTGAAATACACAAATATTCATCGGGTTTGAATACATATGGGACAATGCCGACTTAAGTACAAGAAGAGTGAATCTTCTAAGAGTTAGTGGTATGTGCGGCTCATGGGAGACCAGTATTAGATTCCGATGGACCAGTGCAGGTTAACTGTATCCCCAGGACCTTCACATTGACCATGAAACACAGAAATTGCATCGGGAGTGAATACAAAAGGGACAATGCCGACTTAAGTACAAGAAGAGTGAATCTTCTAAGAGTTTGTTGTTTGAGCAGCTCCTGGGAGACCAGTATTAGATTACGCTATACCAGTAGACGTTGACTGTATCCCTTGGACCTTCACATTGACCATGAAACACAGAAATTGCATCGGGATTGAACACAAAAGCGAAAATTCCGACATAAGTACAAGAAGTGTGACTCTTCTAAGAGTTTGTGTTTTGAGCAGCTCCTGGGAGACCAGTATTAGATTCCGATGCACCAGTGCTGGTTTACTGTATCCCGTGGACCTTCACATTGACCATGAAACACAGAAATTGCATCGGGATTGAGTACAAAAGGTACAACGCTGACTTCAGTACAAGAAGAGTGTATCTTCTAAGAGATAGTGCTTAGAGCGGCTCCTGGGAGACCAGTATTATATTCCGATGCACCAGTGCAGGTTCACAGTATCCCTTGGACTTTCACATTGACCTTTAAACAGAGAAATTGCTTCGGGATTGAATACAAAAGGGACACTGCCGATTGAAGTACAAGAAGAGTGAATCTTCTAAGAGCTTGTGGTTTGATCGTCTCCTGGGAGACCAGTACTAGATTCCGATGAACCAGGGCAGGTTAACTGTATCCCTAGGACCTTCACATTGACCATGAAACACAGAAATCGCATCGGGATTGAATACAAGAGGCACAATAGCGACTTAAGTACAAGAGAAGTGAATCTTCTAAGATTATCTGCTTTAAGCGGCTCCTGGGAGACCAGTATTAGATTCCGATGGACCAGTTCAGGTTTACTGTATCCCTTGGACCTTCACATTGGCCATTAAACACAGAAATTACATCGGGGTTGAATATAAATAGGGCAATCCCGACTTAAGTACAAGAAGAGTGTATCTTCTAAGAGCTTGCAGTTTGAGCGGCTCCTGGGACACCAGTATTAGATTCAGATTCACCAGTGCAGGTTTACTGTATCCCTTGGACCTTCACATAGACCATGCAACACAGAAATTGCATCGCGATTGAATACAAAAGGGACAATGAACGACTTAACTACAAGAAGAGTGAATCTTCTAAGATTTTGTGGTTTGAGGGGCTCCTGGGAGACCAGTATTAGATTCCGATGCACCAGTGCAGGTTTACCGTATCCCTCGGACCTTCACATTCACCATGAAACGCAGAAATTGCATCGGCATTGAATACAAAAGGGTCAATGCCAACTTAAGTACAAGAGGAGTGAATCTTCTAAGAGTTTGTGCTTTGATCGGCTCCTGGGAGACCAGTATTAGATTCCGATGCACCAGTGCAGGTTAACTGTATCCCTTAGATTTTCACATTGACCATGAAACACAGAAATTGCATCGGAATTGAATACAAAGGGACAATGCCGACTTAAGTACAAGAAAAGTGAATCCTCTAAGAGATTGCGGTTTGAGCGGCTCCTGGGACACCAGTATTAGACTCCGGTGCACGAGTGTAGGTTTACTGTATCCCTTGGACCTTCACATTGACCTTGAAATACAGAAATATTCATCGGGTATGAATACATATGGGACAATGCCGACTTAAGTACAAGAAGAGTGAATCTTCTAAGAGTTAGTGGTATGTGCGGCTCATGGGAGACCAGTATTAGATTCCGATGGACCAGTGCAGTTTAACTGTATCCCCTGGACCTTCACATTGACCATGAAACACAGAAATTGCATCGGGAGTGAATACAAAAGGGACAATGCCGACTTGAGTACAAGAAGAGTGAATCTTCTAAGAGTTTGTGCTTTGAGCGGCTCCTGAAAGTGCAGTATTAGATTCCGATGCACCAGTGCACGTTTACTGTATCCCCTGGTTCTTCACATTGACCATGAAACACAGAAATTACATCGGGATTGAATACAAAACGGACAGTGACGACTTAAGTACAAAAAGAGTGAATCTTCGAAGAGTTTGTTGTTTGAGCAGCTCCTGGGAGACCAGTATTAGATTACGCTATACCAGTACACGTTGACTGTATCCCTTGGACCTTCACATTGACCATGAAACATAGAAATTGCATCGGGATTGAATACATAAGGTACAACGCCTACTTAAGTACAAGAAGAGTGTATATTCTAAGAGTTAGTGCTTAGAGCGGCTCCTGGGAGACCAGTATTAGATTCCGATGCACCAGTGCTGGTTTACTGTATCCCGTGGACCTTCAAATTGACCATGAAACACAGAAATTGCATCGCGATTGAATACAAAAGGGACAATGAGCGACTTAAGTACAAGAAGAGTGAATCTTCTAAGATTTTGTGGTTTGAGCGGCTCCTGGGAGACCAGTATTAGATTCCGATGCACCAGTGCCGGTATACCGTATCCCTCGGACCTTCACATTCACCATGAAACACAGAAATTGCATCGGCATTGAATACAAAAGGGTCAATGCCAACTTAAGTACAAGAGGAGTGAATCTTCTAAGAGTTTGTGCTTTGATCGGCTCCTGGGAGACCAGTATTAGATTCCGATGCACCAGTGCAGGTTAACTGTATCCCTTAGATTTTCACATTGACCATGAAACGCAGAAAATTATATCGGAATTGAATACAAAGGGACAATGCCGACTTAAGTACAAGAAAAGTGAATCCTCTAAGAGATTGCGGTTTGAGCGGCTCCTGGGACACCAGTATTAGACTCCGATGCACCAGTGTAGTTTTACTGTATCCCTTGGACCTTCACATTGACCCTGAAATACAGAAATATTCATCGGCTTTGAATACATATGGGACAATGCCGACTTAAGTACAAGAAGAGTGAATCTTCTAAGAGTTAGTGGTATGTGCGGCTCATGGGAGACCAGTATTAGATTCCGATGGACCAGTGCAGGTTAACTGTATCCCCTGGACCTTCACATTGACCATGAAACACAGAAATTGCATCGGGAGTGAATACAAAAGGGACAATGCCGACTTAAGAACAAGAAGAGTGAATCTTCTAAGAGTTTGTTGTTTGAGCAGCTCCTGGGAGACCAGTATTAGATTACGCTATACCAGTACACGTTGACTGTATCCCTTGGACCTTCACATTGACCATGAAACACAGAAATTGCATCGGGATTGAACACAAAAGCGAAAATTCCGACATAAGTACAAGAAGAGTGACTCTTCTAAGAGTTTGTGTTTTGAGCAGCTCCTGGGAGACCAGTATTAGATTCCGATGCACCAGTGCTGGTTTACTGTATCCTGTGGACCTTCACATTGACCATGAAACACAGAAATTGCATCGTGATTGAATACAAAAGGTACAACGCCGACTTCAGTACAAGAAGAGTGTATCTTCTAAGAGTTAGTGCTTAGAGCGGCTCCTGGGAGACCAGTATTAGATTCCGATGGACCAGTGCAGGTTAACTGTATCCCCTGGACCTTCACATTGACCATGAAACACAGAAATTGCATCGGGAGTGAGTACAAAAGGGACAATGCCGACTTAAGTACAAGAAAAGTGAATCTTCTAAGAGTTTGTGCTTTGAGCGGCTCCTGAAAGTGCAGTATTAGATTCCGATGCACCAGTGAACGTTTACTGTATCCCCTGGTTCTTCACATTGACCATGAAACACAGAAATTACACCGGGATTGAATACAAAACGGACAGTGACGACTTAAGTACAAAAAGAGTGAATCTTCTAAGAGTTTGTTGTTTGAGCAGCTCCTGGGAGACCAGTATTAGATTACGCTATACCAGTACACGTTGACTGTATCCCTTGGACCTTCACATTGACCATGAGACACAGAAATTGCATTGGGATTGATTACATAAGGTACAACGCCTACTGAAGTACAAGAAGAGTGGATCTTTTAAGAGTTAGTGCTTAGAGCGGCTCCTGGGAGACCAGTAATAGATTCCGCTGCACCAGTGCAGGTTAACTGTATCCCTTGGACCTTCAGATTGACCATGAAAGACAGAATTTGCATCGGGATTGAATACAAAAGGGACAATGCCGACTTAAGTACAAGAAGAGTGAATGATCTAAGAGTTTGTGCTTTGAGCGGCACCTGGGAGACCAGTATTAGATGCCGAAGCACCGGTGCAGGTTTGGATCTTCACATTGACCATGAAACGCACAAATTGCATAGGGATTGAATACGAACGGTCAATGCCAAGTTAAGTACAAGAGGAGTGAATCCTTTAAGACTTTGCGGTTTGAGCGGCTCCTGGGACACCAGTAGTAGACTCCGATGCACCAGTGTAGGTTTTCTGTATCCCTTGGACCTATACATTGACCTTGAAATACAGAAATTTTCATAGGGTTTGAATACAAAAGGGACAATGCCGACTTAAGTACAAGAAGAGTGAATCTTCTGAGAGTTTGTGGTTTGAGCGTCTCATGGGAGTCCAGTATTAGATTCCGATGGACCACTGCAGGTTAACTGTATCCCCTGGACCTTCACATTGACCATGAAACATAGAAATTGCTTCGGGATTGAATACAAAAGGGACAATGCCGACTTAAGTACAAGAAGAGTAAGTCCTCTAAGAGTTTGTGCTTTGAGCGGCTCCTGGGAGACCAGTACTAGATTCCGATGCACCAGTGCAGGTTAACTGTATCCCCTTGACCTTCACATTGACCAAGAAACACAGAAATTGCATCGGGATTGAATACAAATGGGACAATGCCAACTTAAGTACAAGAAGAGTGTATATTCTAAGAGTTTGAAGTTTGAACGGCGCCTGGGAGACCAGTATTAAATTCCGCTACACCAGTACAGGTTTACTGTATCCCTTGGACCTTCACATTGATCATGAAACACAGAAAGTGCATCGGGATTGAACACAAAAGCGAAAATTCCGGCATAAGTACAAGAAGAGTGACTCTTCTAATAGTTTGTGCTTTGAGCAGCTCCTGGGAGACCAGTATTAGATTCCGATGCACGAGTGCTGGTTTACTGTATCCCGTGGACCTTCACATTGACCACGAAACACAGAAATCGCATCGGGATAGAATACAAGAAGCACAATAGCGACTTAAGTACAAAAAGAGTGAATCTTCTAAGAGTTTGTGGTTTGAGCGTCTCCTGGGAGACCAGTATTAGATTCCGATACACCAGTGCAGGTTTTCTGTATCCCTTGGACCTTCACATTACCCATGATACACAGAAATTGCATCGGCGTGGAATACAAAAGGGACAAAGCCCACCTAAGTACAAGGAGATTGATTCTCCTAAGGGTTTGTGGTTTGGGCGGCTCCTCGGAGACCAGTATTAGATTCCGATGCACCAGAGCAGGTTCACTGTATGCGTTGGACCTTCACATTGACCAAGAAACACAGAAATTGCATCGAGATTGAATACAAAAGGGACAATGCCGACTTATGTACAAAAAGAGTGAATGATCTAAGAGTTCGTGGATTGAGCGGCTCCTGGGAGACTTGTATTAGATTCCGATGCACCAGTGCAGCTTTACTGTATCCCTTGGATCTTCACACTGACCATGAAACACAGAAATTGCATCGGGATTGAGTACAAAGGGGACAATGCCGACTTAATTACAAGAAGAGTGAATCTCTTAAGAGTTTGTGATTAGAGCGGCTCCTGGGAGACCAGTATTAGATTCCGATGCACAAGTGCTGAATTTACTGTATCCCTTGGACCTTCACATTGACCATGAAACACAGAAATTGCATCGGCACTGAATGCAAAACTGACAATGCCAACATAACTACAAGAAGAGTGAATCTTCTAAGAGTTTGTGATTTGGGAGGCTCCTCGGAGACCAGTATTAAATTCCGATGCACCAGTGTATGTTTACTGTATCCCTTGGACTTTCACATTGGCCATGAAACAGTGAAACCGCATTGGGATTGAATACACAAGGGACAATGCCTTCTTCAGTATAAGAAGAGTAAATGTTCTAAGAGTTTGTGGTTTGAGCGGCTCCTGGGAGACCAGTATTAGATTCCGATACACCGGTGCAGCTTTTCTGTATCCCTTGGATCTTCACACTGACCATGAAACACAGAAATTGCATTGGAATTGAATACAAAGGGGACAATGCCGACTTAAGTACAAGAAGAGTGAATCTCTTAAGAGTTTGTGATTAGAGCGGCTCCTGGGAGACCAGTATTAGATTCCGATGCACCAGTGCAGGTTTACTGTATCCCCTGGACCTTCACATTGTCCATGAAATACAGAAATGGCCCCGGCAATGAATACAAAAGGGACATTCCCGACTTAAGTACAAGAGGAGTGAATCTTCTAAGAGTTTGTGCTTAGAGCGGCTCCTGAGAGACCTGAATTAGATTCCGATGCATTAGAGCAGGTTTACTGTATCCCTTGGACATTCACACTGACCATGAAACACAGAAATCGCAACGGGATAGAACACAAAAAGCACATTGCCGACTTAAGCACAAGAAGAGTGAATCTTCTAAGAGTTCGTGCTTAGAGCGGCTCCCGGGAGACCAGTATTAGATTCCGATGCACCAGTGTAGGTTTACTGTATCCCTAGGACCCTCACATTGACCATGAAACACAGAAAATGCATCGGCATTGAATACAAAAGGGACAATGCCCACTTAAGTACAAGAAGACTCAATCTTCTAAGAGTTTGTGCTTTGAGCGGCTCCTGGGAGACCAGTATTAGATTCCGATGCACCAGTGCAGGTGTACTGTATCCCTTGGACCTTCACATTGACCATTAAACACAAAAACTACATCGGGGTTGAATACAAAAGAGACTATGCCGACTTAAGTACAAGAAGAGTGTATCTTCTAAGAGTTAGTGCTTAGAGTGGCTCCTGGGAGACCAGTATTAGATTCCGATGCAGCAGTGCAGGTTTACTGTATGCCTTGGACCTTCACATTGTCCATGAAACACAGAAATTGCATCAGGTTTGAATACAAAAGGAACAATGCCGACTTAAGTACAAGAAGAGGGTATCTTCTAAGAGTTTGTGGTTTGATCGGCTCCTGGGGGACCAGTATTAGATTCCGATGCACCAGTGCAGCTTTACTGTATACCTAGGACCTTCACATTGAGCATGAAACACAGAAATCGCATCGGGATTGAATACAAGAGGTACAATGTCGATTTAAGTGCCAGAAAATAGAATCTTCTAAGATTTTCTGCATTGAGCGGCACCTGCGAGACCAGTATTAAATTCCGATGCACCAGTGCAGGTTTACTGTATCCCTTGGGCCTTCACATTGACCATGAAGAATAGAATATGTATGGGGATTGAATACAAAAGTGACAATGCCGACTTAAGTACAAGAAGAGTGAATCTTCTAAGAGTTGGTGGTTTGAGCGGCTCCTGGGACACCAGTATTAGATTCCGATGCAAAAGTGCAGGTTTACTGTATCCCTTGGACTTTCACATTGACCATGAAACACAGAAATTGCATCGCGATTGAATACAGATGGGACAATGAACGACTTAAGTACAAAAAGAGTGAATCATCTAAGACTTTGTGGTTTGAGCGGCTTCTGGAAGACCAGTATTAGATTCCGATGCGCCAGTGCAGGTTTACTGTATCCCTTGGACCTTCACATTGTCCATGAAACACAGAAATTGCATCGGCACTGAATGCAAAACTGACAATGCCAACATAACTACAAGAAGAGTGAATCTTCTAAGAGTTTGTGATTTTGGAGGCTCCTCGGAGACCAGTATTAAATTCCGATGCACCAGTGTATGTTTACTGTATCCCTTGGACTTTCACATTGGCCATGAAACAGTGAAACCGCATCGGGATTGAATACACAAGGGACAATGCCTTCTTCAGTATAAGAAGAGTAAATGTTCTAAGAGTTTGTGGTTTGAGCGGCTCCTGGGAGACCAGTATTAGATTCCGATACACCGGGGCAGCTTTACTGTATCCCTTGGATCTTCACACTGACCATGAAACACAGAAATTGCATTGGAATTGAATACAAAGGGGACAATGCCGACTTAAGTACAAGAAGAGTGAATCTCTTAAGAGTTTGTGATTAGAGCGGCTCCTGGGAGACCAGTATTAGATTCCGATGCACCAGTGCAGGTTTACTGTATCCCCTGGACCTTCACATTGTCCATGAAATACAGAAATGGCCCCGGCAATGAATACAAAAGGGACATTCCCGACTTAAGTACAAGAGGAGTGAATCTTCTAAGAGTTTGTGCTTAGAGCGGCTCCTGAGAGACCTGAATTAGATTCCGATGCATTAGAGCAGGTTTACTGTATCCCTTGGACATTCACACTGGCCATGAAACACAGAAATCGCAACGGGATAGAACACAAAAAGCACATTGCCGACTTAAGCACAAGAAGAGTGAATCTTCTAAGAGTTCGTGCTTAGAGCGGCTCCCGGGAGACCAGTATTAGATTCCGATGCACCAGTGTAGGTTTACTGTATCCCTAGGACCTTCACATTGACCATGAAACACAGAAATGGCCCCGGCAATGAATACAAAAAGGGACATTCCCGACTTAAGTACAAGAGGAGTGAATCTTCTAAGAGTTTGTGCTTAGAGCGGCTCCTGAGAGACCTGAATTAGATTCCGATGCATTAGAGCAGGTTTACTGTATCCCTTGGACATTCACACTGACCATGAAACACAGAAATCGCAACGGGATAGAACACAAAAAGCACATTGCCGACTTAAGCACCAGAAGAGTGAATCTTCTAAGAGTTCGTGCTTAGAGCGGCTCCCGGGAGACCAGTATTAGATTCCGATGCACCAGTGTAGGTTTACTGTATCCCTAGGACCCTCACATTGACCATGAAACACAGAAAATGCATCGGCATTGAATACAAAAGGGACAATGCCCACTTAAGTACAAGAAGACTCAATCTTCTAAGAGTTTGTGGTTTGAGCGGCTCCTGGGAGACCAGTATTAGATTCCGATGCACCAGTGCAGGTTTACTGTATCCCTTGGACCTTCACATTGACCATGAAACACAGAAATTGCATCGGGCTTGAATATAAAAGGTACAATGCCGACTTACGTACAAGAAACGCGAATCTTCTAAGAGTTTGAGTTTAGAGCCGGTCCTCGGAGATCAGAATTAGATTCCGATACTTCAATGCAGGTTTACTGTATCCCTTGAACCTTCACATTGACTATGAAACATAGAATTTGCATCGGGATTAAATATATAAAAGGGACAATGCCGACATAAGTACAAGAAGAGCGAATCGTCTAATAGCTTGTGCTTTGAGCGGCTCCTGGGAGACCAGTATTAGATTCCGATGCACCAGTGCAGGTGTACTGTATCCCTTGGACCTTCACATTGACCATTAAACACAAAAACTACATCGGGGTTGAATACAAATGAGACTATGCCGACTTAAGTACAAGAAGAGTGTATCTTCTAAGAGTTAGTGCTTAGAGTGGCTCCTGGGAGACCAGTATTAGATTCCGATGCAGCAGTGCAGGTTTACTGTATCCCTTGGACCTTCACATTGACCATGAAACACAGAAATTGCATTGGGATTGATTACATAAGGTACAACGCCTACTGAAGTACAAGAAGAGTGGATCTTTTAAGAGTTAGTGCTTAGAGCGGCTCCTGGGAGACCAGTAATAGATTCCGCTGCACCAGTGCAGGTTAACTGTATCCCTTGGACCTTCAGATTGACCATGAAAGACAGAATTTGCATCGGGATTGAATACAAAAGGGACAATGCCGACTTAAGTACAAGAAGAGTGAATGATCTAAGAGTTTGTGCTTTGAGCGGCACCTGGGAGACCAGTATTAGATGCCGAAGCACCGGTGCAGGTTTGGATCTTCACATTGACCATGAAACGCACAAATTGCATAGGGATTGAATACGAACCGTCAATGCCAAGTTAAGTACAAGAGGAGTGAATCCTTTAAGACTTTGCGGTTTGAGCGGCTCCTGGGACACCAGTAGTAGACTCCGATGCACCAGTGTAGGTTTTCTGTATCCCTTGGACCTATACATTGACCTTGAAATACAGAAATTTTCATAGGGTTTGAATACAAAAGGGACAATGCCGACTTAAGTACAAGAAGAGTGAATCTTCTGAGAGTTTGTGGTTTGAGCGTCTCATGGGAGTCCAGTATTAGATTCCGATGGACCACTGCAGGTTAACTGTATCCCCTGGACCTTCACATTGACCATGAAACATAGAAATTGCTTCGGGATTGAATACAAAAGGGACAATGCCGACTTAAGTACAAGAAGAGTAAGTCCTCTAAGAGTTTGTGCTTTGAGCGGCTCCTGGGAGACCAGTACTAGATTCCGATGCACCAGTGCAGGTTAACTGTATCCCCTTGACCTTCACATTGACCAAGAAACACAGAAATTGCATCGGGATTGAATACAAATGGGACAATGCCAACTTAAGTACAAGAAGAGTGTATATTCTAAGAGTTTGAAGTTTGAACGGCGCCTGGGAGACCAGTATTAAATTCCGCTACACCAGTACAGGTTTACTGTATCCCTTGGACCTTCACATTGATCATGAAACACAGAAAGTGCATCGGGATTGAACACAAAAGCGAAAATTCCGGCATAAGTACAAGAAGAGTGACTCTTCTAATAGTTTGTGCTTTGAGCAGCTCCTGGGAGACCAGTATTAGATTCCGATGCACGAGTGCTGGTTTACTGTATCCCGTGGACCTTCACATTGACCACGAAACACAGAAATCGCATCGGGATTGAATACAAGAAGCACAATAGCGACTTAAGTACAAAAAGAGTGAATCTTCTAAGAGTTTGTGGTTTGAGCGTCTCCTGGGAGACCAGTATTAGATTCCGATACACCAGTGCAGGTTTTCTGTATCCCTTGGAGCTTCACATTACCCATGATACACAGAAATTGCATCGGCGTGGAATACAAAAGGGACAAAGCCCACCTAAGTACAAGGAGATTGATTCTCCTAAGGGTTTGTGGTTTGGGCGGCTCCTCGGAGACCAGTATTAGATTCCGATGCACCAGAGCAGGTTCACTGTATGCGTTGGACCTTCACATTGACCAAGAAACACAGAAATTGCATCGAGATTGAATACAAAAGGGACAATGCCGACTTATGTACAAAAAGAGTGAATGATCTAAGAGTTCGTGGATTGAGCGGCTCCTGGGAGACTTGTATTAGATTCCGATGCACCAGTGCAGTTTTACTGTATCCCTTGGATCTTCACACTGACCATGAAACACAGAAATTGCATCGGGATTGAGTACAAAGGGGACAATGCCGACTTAATTACAAGAAGAGTGAATCTCTTAAGAGTTTGTGATTAGAGCGGCTCCTGGGAGACCAGTATTAGATTCCGATGCACAAGTGCTGAATTTACTGTATCCCTTGGACCTTCACATTGACCATGAAACACAGAAATTGCATCGGCACTGAATGCAAAACTGACAATGCCAACATAACTACAAGAAGAGTGAATCTTCTAAGTGTTTGTGATTTGGGAGGCTCCTCGGAGACCAGTATTAAATTCCGATGCACCAGTGTATGTTTACTGTATCCCTTGGACTTTCACATTGGCCATGAAACAGTGAAACCGCATTGGGATTGAATACACAAGGGACAATGCCTTCTTCAGTATAAGAAGAGTAAATGTTCTAAGAGTTTGTGGTTTGAGCGGCTCCTGGGAGACCAGTATTAGATTCCGATACACCGGTGCAGCTTTACTGTATCCCTTGGATCTTCACACTGACCATGAAACACAGAAATTGCATTGGAATTGAATACAAAGGGGACAATGCCGACTTAAGTACAAGAAGAGTGAATCTCTTAAGAGTTTGTGATTAGAGCGGCTCCTGGGAGACCAGTATTAGATTCCGATGCACCAGTGCAGGTTTACTGTATCCCCTGGACCTTCACATTGTCCATGAAATACAGAAATGGCCCCGGCAATGAATACAAAAGGGACATTCCCGACTTAAGTACAAGAGGAGTGAATCTTCTAAGAGTTTGTGCTTAGAGCGGCTCCTGAGAGACCTGAATTAGATTCCGATGCATTAGAGCAGGTTTACTGTATCCCTTGGACATTCACACTGACCATGAAACACAGAAATCGCAACGGGATAGAACACAAAAAGCACATTGCCGACTTAAGCACAAGAAGAGTGAATCTTCTAAGAGTTCGTGCTTAGAGCGGCTCCCGGGAGACCAGTATTAGATTCCGATGCACCAGTGTAGGTTTACTGTATCCCTAGGACCTTCACATTGACCATGAAACACAGAAATGGCCCCGGCAATGAATACAAAAAGGGACATTCCCGACTTAAGTACAAGAGGAGTGAATCTTCTAAGAGTTTGTGCTTAGAGCGGCTCCTGAGAGACCTGAATTAGATTCCGATGCATTAGAGCAGGTTTACTGTATCCCTTGGACATTCACACTGACCATGAAACACAGAAATTGCATTGGAATTGAATACAAAGGGGACAATGCCGACTTAAGTACAAGAAGAGTGAATCTCTTAAGAGTTTGTGATTAGAGCGGCTCCTGGGAGACCAGTATTAGATTCCGATGCACCAGTGCAGGTTTACTGTATCCGCTGGACCTTCACATTGTCCATGAAATACAGAAATGGCCCCGGCAATGAATACAAAAGGGACATTCCCGACTTAAGTACAAGAGGAGTGAATCTTCTAAGAGTTTGTGCTTAGAGCGGCTCCTGAGAGACCTGAATTAGATTCCGATGCATTAGAGCAGGTTTACTGTATCCCTTGGACATTCACACTGACCATGAAACACAGAAATCGCAACGGGATAGAACACAAAAAGCACATTGCCGACTTAAGCACAAGAAGAGTGAATCTTCTAAGAGTTCGTGCTTAGAGCGGCTCCCGGGAGACCAGTATTAGATTCCGATGCACCAGTGTAGGTTTACTGTATCCCTAGGACCTTCACATTGACCATGAAACACAGAAATGGCCCCGGCAATGAATACAAAAAGGGACATTCCCGACTTAAGTACAAGAGGAGTGAATCTTCTAAGAGTTTGTGCTTAGAGCGGCTCCTGAGAGACCTGAATTAGATTCCGATGCATTAGAGCAGGTTTACTGTATCCCTTGGACATTCACACTGACCATGAAACACAGAAATCGCAACGGGATAGAACACAAAAAGCACATTGCCGACTTAAGCACAAGAAGAGTGAATCTTCTAAGAGTTCGTGCTTAGAGCGGCTCCCGGGAGACCAGTATTAGATTCCGATGCACCAGTGTAGGTTTACTGTATCCCTAGGACCCTCACATTGACCATGAAACACAGAAAATGCATCGGCATTGAATACAAAAGGGACAATGCCCACTTAAGTACAAGAAGACTCAATCTTCTAAGAGTTTGTGGTTTGAGCGGCTCCTGGGAGACCAGTATTAGATTCCGATGCACCAGTGCAGGTTTACTGTATCCCTTGGACCTTCACATTGACCATGAAACACAGAAATTGCATCGGGCTTGAATATAAAAGGTACAATGCCGACTTACGTACAAGAAACGCGAATCTTCTAAGAGTTTGAGTTTAGAGCCGGTCCTCGGAGATCAGAATTAGATTCCGATGCTTGAATGCAGGTTTACTGTATCCCTTGAACCTTCACATTGACTATGAAACATAGAATTTGCATCGGGATTAAATATATAAAAGGGACAATGCCGACATAAGTACAAGAAGAGCGAATCGTCTAATAGCTTGTGCTTTGAGCGGCTCCTGGGAGACCAGTATTAGATTCCGATGCACCAGTGCAGGTGTACTGTATCCCTTGGACCTTCACATTGACCATTAAACACAAAAACTACATCGGGGTTGAATACAAAAGAGACTATGCCGATTTAAGTACAAGAAGAGTGTATCTTCTAAGAGTTAGTGCTTAGAGTGGCTCCTGGGAGACCAGTATTAGATTCCGATGCAGCAGTGCAGGTTTACTGTATGCCTTGGACCTTCACATTGTCCATGAAACACAGAAATTGCATCAGGTTTGAATACAAAAGGAACAATGCCGACTTAAGTACAAGAAGAGGGTATCTTCTAAGAGTTTGTGGTTTGATCGGCTCCTGGGGGACCAGTATTAGATTCCGATGCACCAGTGCAGGTTTACTGTATACCTAGGACCTTCACATTGAGCATGAAACACAGAAATCGCATCGGGATTGAATACAAGAGGTACAATGTCGATTTAAGTGCCAGAAAATAGAATCTTCTAAGATTTTCTGCATTGAGCGGCACCTGCGAGACCAGTATTAAATTCCGATGCACCAGTGCAGGTTTACTGTATCCCTTGGGCCTTCACATTGACCATGAAGAATAGAATATGTATGGGGATTGAATACAAAAGTGACAATGCCGACTTAAGTACAAGAAGAGTGAATCTTCTAAGAGTTGGTGGTTTGAGCGGCTCCTGGGACACCAGTATTAGATTCCGATGCAAAAGTGCAGGTTTACTGTATCCCTTGGACTTTCACATTGACCATGAAACACAGAAATTGCATCGCGATTGAATACAGATGGGACAATGAACGACTTAAGTACAAAAAGAGTGAATCATCTAAGACTTTGTGGTTTGAGCGGCTTCTGGAAGACCAGTATTAGATTCCGATGCGCCAGTGCAGGTTTACTGTATCCCTTGGACCTTCACATTGTCCATGAAACACAGAAATTGCATCGGCACTGAATGCAAAACTGACAATGCCAACATAACTACAAGAAGAGTGAATCTTCTAAGAGTTTGTGATTTGGGAGGCTCCTCGGAGACCAGTATTAAATTCCGATGCACCAGTGTATGTTTACTGTATCCCTTGGACTTTCACATTGGCCATGAAACAGTGAAACCGCATCGGGATTGAATACACAAGGGACAATGCCTTCTTCAGTATAAGAAGAGTAAATATTCTAAGAGTTTGTGGTTTGAGCGGCTCCTGGGAGACCAGTATTAGATTCCGATACACCGGTGCAGCTTTACTGTATCCCTTGGATCTTCACACTGACCATGAAACACAGAAATTGCATTGGAATTGAATACAAAGGGGACAATGCCGACTTAAGTACAAGAAGAGTGAATCTCTTAAGAGTTTGTGATTAGAGCGGCTCCTGGGAGACCAGTATTAGATTCCGATGCACCAGTGCAGGTTTACTGTATCCCCTGGACCTTCACATTGTCCATGAAATACAGAAATGGCCCCGGCAATGAATACAAAAGGGACATTCCCGACTTAAGTACAAGAGGAGTGAATCTTCTAAGAGTTTGTGCTTAGAGCGGCTCCTGAGAGACCTGAATTAGATTCCGATGCATTAGAGCAGGTTTACTGTATCCCTTGGACATTCACACTGGCCATGAAACACAGAAATCGCAACGGGATAGAACACAAAAAGCACATTGCCGACTTAAGCACAAGAAGAGTGAATCTTCTAAGAGTTCGTGCTTAGAGCGGCTCCCGGGAGACCAGTATTAGATTCCGATGCACCAGTGTAGGTTTACTGTATCCCTAGGACCTTCACATTGACCATGAAACACAGAAATGGCCCCGGCAATGAATACAAAAAGGGACATTCCCGACTTAAGTACAAGAGGAGTGAATCTTCTAAGAGTTTGTGCTTAGAGCGGCTCCTGAGAGACCTGAATTAGATTCCGATGCATTAGAGCAGGTTTACTGTATCCCTTGGACATTCACACTGACCATGAAACACAGAAATCGCAACGGGATAGAACACAAAAAGCACATTGCCGACTTAAGCACCAGAAGAGTGAATCTTCTAAGAGTTCGTGCTTAGAGCGGCTCCCGGGAGACCAGTATTAGATTCCGATGCACCAGTGTAGGTTTACTGTATCCCTAGGACCCTCACATTGACCATGAAACACAGAAAATGCATCGGCATTGAATACAAAAGGGACAATGCCCACTTAAGTACAAGAAGACTCAATCTTCTAAGAGTTTGTGGTTTGAGCGGCTCCTGGGAGACCAGTATTAGATTCCGATGCACCAGTGCAGGTTTACTGTATCCCTTGGACCTTCACATTGACCATGAAACACAGAAATTGCATCGGGCTTGAATATAAAAGGTACAATGCCGACTTACGTACAAGAAACGCGAATCTTCTAAGAGTTTGAGTTTAGAGCCGGTCCTCGGAGATCAGAATTAGATTCCGATGCTTCAATGCAGGTTTACTGTATCCCTTGAACCTTCACATTGACTATGAAACATAGAATTTGCATCGGGATTAAATATATAAAAGGGACAATGCCGACATAAGTACAAGAAGAGCGAATCGTCTAATAGCTTGTGCTTTGAGCGGCTCCTGGGAGACCAGTATTAGATTCCGATGCACCAGTGCAGGTGTACTGTATCCCTTGGACCTTCACATTGACCATTAAACACAAAAACTACATCGGGGTTGAATACAAATGAGACTATGCCGACTTAAGTACAAGAAGAGTGTATCTTCTAAGAGTTAGTGCTTAGAGTGGCTCCTGGGAGACCAGTATTAGATTCCGATGCAGCAGTGCAGGTTTACTGTATCCCTTGGACCTTCACATTGACCATGAAACACAGAAATTGCATTGGGATTGAGTACATAAGGTACAACGCCTACTGAAGTACAAGAAGAGTGGATCTTTTAAGAGTTAGTGCTTAGAGCGGCTCCTGGGAGACCAGTAATAGATTCCGCTGCACCAGTGCAGGTTAACTGTATCCCTTGGACCTTCAGATTGACCATGAAAGACAGAATTTGCATCGGGATTGAATACAAAAGGGACAATGCCGACTTAAGTACAAGAAGAGTGAATGATCTAAGAGTTTGTGCTTTGAGCGGCACCTGGGAGACCAGTATTAGATGCCGAAGCACCGGTGCAGGTTTGGATCTTCACATTGACCATGAAACGCACAAATTGCATAGGGATTGAATACGAACGGTCAATGCCAAGTTAAGTACAAGAGGAGTGAATCCTTTAAGACTTTGCGGTTTGAGCGGCTCCTGGGACACCAGTAGTAGACTCCGATGCACCTGTGTAGGTTTTCTGTATCCCTTGGACCTATACATTGACCTTGAAATACAGAAATTTTCATAGGGTTTGAATACAAAAGGGACAATGCCGACTTAAGTACAAGAAGAGTGAATCTTCTGAGAGTTTGTGGTTTGAGCGTCTCATGGGAGTCCAGTATTAGATTCCGATGGACCACTGCAGGTTAACTGTATCCCCTGGACCTTCACATTGACCATGAAACATAGAAATTGCTTCGGGATTGAATACAAAAGGGACAATGCCGACTTAAGTACAAGAAGAGTAAGTCCTCTAAGAGTTTGTGCTTTGAGCGGCTCCTGGGAGACCAGTACTAGATTCCGATGCACCAGTGCAGGTTAACTGTATCCCCTTGACCTTCACATTGACCAAGAAACACAGAAATTGCATCGGGATTGAATACAAATGGGACAATGCCAACTTAAGTACAAGAAGAGTGTATATTCTAAGAGTTTGAAGTTTGAACGGCGCCTGGGAGACCAGTATTAAATTCCGCTACACCAGTACAGGTTTACTGTATCCCTTGGACCTTCACATTGATCATGAAACACAGAAAGTGCATCGGGATTGAACACAAAAGCGAAAATTCCGGCATAAGTACAAGAAGAGTGACTCTTCTAATAGTTTGTGCTTTGAGCAGCTCCTGGGAGACCAGTATTAGATTCCGATGCACGAGTGCTGGTTTACTGTATCCCGTGGACCTTCACATTGACCACGAAACACAGAAATCGCATCGGGATTGAATACAAGAAGCACAATAGCGACTTAAGTACAAAAAGAGTGAATCTTCTAAGAGTTTGTGGTTTGAGCGTCTCCTGGGAGACCAGTATTAGATTCCGATACACCAGTGCAGGTTTTCTGTATCCCTTGGACCTTCACATTACCCATGATACACAGAAATTGCATCGGCGTGGAATACAAAAGGGACAAAGCCCACCTAAGTACAAGGAGATTGATTCTCCTAAGGGTTTGTGGTTTGGGCGGCTCCTCGGAGACCAGTATTAGATTCCGATGCACCAGAGCAGGTTCACTGTATGCGTTGGACCTACACATTGACCAAGAAACACAGAAATTGCATCGAGATTGAATACAAAAGGGACAATGCCGACTTATGTACAAAAAGAGTGAATGATCTAAGAGTTCGTGGATTGAGCGGCTCCTGGGAGACTTGTATTAGATTCCGATGCACCAGTGCAGCTTTACTGTATCCCTTGGATCTTCACACTGACCATGAAACACAGAAATTGCATCGGGATTGAGTACAAAGGGGACAATGCCGACTTAATTACAAGAAGAGTGAATCTCTTAAGAGTTTGTGATTAGAGCGGCTCCTGGGAGACCAGTATTAGATTCCGATGCACAAGTGCTGAATTTACTGTATCCCTTGGACCTTCACATTGACCATGAAACACAGAAATTGCATCGGCACTGAATGCAAAACTGACAATGCCAACATAACTACAAGAAGAGTGAATCTTCTAAGAGTTTGTGATTTGGGAGGCTCCTCGGAGACCAGTATTAAATTCCGATGCACCAGTGTATGTTTACTGTATCCCTTGGACTTTCACATTGGCCATGAAACAGTGAAACCGCATTGGGATTGAATACACAAGGGACAATGCCTTCTTCAGTATAAGAAGAGTAAATGTTCTAAGAGTTTGTGGTTTGAGCGGCTCCTGGGAGACCAGTATTAGATTCCGATACACCGGTGCAGCTTTACTGTATCCCTTGGATCTTCACACTGACCATGAAACACAGAAATTGCATTGGAATTGAATACAAAGGGGACAATGCCGACTTAAGTACAAGAAGAGTGAATCTCTTAAGAGTTTGTGATTAGAGCGGCTCCTGGGAGACCAGTATTAGATTCCGATGCACCAGTGCAGGTTTACTGTATCCCCTGGACCTTCACATTGTCCATGAAATACAGAAATGGCCCCGGCAATGAATACAAAAGGGACATTCCCGACTTAAGTACAAGAGGAGTGAATCTTCTAAGAGTTTGTGCTTAGAGCGGCTCCTGAGAGACCTGAATTAGATTCCGATGCATTAGAGCAGGTTTACTGTATCCCTTGGACATTCACACTGACCATGAAACACAGAAATCGCAACGGGATAGAACACAAAAAGCACATTGCCGACTTAAGCACAAGAAGAGTGAATCTTCTAAGAGTTCGTGCTTAGAGCGGCTCCCGGGAGACCAGTATTAGATTCCGATGCACCAGTGTAGGTTTACTGTATCCCTAGGACCTTCACATTGACCATGAAACACAGAAATGGCCCCGGCAATGAATACAAAAAGGGACATTCCCGACTTAAGTACAAGAGGAGTGAATCTTCTAAGAGTTTGTGCTTAGAGCGGCTCCTGAGAGACCTGAATTAGATTCCGATGCATTAGAGCAGGTTTACTGTATCCCTTGGACATTCACACTGACCATGAAACACAGAAATTGCATTGGAATTGAATACAAAGGGGACAATGCCGACTTAAGTACAAGAAGAGTGAATCTCTTAAGAGTTTGTGATTAGAGCGGCTCCTGGGAGACCAGTATTAGATTCCGATGCACCAGTGCAGGTTTACTGTATCCCCTGGACCTTCACATTGTCCATGAAATACAGAAATGGCCCCGGCAATGAATACAAAAGGGACATTCCGGACTTAAGTACAAGAGGAGTGAATCTTCTAAGAGTTTGTGCTTAGAGCGGCTCCTGAGAGACCTGAATTAGATTCCGATGCATTAGAGCAGGTTTACTGTATCCCTTGGACATTCACACTGACCATGAAACACAGAAATCGCAACGGGATAGAACACAAAAAGCACATTGCCGACTTAAGCACAAGAAGAGTGAATCTTCTAAGAGTTCGTGCTTAGAGCGGCTCCCGGGAGACCAGTATTAGATTCCGATGCACCAGTGTAGGTTTACTGTATCCCTAGGACCTTCACATTGACCATGAAACACAGAAATGGCCCCGGCAATGAATACAAAAAGGGACATTCCCGACTTAAGTACAAGAGGAGTGAATCTTCTAAGAGTTTGTGCTTAGAGCGGCTCCTGAGAGACCTGAATTAGATTCCGATGCATTAGAGCAGGTTTACTGTATCCCTTGGACATTCACACTGACCATGAAACACAGAAATTGCATTGGAATTGAATACAAAGGGGACAATGCCGACTTAAGTACAAGAAGAGTGAATCTCTTAAGAGTTTGTGATTAGAGCGGCTCCTGGGAGACCAGTATTAGATTCCGATGCACCAGTGCAGGTTTGCTGTATCCCCTGGACCTTCACATTGTCCATGAAATACAGAAATGGCCCCGGCAATGAATACAAAAGGGACATTCCCGACTTAAGTACAAGAGGAGTGAATCTTCTAAGAGTTTGTGCTTAGAGCGGCTCCTGAGAGACCTGAATTAGATTCCGATGCATTAGAGCAGGTTTACTGTATCCCTTGGACATTCACACTGACCATGAAACACAGAAATCGCAACGGGATAGAACACAAAAAGCACATTGCCGACTTAAGCACAAGAAGAGTGAATCTTCTAAGAGTTCGTGCTTAGAGCGGCTCCCGGGAGACCAGTATTAGATTCCGATGCACCAGTGTAGGTTTACTGTATCCCTAGGACCTTCACATTGACCATGAAACACAGAAATGGCCCCGGCAATGAATACAAAAAGGGACATTCCCGACTTAAGTACAAGAGGAGTGAATCTTCTAAGAGTTTGTGCTTTGAGCGGCTCCTGAGAGACCTGAATTAGATTCCGATGCATTAGAGCAGGTTTACTGTATCCCTTGGACATTCACACTGACCATGAAACACAGAAATCGCAACGGGATAGAACACAAAAAGCACATTGCCGACTTAAGCACAAGAAGAGTGAATCTTCTAAGAGTTCGTGCTTAGAGCGGCTCCCGGGAGACCAGTATTAGATTCCGATGCACCAGTGTAGGTTTACTGTATCCCTAGGACCCTCACATTGACCATGAAACACAGAAAATGCATCGGCATTGAATACAAAAGGGACAATGCCCACTTAAGTACAAGAAGACTCAATCTTCTAAGAGTTTGTGGTTTGAGCGGCTCCTGGGAGACCAGTATTAGATTCCGATGCACCAGTGCAGGTTTACTGTATCCCTTGGACCTTCACATTGACCATGAAACACAGAAATTGCATCGGGCTTGAATATAAAAGGTACAATGCCGACTTACGTACAAGAAACGCGAATCTTCTAAGAGTTTGAGTTTAGAGCCGGTCCTCGGAGATCAGAATTAGATTCCGATGCTTCAATGCAGGTTTACTGTATCCCTTGAACCTTCACATTGACTATGAAACATAGAATTTGCATCGGGATTAAATATATAAAAGGGACAATGCCGACATAAGTACAAGAAGAGCGAATCGTCTAATAGCTTGTGCTTTGAGCGGCTCCTGGGAGACCAGTATTAGATTCCGATGCACCAGTGCAGGTGTACTGTATCCCTTGGACCTTCACATTGACCATTAAACACAAAAACTACATCGGGGTTGAATACAAAAGAGACTATGCCGACTTAAGTACAAGAAGAGTGTATCTTCTAAGAGTTAGTGCTTAGAGTGGCTCCTGGGAGACCAGTATTAGATTCCGATGCAGCAGTGCAGGTTTACTGTATGCCTTGGACCTTCACATTGTCCATGAAACACAGAAATTGCATCAGGTTTGAATACAAAAGGAACAATGCCGACTTAAGTACAAGAAGAGGGTATCTTCTAAGAGTTTGTGGTTTGATCGGCTCCTGGGGGACCAGTATTAGATTCCGATGCACCAGAGCAGGTTTACTGTATACCTAGGACCTTCACATTGAGCATGAAACACAGAAATCGCATCGGGATTGAATACAAGAGGTACAATGTCGATTTAAGTGCCAGAAAATAGAATCTTCTAAGATTTTCTGCATTGAGCGGCACCTGCGAGACCAGTATTAAATTCCGATGCACCAGTGCAGGTTTACTGTATCCCTTGGGCCTTCACATTGACCATGAAGAATAGAATATGTATGGGGATTGAATACAAAAGTGACAATGCCGACTTAAGTACAAGAAGAGTGAATCTTCTAAGAGTTGGTGGTTTGAGCGGCTCCTGGGACACCAGTATTAGATTCCGATGCAAAAGTGCAGGTTTACTGTATCCCTTGGACTTTCACATTGACCATGAAACACAGAAATTGCATCGCGATTGAATACAGATGGGACAATGAACGACTTAAGTACAAAAAGAGTGAATCATCTAAGACTTTGTGGTTTGAGCGGCTCCTGGAAGACCAGTATTAGATTCCGATGCGCCAGTGCAGGTTTACTGTATCCCTTGGACCTTCACATTGTCCATGAAACACAGAAATTGCATCGGCACTGAATGCAAAACTGACAATGCCAACATAACTACAAGAAGAGTGAATCTTCTAAGAGTTTGTGATTTGGGAGGCTCCTCGGAGACCAGTATTAAATTCCGATGCACCAGTGTATGTTTACTGTATCCCTTGGACTTTCACATTGGCCATGAAACAGTGAAACCGCATCGGGATTGAATACACAAGGGACAATACCTTCTTCAGTATAAGAAGAGTAAATGTTCTAAGAGTTTGTGGTTTGAGCGGCTCCTGGGAGACCAGTATTAGATTCCGATACACCGGTGCAGCTTTACTGTATCCCTTGGATCTTCACACTGACCATGAAACACAGAAATTGCATTGGAATTGAATACAAAGGGGACAATGCCGACTTAAGTACAAGAAGAGTGAATCTCTTAAGAGTTTGTGATTAGAGCGGCTCCTGGGAGACCAGTATTAGATTCCGATGCACCAGTGCAGGTTTACTGTATCCCCTGGACCTTCACATTGTCCATGAAATACAGAAATGGCCCCGGCAATGAATACAAAAGGGACATTCCCGACTTAAGTACAAGAGGAGTGAATCTTCTAAGAGTTTGTGCTTAGAGCGGCTCCTGAGAGACCTGAATTAGATTCCGATGCATTAGAGCAGGTTTACTGTATCCCTTGGACATTCACACTGGCCATGAAACACAGAAATCGCAACGGGATAGAACACAAAAAGCACATTGCCGACTTAAGCACAAGAAGAGTGAATCTTCTAAGAGTTCGTGCTTAGAGCGGCTCCCGGGAGACCAGTATTAGATTCCGATGCACCAGTGTAGGTTTACTGTATCCCTAGGACCTTCACATTGACCATGAAACACAGAAATGGCCCCGGCAATGAATACAAAAAGGGACATTCCCGACTTAAGTACAAGAGGAGTGAATCTTCTAAGAGTTTGTGCTTAGAGCGGCTCCTGAGAGACCTGAATTAGATTCCGATGCATTAGAGCAGGTTTACTGTATCCCTTGGACATTCACACTGACCATGAAACACAGAAATCGCAACGGGATAGAACACAAAAAGCACATTGCCGACTTAAGCACAAGAAGAGTGAATCTTCTAAGAGTTCGTGCTTAGAGCGGCTCCCGGGAGACCAGTATTAGATTCCGATGCACCAGTGTAGGTTTACTGTATCCCTGGGACCCTCACATTGACCATGAAACACAGAAAATGCATCGGCATTGAATACAAAAGGGACAATGCCCACTTAAGTACAAGAAGACTCAATCTTCTAAGAGTTTGTGGTTTGAGCGGCTCCTGGGAGACCAGTATTAGATTCCGATGCACCAGTGCAGGTTTACTGTATCCCTTGGACCTTCACATTGACCATGAAACACAGAAATTGCATCGGGCTTGAATATAAAAGGTTCAATGCCGACTTACGTACAAGAAACGCGAATCTTCTAAGAGTTTGAGTTTAGAGCCGGTCCTCGGAGATCAGAATTAGATTCCGATGCTTGAATGCAGGTTTACTGTATCCCTTGAACCTTCACATTGACTATGAAACATAGAATTTGCATCGGGATTAAATATATAAAAGGGACAATGCCGACATAAGTACAAGAAGAGCGAATCGTCTAATAGCTTGTGCTTTGAGCGGCTCCTGGGAGACCAGTATTAGATTCCGATGCACCAGTGCAGGTGTACTGTATCCCTTGGACCTTCACATTGACCATTAAACACAAAAACTACATCGGGGTTGAATACAAAAGAGACTATGCCGATTTAAGTACAAGAAGAGTGTATCTTCTAAGAGTTAGTGCTTAGAGTGGCTCCTGGGAGACCAGTATTAGATTCCGATGCAGCAGTGCAGGTTTACTGTATGCCTTGGACCTTCACATTGTCCATGAAACACAGAAATTGCATCAGGTTTGAATACAAAAGGAACAATGCCGACTTAAGTACAAGAAGAGGGTATCTTCTAAGAGTTTGTGGTTTGATCGGCTCCTGGGGGACCAGTATTAGATTCCGATGCACCAGTGCAGGTTTACTGTATACCTAGGACCTTCACATTGAGCATGAAACACAGAAATCGCATCGGGATTGAATACAAGAGGTACAATGTCGATTTAAGTGCCAGAAAATAGAATCTTCTAAGATTTTCTGCATTGAGCGGCACCTGCGAGACCAGTATTAAATTCCGATGCACCAGTGCAGGTTTACTGTATCCCTTGGGCCTTCACATTGACCATGAAGAATAGAATATGTATGGGGATTGAATACAAAAGTGACAATGCCGACTTAAGTACAAGAAGAGTGAATCTTCTAAGAGTTGGTGGTTTGAGCGGCTCCTGGGACACCAGTATTAGATTCCGATGCAAAAGTGCAGGTTTACTGTATCCCTTGGACTTTCACATTGACCATGAAACACAGAAATTGCATCGCGATTGAATACAGATGGGACAATGAACGACTTAAGTACAAAAAGAGTGAATCATCTAAGACTTTGTGGTTTGAGCGGCTCCTGGAAGACCAGTATTAGATTCCGATGCGCCAGTGCAGGTTTACTGTATCCCTTGGACCTTCACATTGTCCATGAAACACAGAAATTGCATCGGCACTGAATGCAAAACTGACAATGCCAACATAACTACAAGAAGAGTGAATCTTCTAAGAGTTTGTGATTTGGGAGGCTCCTCGGAGACCAGTATTAAATTCCGATGCACCAGTGTATGTTTACTGTATCCCTTGGACTTTCACATTGGCCATGAAACAGTGAAACCGCATCGGGATTGAATACACAAGGGACAATGCCTTCTTCAGTATAAGAAGAGTAAATGTTCTAAGAGTTTGTGGTTTGAGCGGCTCCTGGGAGACCAGTATTAGATTCCGATACACCGGTGCAGCTTTACTGTATCCCTTGGATCTTCACACTGACCATGAAACACAGAAATTGCATTGGAATTGAATACAAAGGGGACAATGCCGACTTAAGTACAAGAAGAGTGAATCTCTTAAGAGTTTGTGATTAGAGCGGCTCCTGGGAGACCAGTATTAGATTCCGATGCACCAGTGCAGGTTTACTGTATCCCCTGGACCTTCACATTGTCCATGAAATACAGAAATGGCCCCGGCAATGAATACAAAAGGGACATTCCCGACTTAAGTACAAGAGGAGTGAATCTTCTAAGAGTTTGTGCTTAGAGCGGCTCCTGAGAGACCTGAATTAGATTCCGATGCATTAGAGCAGGTTTACTGTATCCCTTGGACATTCACACTGGCCATGAAACACAGAAATCGCAACGGGATAGAACACAAAAAGCACATTGCCGACTTAAGCACAAGAAGAGTGAATCTTCTAAGAGTTCGTGCTTAGAGCGGCTCCCGGGAGACCAGTATTAGATTCCGATGCACCAGTGTAGGTTTACTGTATCCCTAGGACCTTCACATTGACCATGAAACACAGAAATGGCCCCGGCAATGAATACAAAAAGGGACATTCCCGACTTAAGTACAAGAGGAGTGAATCTTCTAAGAGTTTGTGCTTAGAGCGGCTCCTGAGAGACCTGAATTAGATTCCGATGCATTAGAGCAGGTTTACTGTATCCCTTGGACATTCACACTGACCATGAAACACAGAAATCGCAACGGGATAGAACACAAAAAGCACATTGCCGACTTAAGCACAAGAAGAGTGAATCTTCTAAGAGTTCGTGCTTAGAGCGGCTCCCGGGAGACCAGTATTAGATTCCGATGCACCAGTGTAGGTTTACTGTATCCCTAGGACCCTCACATTGACCATGAAACACAGAAAATGCATCGGCATTGAATACAAAAGGGACAATGCCCACTTAAGTACAAGAAGACTCAATCTTCTAAGAGTTTGTGGTTTGAGCGGCTCCTGGGAGACCAGTATTAGATTCCGATGCACCAGTGCAGGTTTACTGTATCCCTTGGACCTTCACATTGACCATGAAACACAGAAATTGCATCGGGCTTGAATATAAAAGGTACAATGCCGACTTACGTACAAGAAACGCGAATCTTCTAAGAGTTTGAGTTTAGAGCCGGTCCTCGGAGATCAGAATTAGATTCCGATGCTTGAATGCAGGTTTACTGTATCCCTTGAACCTTCACATTGACTATGAAACATAGAATTTGCATCGGGATTAAATATATAAAAGGGACAATGCCGACATAAGTACAAGAAGAGCGAATCGTCTAATAGCTTGTGCTTTGAGCGGCTCCTGGGAGACCAGTATTAGATTCCGATGCACCAGTGCAGGTGTACTGTATCCCTTGGACCTTCACATTGACCATTAAACACAAAAACTACATCGGGGTTGAATACAAAAGAGACTATGCCGACTTAAGTACAAGAAGAGTGTATCTTCTAAGAGTTAGTGCTTAGAGTGGCTCCTGGGAGACCAGTATTAGATTCCGATGCAGCAGTGCAGGTTTACTGTATGCCTTGGACCTTCACATTGTCCATGAAACACAGAAATTGCATCAGGTTTGAATACAAAAGGACTTAAGTACAAGAAGAGTCAATCTTCTAAGATTTTGAGGTTTGAGCGGTTCCTGGGAGACCAGAATTAGTTACCGATGCACCAGTGCAAGTTTACTGTATCCCTTGGAAATTGACATTGACCATGGAACACAGAAATTGCATCGGGATGAATGCAATAAGGACAATGCCGACTTAAGTACAAGTAGAGTGAATCTTCTAAGAGTTTGCGGTTTGAGCAGCTCCTGGGAGATCAGTATTAGATTCCGATGCACCAGTGCAGCTTTACAGTATCCTTTGGACCTTCACATTGACCATGAAACACCGAAATTGCATCGGGATTGAATACAATAAAAGGGACAATGCCGACTTAAGTACAAGAAGAGTGAATCTATTAAGAGTTTGTGATTGGAGCAGATCCTGGGAGACCAGTATCAGATTCTGATGCACCTGTGCGGGTTTCCTGTATCCCATGCACCTTCCCATTGACCATGAAACAAAGAAATTGCAACGTCATAGAATACAAAAGTTACAATGCCGACTTAAGTACAAGAAGAGTGAATCTTCTAAGAGTTCGAGCTGTGAGCGGCTTCTGGGAGACCAGTATTAGATTCCGATGCAGTAGTGCAGGTATACTGTAACCCTTCGACCTTCACATTGCCCATGAAACACAGAAATTGCATCGGGATTGAATACAAAAGGACAATGCCGACCTAAGTGCAAGAAGAGTGAATCTCTAAGAGTTTGTGGTTTGGGCGGCTCCTGGGAGACCAGTATTAGATTCCGATGCACCAGTGCAGGTTTACCGTATCCCTTGCACCTTCCCAGTTACCATGAAACACGGAAATTGCATCGGGATTGAATACAAAAGATACAATGCCGAATTAAGTAGAAGAGAAATGTATCTTCTAAGATTTTGTGGTTTAAGCGGCTCCTGGGAGACCAGTCTTAGATTCCCATGCACCAGAGCAGCTTTACTGTATTCCTTGGACCTTCACAGTGACCATTAAACACAGAAATTGCATCGAGATCGGTTACAAAGGGGCAATGCCAACTTAAGTACAAAAAAAAAGTGAATCTTTTAAGAGTTTGTGGTTTGAGCGGCTCCTGGGAGTCCAGTATTAGATTCCGATGCACCAGTGCAGGTTGACTGTATCCCTTGGACCTTCACGTTGACCATGAAACACAGAAGTTGCATCGGCACTGATTACAAAACTACAAGAAGATTGAATCTTCTAAGAGTTTGTGATTTGGAAGCTCCTCGGAGACCAGCATTAGATTCCGATGCACCACAGTAGGTTTACTGTATCCATTGGCCCTTCACATTGGCCATGAACAGTGAAATCGCATCGGGGTTGAATACACATGGGACAATGCCGACTTCAGTATAATAAGAGTGAATCTTCTAAGAGGTTGTGGTTTGAGCGGCTCCTGGGAGACCAGTATTAGATTCCGATACACCGGTGCAGCTTTACTATATCCCTTGGATCTTCACATTGACCATGAAACACAGAAATTGCATCGGGATTGAATACAAAGGGGACAATGCCGACTTAAGTACTAGAAGAGTCAAACTTCTAAGAGTTTGTGCTTTGAGCGGCTCCTGGGAGACCTGTATAGGATTCCGATGCACCAGCGCAGGTTTACTGTATCCGTTGGACCTTCACGTTGAGCATGAAACACCGAAATTGCAACGGGATGGAATACAAAAGGCACAATGCCGACTTAAGTACAAGAAGGGTGAATCTTCTAAGAGTTCGTGCTTTGAGCGGCTTCTGGGAGACCTGTATGAGATTCCGATGCACCAGTGCAGGTTTACAGAATACCTTGGACGTTCACATTCACCATGAGATACAGAAATTGCATCGGGATTGAATACAAAAGGGACAATGCCGACTGAAGTACAAGAAGAGTGAATCTTCTAAGAGTTAGTAAACCTGGACTGCTGCATCGGAATCTAATTCAGGTCTCCCAGGAGCCGCTCAAAGCACAAACTCTTAGAAGATCCACTTTTCTTGTACTTAAGTTGTATTGTCTCTTTTGCATTCAATCTTGAAGCAATTTCTGTGCTTCATGGTCAATGTGAAGCTCCAAGGCATACTGTAAACCTGCACTGCTGCATCGGAATCTAATACTGGTCTCCCAGGAGCCGCTCAAAGCACAAACTCATAGAAGATTCACTCTTCTTCTACTTAAGTCGGGGTTGCCCCTTTTGTATTCAATGCCGATGCAATTTCTGTGTTTCATGGTCAATGTGAAAATCCAAGGGATACAGTAAACCCAGACTGGTAAATCGGAATCTAATACTGGTCTCCCATGAGCCGCTCAAATCAAAAACTCTTAGAAGATTCACTCTTCTTGTACTTAAATCGGCAGTGTCCCTTTTGTAGTCAATCCCGAAACAATTTCTTCTAAGAGTTAGTGCTTTGAGTGGCTCCTGAAAGGCGAGTATTTGATTCCGATGCAACAGTGCAGGCTTACTGTATCCCTTGGACCTTCCCATTGACCATGAAACATAGAATTTGCATCCGGAGTGAATACAAATGGGACAATGCCGACTTAAGTACAAGAGGATTGAATCTTCTAAGAGTTTGTGGTTTGAGCGACTCCTTGGAGACCAGCATTAGTTTCAGATGCACCAGTGCAGGTTTACTGTATCCCTTGGACCTTCACATTGACCATGAAACACAGAAATTGCATCGGGATTGAATACAAAAGGGACAATCAAGACTTAAGTAGAAGAAGAGTGAATCTCCTAAGAGTTTGTGCTTTGAGCGGCTCCTGGGAGACCAGTATTAGATTCCGATGCACCAGTGCACGTTTACTGTATCCCTTGGACCTTCAGATTGACCATGAAACACAGAAATTGCATCGGGATTGAATACAAATAGGACAATCCCGAATTAAGTACAAGATGAGTGTAACTTCTAAGACTTTGTGACTTGAGCGGCTCCTGGGAGACCATTATTAGATTCAGATGCACCATTGCAGGTTTATAGTATCCCTTGGACCTTCACATTGACCATTATACACAGAAATTACATCGGGGTTGAATATAAAAGGTAGAATGCCAACTTAAGTACAATAAGAGCGAATCTTCTATGAGTTAATGGTTTGAGCGGCTCGTGGGAGACCTGTATTAGATTCCGTCGCACCAGTGCAGGTATACTGTATCCCTTGGACATTCCCATTGACCATGAAACACAGAAATTGCTTCTGGATTGAATACAAAAGGGACACTTCCGATTTAAATACAAGAAGAGCGAATGTTCTAAGAGTTTGTGGTTTGATCGGCTCCTGGGAGCCCTGTACTAGATTCCGATGCACCAGTGCTGGTTTACTGTATCCCATGGACCTTCACATTGACCATGAAACACAGAAAGTGCATCGGGATTGAATAAAATAGTGACAATGCCGACTTAAGTACAAGAAGAGTGAAAATCTTAAGAGTTTAGGATTAGAGCGGCTCCTGGGAGGCGACTATTAGATTCCGAAGCGCCTGTGCAGGTTTACTGTTTCCCATGGACTTTCGCAATGACCATGAAACAAAGAAATTGCAACGGGATAGAATACACAAGGCACAATGCCAACTTAAGTACACGAAGAGTGAATCTTCTAAGAGTTCGTGCTGTGAGCGGCTTCTGGAGGCCAGTATTAGATTCCGATGCACCAGTGCATTTATACTGTATCCCTTGGACCTTCACATTGGCCATGAAACACAGAAATTGCATCGGGATTGAATACAAAAGCGACAATACCGACTTAAGTACAAGAAGAGTGAATCTTCTAAGATTTTGTGGTTTGAGAAGCTCCTCGGAGACTAGTATTAGATTCCGATGCACCAATGCAGGTTTACTGTATCCCTTGGACGTTCACATTGACCATGAACCACAGAAATTGCATCGGCATGGAATACAAAATGGACAATTCCGACTTAAGTACAAGAAGAGTGAATCTTCCAAGAGATCGTGCTTTGAGCGGCTTCTAGGAGACCAGAATTCGATTCCGATGCACCAGTGCAGGTTTAAGGAATACCTTGGACCTTCACATTGACCATGAGACACAGAAATTGCATCGGGATTGAAAACAAAAGGGACAATGCCGACTTAAGTACAAGAAGAGTGAATCTTCTTAGAGTTTATGCTTCGAGTGGCTCCAGGGAGGCGAGTATTAGATTGCGATGCACCAGTGCAGGTTTACAGTATCCCTTGGACCTTCACATTCACCATGAAACACAGAAATTGCATCGGTATTGAATGCAAAAGCGAAAATGCCGACTTAAGTACAAGAAGAGAGAAGCTTGCAAGAATTTGTGCTTTGAGCGGCTCCTGGGAGACCTGTACTGGATTCCGATGCACTAGTGCAGGTCTACCGTATCCCTTGGACATTCCCATTGACCATGAAACATAGAAATAGCATCGGGATTGAATACAAAAGGGCCAATGTCGACTTTAGTACAAGATGAGTGAATCTCCTATGAGTTTGTGGTTTGAGCGACTCCTGGGAGACCAGTTTTAGATTCTGATGTACCAGTGCAGGTTAACTGTATCCCTTGGACCTTCACATTGACCATGAAACACAGAAAATGCATCGGGATGAATACAGTAGGGTCAATGCAGACTTAAGTACAAGTAGACTGAATCTTCTAAGAGTTGTGGTTTGAGCAGCTCCTGGGAGACCAGTATTAGATTCCGATGCACCAGTGCAGGTTTGCAGAATACCTTGGACCTGCACATTGACCATGAGATACAGAAATTGCATCGGGATTGAATACAAAAGGGACATTGCCGACTTAAGTACAAGAAAAGTGAATCTTCTAAGAGTTTGGGCTATGAGTGGCTCCTGGGAGGCGAGTATTAGATTCCTATGCACCAGTGCATGTTTACTGTATCCCTTGGATCTTCACATTGACCGTGAAACACAGAAATTGCATCGGCATTGAATACAAAAGGGACAATGCCGACTTAAGTACAAGAAGAGTGAATCTTCTAAGAGTTTGTGGTTTGAGCGGCTCCTGGGAGACCAGTATTAGATTCCGATGCACCAGTGCAGTTTTACTGTATCCCTAGGACCTTCACATTGACCATGAAATACAGAAACTGCATCAAGATTGAATACAAAAGGGACAACGCCGACATAAGTACAAGAAGAGTGAATCTTCTAAGAGTTTGTGCTTTGAGTGGCTCCTGGGAAGCGAGTATTAGATTCCGATGCACCATTGCAGGTTCACTGTGGCCCTTGGACCTTCACATTGACCATGAAACACAGAAATTGCATCGGTATTGAATGCAAAATGGACAATGCCGACTGAAGTACAAGATGAGTGAATCTTCTAAGAGTTTGTGGTTTGAGCGGCTCCTAGGAGACCAGTATTAGATTCCGATGCACCGGTGTAGGTTCACTGTATCCCTAGGACCTTCACATTGACCATGAAATACAGAAATTGCATCAAGATTGAATACAAAAGGGACAACGCCGACATAAGTACAAGAAGAGAGAATCTTCTGGGAGTTTGTGAATTGAGCGGCTCCTGGGAGACCAGTATTAGATTCCGATACACCAGTGCAGGTTTACTGTATCCCTTGGACCTTCACATCGAATATGAAACACAGAAATTGCATCGGCATATAATGCAAAATGGACAATGCCGACTTAAGTACAAGAAGAGTGAAACTTCTAAGATTTTGTGGTCAGAGCCGCTCCTGGGAGACCAGTATTAGATTCCGATGCACCAGTCCAGGTGTACTGTATCCCTAGGACCTTCACAATGACCATGAAACACAGAAATTGCTTCGGCATTGAATTCAAAAGGGACAATTCCGACTTAAGTACAAGAAGAGGGAATCTTCTAAGAGATAGTGGTTTGGGCGGCTCCTGGCGGACCAGTATTAGATTCTGATGCACCAGTCAAGGTTTACTGTATGCCTTCGACTTTCCCATTGATCATTAAACACAGATATTGCTTCGGGATTCAATTAAAAGGGGACAATGATGACTTAAGTACAAGAAGAGTGAATCTTCTAAGAGTTTGTGCTTTGAGCGGCTCCTGGGAGACCAGTATTAGATTCCGATGCACCAGTGCAGGTTTACTGTATCAGTAGGACCTTCACATTGACCATGAAACACAGAAATTGCATTGAGATTGAATAAAAAATGATCAATGCCGACTCAAATACAGGAAGAGTGAATCTTCTAAGAATATGAGGTTAGAGCGGCTCCTGGGAGGCCTGTATTAGATTCCGATCCACCAATGCAGGTTCACTATATCCCTTGGACCTTCCCATTGACCATGAAACATAGAAATCACATTGGGATTGAGTACAAAGGTGACAACGCCGACTTAAGTACAAGAAGAGTGTATCTGCTACGAGTTTGTGGATTGAGCGGCTCCTCTTAGACCAGTATTAGCTTCCGATGCACCAGTGCAAGTTTACAATATCCCTTGGAAGTTCACATTGACCATGAAACACAGAAATCGCAACGGGATAGGATACAAAACTCACATTGGCAACTTAAGTACATGAAGAGTGAACCTACTAAGAGTTCGTGCTTTGAGCGGCTCCTGGGAGACCAGTATTAGATTCCGATGCACCAGTACAGGATTACTGTATCCCTTGGACCTTCACAATCACCATCAAACACAGAAATTTCATCGGGACTGAATACAAAAGGGACAATGCCGGTTAAGTACAAGGAGAATGAATCGTCTAGGAGTTTGTGGTTTGAGCTGCTCCTCGGAGACCAGTATTAGATTCCGATGCCCATGTGCAGGTTAACTGTATCGCTTGGACCTTCAGATTGACCATGTTACACAGAAATTGTATCGGGATTGAATGCAAAAGGGACAATGCCGAATTCAGTACGAGGAGAGTGAAGCTTCTAAGAGTTTGTGGCATGAGCGGCTCCTGGGACAGCAGTATTAGATTCCGATGCACCGGTGCAGGTTTATCGTATCCCTTGGACCTTCACATTGACCATGAAACACAGAAAAAGCATCGGGATTGAATTCATAAGGGACAATGCCGATTTAAGTACAAGAAGAGTGAATCTAATAAGAGTATGTGCTTTGAGCGTCTCCTGGGAGACCAGTATTAGATTCCGATGCACCAGTGCAGGTTTACTATATCCCTTGGAACTTCACATTGACCATGAAACACAGAAATCGCAACGGGATAGAATACAAAAATCACATTGCCAACTTAAGTACATGAAGAGTGAATCTTCTAAGAGTTCGTGCTTTGAGCGGCTCCTGGGAGACCAGTATTAGATTCCGATACACCAGTGCAGATTTACTGTATCTCTTGGACCTTCACATTGACCATGAAACACAGAAATTGCATCGGCATTGAATGCAAAACCTACAATGCCGGCTTAAGTACAGGAAGAGTGAAACTTCTAAGAGTTTGTGGTTTGAGCGGCTCCTGGGAGACCAGTATTAGATTCTGATGCACCAGTGCAGGTGTACTGTATCCCTAGGACCTTCACATTGACCATGAAACACAGAAATTGCTTCGGCATTGAATACAAAATGGACAATGCGGATTTAAATACAAGAAGAGCGAATGTTCTAAGAGTTTGTGGTTTGATCGGCTCCTGGGAGCCCTGTACTAGATTCCGATGCACCAGTGCTGGTTTACTGTATCCCATGGACCTTCACATTGACAATGAAAGACAGAAAGTGCATCGGGATTGAATAAAATAGGGACAATGCCGACTTAAGTACAAGAAGAGTGAAAATCTTAAGAGTTTAGGACTAGAGCGGCTCCTGGGAGGCGACTATTAGATTCCGAAGCACCTGTGCAGGTTTACTGTTTCCCATGGACTTTCGCAATGACCATGAAACAAAAAAATTGCAACGGGATAGAATACAAAAGGCACAATGCCAACTTAAGTACAAGAAGAGTGAATCTTCTAAGAGTTCGTGCTGTGAGCGGCTTCTGGAGGCCAGTATTAGATTCAGATGCACCAGTGCATTTATACTGTATACCTTGGACCTTCACATTGGCCATGAAACACAGAAATTGCATCGGGATTGAATACAAAAGCGACAATACCGACTTAAGTACAAGAAGAGTGAATCTTCTAAGATTTTGTGGTTTGAGAAGCTCCTCGGAGACTAGTATTAGATTCCGATGCACCAATGCAGGTTTACTGTATCCCTTGGACGTTCACATTGACCATGAACCACAGAAATTGCATCGGCATGGAATACAAAATGGACAATTCCGACTTAAGTACAAGAAGAGTGAATCTTCCAAGAGATCGTGCTTTGAGCGGCTTCTAGGAGACCAGAATTCGATTCCGATGCACCAGTGCAGGTTTAAGGAATACCTTGGACCTTCACATTGACCATGAGACACAGAAATTGCATCGGGATTGAAAACAAAAGGGACAATGCCGACTTAAGTACAAGAAGAGTGAATCTTCTTAGAGTTTATGCTTCGAGTGGCTCCAGGGAGGCGAGGATTAGATTGCGATGCACCAGTGCAGGTTTACAGTATCCCTTGGACCTTCACATTCACCATGAAACACAGAAATTGCATCGGTATTGAATGCAAAAGCGAAAATGCCGACTTAAGTACAAGAAGAGAGAATCTTGCAAGAATTTGTGCTTTGAGCGGCTCCTGGGAGACCTGTACTGGATTCCGATGTACTAGTGCAGGTCTACCGTATCCCTTGGACATTCCCATTGACCATGAAACATAGAAATTGCATCGGGATTGAATACAAAAGGGCCAATGCCGACTTAAGTACAAGATGAGTGAATCTCCTATGAGTTTGTGGTTTGAGCGACTCCTGGGAGACCAGTTTTAGATTCTGATGCACCAGTGCAGGTTATCTGTATCCCTTGGACCTTCACATTGACTATGAAACACAGAAAATGCATCGGGATGAATACAGTAGGGTCAATGCAGACTTAAGTACAAGTAGACTGAATCTTCTAAGAGTTGTGGTTTGAGCAGCTCCTGGGAGACCAGTATTAGATTCCGATGCACCAGTGCAGGTTTGCAGAATACCTTGGACCTGCACATTGACCATGAGATACAGAAATTGCATCGGGATTGAATACAAAAGGGACATTGCCGACTTAAGTACAAGAAAAGTGAATCTTCTGAGAGTTTGAGCTATGAGTGGCTCCTGGGAGGCGAGTATTAGATTCCTATGCACCAGTGCATGTTTACTGCATCCCTTGGACCTTCACATTGACCGTGAAACACAGAAATTGCATCGGCATTGAATACAAAAGGGACAATGCCGACTTAAGTACAAGAAGAGTGAATCTTCTAAGAGTTTGTGGTTTGAGCGGCTCCTGGGAGACCAGTATTAGATTCCGATGCACCAGTGCAGTTTTACTGTATCCCTAGGACCTTCACATTGACCATGAAATACAGAAACTGCATCAAGATTGAATACAAAAGGGACAACGTCGACATAAGTACAAGAAGAGTGAATCTTCTAAGAGTTTGTGCTTTGAGTGGCTCCTGGGAAGCGAGTATTAGATTCCGATGCACCATTGCAGGTTCACTGTGTCCCTTGGACCTTCACATTGACCATGAAACACAGAAATTGCATCGGTATTGAATGCAAAATGGACAATGCCGACTGAAGTACAAGAAGAGTGAATCTTCTAAGAGTTTGTGGTTTGAGCGGCTCCTGGGAGACCAGTATTAGATTCCGATGCACCAGTGTAGGTTCACTGTATCGCTAGGACCTTCACATTGACCATGAAATACAGAAATTGCATCAAGATTGAATACAAAAGGGACAACGCCGACATAAGTACAAGAAGAGAGAATCTTCTAGGAGTTTGTGAATTGAGCGGCTCCTGGGAGACCAGTATTAGATTCCGATACACCAGTGCAGGTTTACTGTATCCCTTGGACCTTCACATCGACCATGAAACACAGAAATTGCATCGGCATATAATGCAAAATGGACAATGCCGACTTAAGTACAAGAAGAGTGAAACTTCTAAGATTTTGTGGTCAGAGCCGCTCCTGGGAGACCAGTATTAGATTCCGATGCACCAGTCCAGGTGTACTGTATCCCTAGGACCTTCACAATGACCATGAAACACAGAAATTGCTTCGGCATTGAATTCAAAAGGGACAATTCCGACTTAAGTACAAGAAGAGGGAATCTTCTAAGAGATAGTGGTTTGGGCGGCTCCTGGCAGACCAGTATTAGATTCTGATGCACCAGTCAAGGTTTACTGTATGCCTTCGACTTTCCCATTGATCATTAAACACAGATATTGCTTCGGGATTCAATTAAAAGAGGACAATGATGACTTAAGTACAAGAAGAGTGAATCTTCTAAGAGTTTGTGCTTTGGGCGGCTCCTGGGAGACCAGTATTAGATTCCGATGCACCAGTGCACGTTTACTGTATCCCTTGGACCTTCAGATTGACCATGAAACACAGAAATTGCATCGGGATTGAATACAAATAGGACAATCCCGAATTAAGTACAAGATGAGTGTAACTTCTAAGACTTTGTGACTTGAGCGGCTCCTGGGAGACCATTATTAGATTCAGATGCACCATTGCAGGTTTATAGTATCCCTTGGACCTTCACATTGACCATTATACACAGAAATTACATCGGGGTTGAATATAAAAGGTAGAATACCAACTTAAGTACAATAAGAGCGAATCTTCTATGAGTTAATGGTTTGAGCGGCTCGTGGGAGACCTGTATTAGATTCCGTCGCACCAGTGCAGGTATACTGTATCCCTTGGACATTCCCATTGACCATGAAACACAGAAATTGCTTCTGGATTGAATACAAAAGGGACACTTCCGATTTAAATACAAGAAGAGCGAATGTTCTAAGAGTTTGTGGTTTGATCGGCTCCTGGGAGCCCTGTACTAGATTCCGATGCACCAGTGCTGGTTTACTGTATCCCATGGACCTTCACATTGACCATGAAACACAGAAAGTGCATCGGGATTGAATAAAATAGTGACAATGCCGACTTAAGTACAAGAAGAGTGAAAATCTTAAGAGTTTAGGATTAGAGCGGCTCCTGGGAGGCGACTATTAGATTCCGAAGCGCCTGTGCAGGTTTACTGTTTCCCATGGACTTTCGCAATGACCATGAAACAAAGAAATTGCAACGGGATAGAATACACAAGGCACAATGCCAACTTAAGTACACGAAGAGTGAATCTTCTAAGAGTTCGTGCTGTGAGCGGCTTCTGGAGGCCAGTATTAGATTCCGATGCACCAGTGCATTTATACTGTATCCCTTGGACCTTCACATTGGCCATGAAACACAGAAATTGCATCGGGATTGAATACAAAAGCGACAATACCGACTTAAGTACAAGAAGAGTGAATCTTCTAAGATTTTGTGGTTTGAGAAGCTCCTCGGAGACTAGTATTAGATTCCGATGCACCAATGCAGGTTTACTGTATCCCTTGGACGTTCACATTGACCATGAACCACAGAAATTGCTTCGGCATGGAATACAAAATGGACAATTCCGACTTAAGTACAAGAAGAGTGAATCTTCCAAGAGATCGTGCTTTGAGCGGCTTCTAGGAGACCAGAATTCGATTCCGATGCACCAGTGCAGGTTTACTGTATCAGTAGGACCTTCACATTGACCATGAAACACAGAAATTGCATTGAGATTGAATAAAAAATGATCAATGCCGACTCAAATACAGGAAGAGTGAATCTTCTAAGAATATGAGGTTAGAGCGGCTCCTGGGAGGCCTGTATTAGATTCCGATCCACCAATGCAGGTTCACTATATCCCTTGGACCTTCCCATTGACCATGAAACATAGAAATCACATTGGGATTGAGTACAAAGGTGACAACGCCGACTTAAGTACAAGAAGAGTGTATCTGCTACGAGTTTGTGGATTGAGCGGCTCCTCTTAGACCAGTATTAGCTTCCGATGCACCAGTGCAAGTTTACAATATCCCTTGGAAGTTCACATTGACCATGAAACACAGAAATCGCAACGGGGTAGGATACAAAACTCACATTGGCAACTTAAGTACATGAAGAGTGAACCTACTAAGAGTTCGTGCTTTGAGCGGCTCCTGGGAGACCAGTATTAGATTCCGATGCACCAGTACAGGATTACTGTATCCCTTGGACCTTCACAATCACCATCAAACACAGAAATTTCATCGGGACTGAATACAAAAGGGACAATGCCGGTTAAGTACAAGGAGAATGAATCGTCTAGGAGTTTGTGGTTTGAGCTGCTCCTCGGAGACCAGTATTAGATTCCGATGCCCATGTGCAGGTTAACTGTATCGCTTGGACCTTCAGATTGACCATGTTACACAGAAATTGTATCGGGATTGAATGCAAAAGGGACAATGCCGAATTCAGTACGAGGAGAGTGAAGCTTCTAAGAGTTTGTGGCATGAGCGGCTCCTGGGACAGCAGTATTAGATTCCGATGCACCGGTGCAGGTTTATCGTATCCCTTGGACCTTCACATTGACCATGAAACACAGAAAAAGCATCGGGATTGAATTCATAAGGGACAATGCCGATTTAAGTACAAGAAGAGTGAATCTAATAAGAGTATGTGCTTTGAGCATCTCCTGGGAGACCAGTATTAGATTCCGATGCACCAGTGCAGGTTTACTATATCCCTTGGAACTTCACATTGACCATGAAACACAGAAATCGCAACGGGATAGAATACAAAAATCACATTGCCAACTTAAGTACATGAAGAGTGAATCTTCTAAGAGTTCGTGCTTTGAGCGGCTCCTGGGAGACCAGTATTAGATTCCGATACACCAGTGCAGATTTACTGTATCTCTTGGACCTTCACATTGACCATGAAACACAGAAATTGCATCGGCATTGAATGCAAAACCTACAATGCCGGCTTAAGTACAGGAAGAGTGAAACTTCTAAGAGTTTGTGGTTTGAGCGGCTCCTGGGAGACCAGTATTAGATTCTGATGCACCAGTGCAGGTGTACTGTATCCCTAGGACCTTCACATTGACCATGAAACACAGAAATTGCTTCGGCATTGAATACAAAATGGACAATGCCGACTTAAATACAAGAAGAATGAATCTTCTAAGAGTTTGTGATTTGAGCGGCTTCTGGGACACCAGTATTACATTCCGATGCACCAGTGCAGGATTACTGTATCCCTTGGACCTTTACATTCACAATGAAACACAGAAATTGCATCGGCATTGAATGCAAAAGGGACAATGCCGACTTAAGTATAAGAAGAGTGAATCTTCTAAGAGGTTGTGCTTTGAACGGCTCCTAAGTGACCAGTATTAGATTCCGATGCACCAGTACAGCTTTACTGTATCAGTAGGACCTTCACATTGACCATGAAACACAGAAATTAAATCGGGATTGAATGAAAAAGGGGCAATGCTTACTTAAATACAGGAAGAGTGAATCTTCTAAGAATTTGTGGTTAGAGCGGCTCCTAGGAGGCCAGTATTAGATTCCGATGCACCAGTGCAGTTTTACTATGTCCCTTGGACCTCCTCATTAACCATGAAACACAGAAATCGCATTAGGATTGAATACAAAAGTGACAATGCCGACATACATACAAGAAGAGTGTATCTTCTTAGAGTTTGTGGTTTGAACGGCTCCTGGAAGACCAGTATTAGATTTCGATGCACCAGTGCAGGTTTACTGTATCCATTGGACCTTCACATTGACCATGAAACACAGATATTGCAATGGGATAGAATACAAAAGGCACAATGCCGACTTAAGTACAACAAGAGTAAATTCTCTAAGAGATCGTGCTTTGAGTGGCTCCTGTGAGACCAGTATTAGATTCTGATGCACCAGTGAAGGTTTACTGTATGCCTTCGACTTTCCCATTGATCATTAAACACAGATATTGCTTCGGGATTCAATTAAAAGGGGACAATGCCGACTTAAGTACAAGTAGAGTGAATCTTCTAAGAGGTTGTGCTTTGAGCGTCTCCTGGGAGAGCAGTATTAGATTCCGATGCACCAGTGCAGGTTTACTGTATCAGTAGGACCTTCATATTGACCATGAAACACAGAAATTGCATTGGGACTGAATAAAAAAGGGGCAATGCCGACTCAAATACAGGAAGAGTGAATCTTCTAAGAATATGAGGTTAGAGCGGCTCCTGGGAGGCCTGTATTAGATTCCGATCCACCAGTGCAGGTTTACTATATCTTTTGGACCTTCCCATTGACCATGAAACACAGAAATCGCATTGGGATTGAATACAAAGGTGACTACGCCGACTTAAGTACAAGAAGAGTGTATCTTCTGCGAGTTTGTGGATTGAGCGGCTCCTAGGAGACCAGTATTATCTTCCGATGCACCAGTGCAGGTTTACTGTATGCCTTGGACCTTCACATAGACCATGAAACACAGATATCGCAGCGGGATAGAATACAAAAGGCACAATGCCGACTTAAGTACAAGAGAAATGAATCTTCTAAGAGTTCGTGCTTTGAGCGGCTTCTGGGAGACCAGTATTAGATTCCGATGCACCAGTGCAGGTTTACTGTATCCCTTGGCCCTTAACATTGACCATGAAACACAGAAATTGCATCGGGATTGAATACATATGGACAATGCCGACTTAAGTACAAGAAGAGTTAATCTTCTAAGAGTTTGTGCTTTGGGCGGCTCTGGCGAGACCAGTATTAGATGCCGAAGCACCGGTGCAGGTTTACTGGATCCCTAGGACCTTCACATTGACCATGAAACACAGAAAAAGCATCGGGATTGAATTCATAGGGGACAATGCCGACTTAAGTACAAGAAGAGTGAATCTAATAAGAGTATGTGCTTTGAGCGGCTCCTGGGAGACCAGTATTAGATTCCGATGCACCAGTGCAGGTTTACTATATCCCTTGGAACTTCACATTGACCATGAAACACAGAAATCGCAACGGGATAGAATACAAAAATCACATTGCCAACTTAAGTACATGAAGAGTGCATCTTCTAAGGGTTCGTGCTTTGAGCGGCTCCTGGGAGACCAGTATTAGATTCCGATACACCAGTGCAGATTTACTGTATCTCTTGGACCTTCACATTGACCATGAAACACAGAAATTGCATCGGCATTGAATGCAAAAGGGACAATGCCGACTTAAGTACAAGAAGAGGGAAACTTCTAAGAGATAGTGGTTTGAGAGGCTCCTGAGAGACCAATATTAGATTCCGATGCGCCAGTGCAGGTTTACTGTATCCCTTGGACCTTCCCATTGACCAATAAACACAAACATTGCATCGAGATTGAATACAAAAGGGACAATGCCGACTTCAGTACAAGAAGAGTGAATCTTCTAAGAGTTTTTGGTTTGAGCGGCTCCTGAGAGACCGGTATTAGATTCCGATGCACCAGTGCAGGTTTACTGTATCCCTTGGACCTTCAAATTGACCATGAAACACAGAAATTTCATCGGGATTGAATACAATAGGGACAATGCCAACATAAGTACTAGAAGAGTGAATCTCCTAGGAGTTTGTGAATTGAGCGGCTCCTGGGAGACCAGTATTAGATACCGATGCACCAGCGCACCTTTACTGTATCCCTTGGACCTTCACATTGACAATGAAACACAGAATTCGGAACGGGATATAAAACAAAAGGCACAATGCCGTTTTAAGTACAAGAAGTGTTAATCTTCTAAGAGTTCGTGCTTTGAGTGGCTCCTGGTAGACAAGTATTAAATACCGATATACCAGTGCCGGTTCACTGTATCCCTTGGACCTTCAAATTCACCATTAAACATAGAAATTGCATCGGCATTGAATGGAAAAAGGGACAATAACGACTTAAGTACAAGAAGAGTGAATCTTCTAAGAGGTTGTGCTTTGAGCGGCTCCTGGGAGACCAGTATTAGATTCCGATGCACCAGTACAGGTTTACTGTATCAGTAGGACCTTCACATGGACCATAAAACACAGAAATTGCATCGGGATCGAATAAAAAAGTGGCAATGCCGACTTAAATACAGGAAGAGTGAATCTTCTAAGAATTTGTGGTTAGAGCGGCTCCTGGGAAGCCAGTATTAGATTCCGATACACCAGTGCAGGTTTACTATATCACTTGGACCTTCCCATTGACCATGAAACACAGAAATCGCATTGGGATTGAATACAAAAGTGATAATGCCGACTTAAGTAGAAGAAGTGTGAATCTTCTAAGAGTTTGTGGTTTGAGCTGCTCCTGGAAGACCAGTATTAGATTTCGATGCACCAGTGCAGATTTACTGTATCCATTCGACCTTCACATTGACCATGAAACACAGATATCACAAATGGATAGAATACAAAAGGCACAATGCTGATGTAAGTACAACAAGAGTAAATCTTCTAAGAGATCGTGCTTTGTGCGGCTCCTGTGAGACCAGAATTAGATTCCGATGCGCCAGTGCAGGTTTACTGCATCCCTTGGACCTTGCCATTGACGATGAAACACAGATATTGCATCGAGATTGAATACAAAAGGGACTATGCCGACTTCAGTACAAGAAGAGTGAATCTTCTAAGATTTCGTGCCTTAAGCGAATCCAGGGATACCAGTATAAGATTCCGATGCACCAGTGCTGGTTTACTATATCCCTTGGACCTTCACATTGACCATGAAACACAAAAATTGCAACGGGATTGAATACAAAACGGTCAATGCCGACTAAAGTACAAGAAGAGTGAATTTTCTAAGAGTTTGTGGTTTGAGCGGCTCCTGGGAGACCAGTATTAGATTCCGATGCACCAGTGCATGTTTACTGTATCCCTTGGACCTTCACATTGACCATGAAACACAGAAATTGCATCGGGATTGAATACAATAGGGACAATGCCAAAATAAGTACTAGAAGAGTGAATCTTCTAAGAGTTTGTGAATTGAGCGGCTCCTGGGAGACCAGTATTAGATTCCGATACAGCAGTCCAGGTTTACTGTATCCCTTGGACCTTCACATTGACCATGAAACACAGAAATTGCATCGGCATTGAATGCAAAATGGACAATGGCGACTTAAGTACAAGAAGAGTGAAACTTCTAAGAGTTTGTTGTTTGAGCGGCTCCTGGGAGACCAATATTAGATTCCGATGCACCAGTGCATTTGTACTGTATCCCTAGGGCCTTCACATTGACCATGAAACACAGAAATTGCTTCGGCATTGAATACAAAAGGCACATTGCCGACTTAAGGACAAGAAGAGTGAATCTTCTAAGAGTTTGGGATTTGACCGGCTCCTGGGAGACCAGTATTAGATTCCCATGCGCCAGTGCAGGTTTACTGTATCCCTTGGACCTTCACATAGACCATGATACACAGATATTGCATCGGGATTGAATGCAAAAGGGAGAATGCTGACTTAAGTACGAGAAGAGTGAATCTTCTAAGAGTTAGTGCTTTGAGTGGGGCCTGGGAAACCAGTATTAGATTCCGATGCACCGGTCCATGTTTACTGTATCCCTTGGACCTTCACATTGACCATGAAACACAGAAACTTCATCGGGATTTAATACAAAGGGGACAATGCCGACTTAAGTACGAGAAGAGTGAATCTTCTAAGATATTGTGGCATGGGCGGCTCCTGGGAGACCAGTATTAGATTCCGATGCACCATTGCAGGTTTACTTTATCCCTCGGACCTTCACATTGACCATGAAACATAGAAACTGCATCGGCATTGGATACAAAAGGGACAATGCCAACTTAAGTACAAGAAGAGTGAATTTTCTAAGAGCTTGTTTTTTGAGCGGCTCCTCTGAGACCAGTATTAGATTCCGATGCACCAGTGCAGGTTTACTGTATCCCTTGGACCTTCACATTGACCTTGAAACACCGAAATTACATCGGGTTTGAATAAAAAAAGCGCAATACCGACTTAAATACAGGAAGAGTGAATTTCTAGGAATTTGAGGTAAGAGCGGCTCCTGGGAGGCAAGTATTAGATTCCGATGCACCAGTGCAGTTTTACTATATCCCTTGGACCTTCCCATTGACCATGAAACACAGAAATCGCATTGGGATTGAAATCAAATTGACAATGCCTACTTAAGTACAAGTAGAGTGAATCATCTAAGAGTTTGTGGTTTGAGCGGCTCCTGGGAGACCAGTATTAGATTGCGATGCACCAGTGCAGGTTTACTGTATCCCTTGGACCTTCACATTGACCATGAAACACAGAAATTGCATCGGGATTGAAAACAATAGGGACAATGCCAACATAAGTACTAGAAGAGTGAATCTTCTAAGAGTTTGTGAATTGAGCGGCTCCTGGGAGACCAGTATTAGAATCCGATACACCAGTGCAGGTTTACTGTATCCCTTGGACCTTCACTTTGACCATGAAACACAGTAATTGCATTGGCAGTAAATGCAAAATTACAATAACGACTTAAGTACAAGAAGAGTGAATCTTCTAACAGTATGTGATTTGAGCGGCTCCTGGGGGACCAGTATTAGATTCCGATGCACCAGTGCAGGCTTACTGTATCCCTTGGACTTTCACATTGATCGTGAAACACAGAAATTGCATCGGCATTGAATACAAAAGGGACAATGCCGATTTAAGTAGAAGAAGAGTGGATCTTCTAAGATTTTGTGGAATATGCGGCTCCTCGGAGTCCAGTATTAGCTTCCGATGCACCATTGCCGGTTTACTGTATGCCTTGGACCTTCACATTGACCATGAGACACAGATATCGCACTGGGATAGAATACAAAAGGCACAATGCTCACTTAAGGACAATAAGAGTGCATCCTCTAAGAGTTCGTGCTTTGAGCGACTCCTGGAAGACCAGTATTAGATTTCGACGCACCAGTGCAGGTTTACTGTATCCATTGGACCTTCACATTGACCATGAAACACAGATATAGCAATGGGATAGAACACAAAAAGGTTAATTCCGACTCCAGTACAAGAAGGGTGAATCTTCTAAGAGTCCGTCCCTTAAACGAATCCTGGGAGACCAGTATTAGATTCCGATGCACCAGTGCAGGTTTACTGTATCCCTTGGACCTTCACATTGACCATGAAACACAGAAATTGCATCGGGATTGAATACAAAAGGGACAATGCTTACTTAAGTACAAGAAGAGTGAATCTTCCAAGAGTTTGTGGTTTGAGCGGCTCCTGGGAGACCAGTATTAGGTTCCGATGCACCTGTGCTGGCTTACTGTATCCCTTGGAGCTTCACATTGGCCATGAACCACAAAAATTGCATCGGGATGGAATACAAAACGGACAATGTCGACTTAAGTACAAGAAGAGTGAATCTTCGAAGAGTTTGTGGTTTGAGCGGCTCCTGGGAGAACAGTATTAGATTCCGATTTTTCAGTGCAGGTTCACTGTATCCATTGGACGTTCACATTGACCATGAAACAGAAATTGCATCGGGTTTGAATACAAAAGAGACAATGCCAGATTAGGTACAAGAAGAGTGAATCTTCTAGGAGTTTGTGGTTTGAGCGGCTCCTAAGAGACCAGGACTAGATTCCGATGCACCAGTGCAGGTTTACTGTATTCCTTGGACCTTCACAATCACCATGAAACACAGAATTTGCATCGTGATTGAATACAAAAGGGACAATGTCAACTTAAGTACAATAAGATTGAATCTTCTGAGAGTATGTGGTTTGAGTGGCCCCTAGAAGACCAGTATTACATTACGATGCACCAGTGCAGGTATACTGTATCCCTTGGACCTTCACATTGTCCATGAAACACAGATATCGCATTGGGATTGAATACAAAAGGCACAATGCGACCTTAAGTACAAGAAGAGTGATTCTTCTAAGTGTTTCTGGTTTGAGCGGGTCTTGGGAGACCAGTAATACATTCCGATGTACTAGAGCAGGTTCACTGTATCCCTTGGACCTACACATTGACCATAAATCACAGAAATTTCATCGGGTTTCAATACAAAAGGGACAATGTCGACTTCAGTACAAGAAGAGTGAATCATCTAAGAAATTGTGGTTTGAGCGGCTCCTGGGAGACCAGTATTAGATTCCGATGCACCAGTGCACGTTTACTGTATCCCTTGGACATTCACATTGACCATGAAACACAGAAATTGCGTGGGGATTGAATACAATAGGGACAATGCCGACTTCAGGACAACAAGAGTGAATCTTATAAGAATTTGTGACTTGATTGGCCCCTGGGAGACCAGTATTACATTGCGATGCACCAGTGCAGGTTTACTGTATCCCTTGGACGTTCACATTGACCATTAAACACAGAAATTGGATCGGGATTTAATACAAAAGGCACAATGCCGACTTAAGTACAAGAAGAGGGAATCTTCTAACAGTTTGTAGTTTGAGGGGCTCCTGGTAGACCAGTACCAGATTCCGATGCACCAGTGCAGGTTTACTGTATCTTTTGGACCTTCACATTGAACATTAAACACAGAAATCGTATTGGGATTGAATACTAAAGGGACAATGCCGAGTTCAGGAAAACAAGAGTGTATCTTCTAATAATTTGTGATTTCAGCAGCCCGTGGGAGACCAGTATTACATTCCGATGCACCAGTGCAGGTTTACTGTATCCCTTGGACGTTCGCATTGACAATGAAACACAGAAATTGGAGCGGGATTGAATACTAAAGGGACAATGCCGAGTTCAGGACAACAAGAGTGAATCTTCTATGAATTTGTGATTTGAGTGGCACCTGGGAGACCAGTACTACATTCCGATGCACCAGTGCAGGTTTACTGTATCACTTGGACGATCACATTGACCATGAAACACAGAAATTGGATCGGGATTGAATACAAAAGGCACAATGCCGACTTAAGTACAAGAAGAGGGAATCTTCTAACAGTTTGTAGTTTGAGCGGTTCCTGGTAGACCAGTATTAGATTCCGATGCACCAGTGCAGGTTTACTGTATCCCTTGGACCTTCACATTGATCATGAAACACAGAATTGCATGGCGTTTGAATAAAAAAGGGACAATGCCGAATTAAGTACAAGAACAGTGAATCTTCTAAGAGTTTGTGATTTGAGCGGCTCCTGGGATACCAGTATTAGATTCCGATATTCCAATGCAGGTTTGCTGTATCCCTTGGACCTTCACATTGACTATGAAACACAGAAGTCGCATTGAGATTGAATACAAAAGGGACAACGCCGATTTAATGACAACAAGAGTGAATCTTCTATGAATTTGGGGTTTTAGCGGCTGCTGGTAGACCAGTGATAAATTCCGAAGCACCAGTGCGGGTTTACTGTATCCCGTGGACCTTCACATTTTCCATGAAACACAGAAATTGCATCGGGATTTAATAGAAAATGGACAATGCCGACTTAAGTACAAGAAGAGTGAATCTTCTAAGAGTTTGTGGGTTGAGCGGCTCCTGGGAGACCAGTATAAGATTCCGATGCACCAGTGCAGGTTTACTGTATCCCTTGGACCTTCATATTGTCCATGAAACACAGAAATTGCATCGGGATTGAATGCAAAATGGACAATACCGACTTAAGTACGAGAAGAGTGAATCCTCCAAGGGTTTGTGGTTTGAGCGGCTCCTGGGAAACCTGTATTAGATTCCGATGCACCAGTGCAGGTTTACTGTATCCCTTGGACCTTCACATTGACCATGAAACACAGAAATTGCATCGGGATTGAGTACTAAAGGGAGAATGACGACTTAAGTACAAGAAGAGGGAATCTTCTAAGAGTTTGTAGTTTGAGCGGCTCCTGGGACACCAGTATTAGATTCCGATGCACCAGTGCAGGTTTACGGTATCCCTTGGACCTTCACAATGACCATGAAACACCGAAATTACATCGGGATTGAAAACAATAGCGACAATGCCGACTTAAGGACAAGAAGAGTGAATCTTCAAAGAGATTGTCGTTTGAGCGGCTCCTGGGAGTCTAGTATTAGATTCCGATGGACTAGTGCAGGTTTACTGTATCCCTTGGACCTACACATTGACCATAAATCACAGAAATTGCATCGGGTTTGAATACAAAAGGGACAATGCCGACTTAAGTACAAGAAGAGTGAATCTTCTAAGAGTTTATGGTTTGAGCGGCTCCTGGTAGACCAGTATCAGATTCCGGCGCACCAGTGCAGGTTCACTGTATTCCTTGGACCTACACATTGACCAAGAAGCACAGAAATTGCATCGGGATTGAATACAAAAAGACAATGCCGACTTAAGTACTAGAAGAATTAATCTTCTTAGAGTTTGAGGTTTTAGCGGCAACTGGGAGGCCAGTATTAGATTCCGATGCACCAGTGCAGGTTTTCTGTATCCCTTGGACCTTCACATTGACCATGAAACACAGAAATCACAATGGGATAGAATCCAAAATTCGCAATGCCGACTTAAGTACAAGAAGAGTGAATCTAATAAGAAATTGTGATATGAGCGGGTCCTGGGAGATCAGTATTGGATTCCGAAGCACCAGTGCAGGTTTACTGTATCAATTGGTCCATCACATTGATCATGAAACGGAGAAATCGCATCGGGATTGAATACAAAAAGCACAAGGACGACGGAAGTACAAGAAGAGTGAATCTTCTAAGAGTTTGTGTTTTTAGCGGCTCCTGCGAGACCAGCATTAGATTCCGATGCACCAGTGTGGGTTTACAGTATCCCTTGGACCTTTACATTGACCAGTAAACACAGAAATCGCATTGGGATTGAATACTAAAGGGACAATGCCGACTTCAGTACAACAAGACGGAATCTTCTAAGAATTTGTGATTTGAGCAGCCCCTGGGGACCTGTATTACATTCCGATGCACCAGTGTAGGTTTACTGTATCCCTTGGACGTTCACATTGACCATGAAACACAGAAATTCGATCGGGAGTGAATACAAAAGGCACAATGCCGACTTAAGTACAAGAAGAGTGATTCTTCTAAGAGTTTGTGGTTTGGGCGGCTCCTGGTAGACCAGTAGCAGATTACGATGCACTAGTGCAGGTTTACTGTTTCCCTTGAAACTACACATTGACCATGAAACACAGAAATTGCATCGGGATTGAATACAAAAAGGACAATGCCGACTTAAGTACAAGATGAATTACTCTTCTTAGTGTTTGAGGTTTGAGCGGCAACTGGGAGGCCAGTATTAGATTCCGATCACCAGTGCAGGTTTACTGTATCCCTTGGACCTTCACATTGACCATGAAACATAGAAATCACAATGGGATAGAATTCAAAATTCACAATGCCGACTTAAGTACAAGAAGAGTGATTTTAATAAGAAATTGTCATTTGAGCGGCTACTGGGAGACCAGTTTTAAATTCCGATGAACCAGTGCAGGTTTACTGTATCCCTTGGACCATCACATTTACCATGAAACACAAAATTTGCATCAGGATTGAATACAAAAGGTACAATGCCGGCTTAAGAACAAGAAGAGTGAATCTTCTCAGAGATTGTGGTTTGAGCGGCCCCCGGGAGACCAGTACAAGATTCAAAAGCACCAGTGCAGGTTTACTGTATCCCTTGGACCTTCACATTGACCATGAAACACAGAAAATGCATTTTGATTGAATACAAAAGGGACAATGCCGACTTCAAGACAACAAGAGTGAATCTTCTAAGGATTTGTGTTTTGAGCGTCTCCTGGGTTACCAGTATTATATTCCGATGCACCAGTGCAGGTCTACTGTATCCCTTGGACCTTCACATTGACCATGAAACACAGAAATTGGAACGGGATTGAATACAAAAGGAACAATGTCGACTTAAGTACAAGAAGAGTGAATCTTCTAAGAGTTTGTGGTTATAGCGGCTCGTGGTAGACCAGTATCGAATTCCGATGGACCACCAGGTTTACTGTATCCCTTGGACCCACACATTGACCATGAAACACAGAAATTGCATCGGGATTGAATACAAAAAGGACAATAACGACTTACGTACAAGAAGAGTTGATCCTCTTAGAATTTGAGTTTTGAGCGGCAACTGTGAGGCCAGTATTAGATTCCGATGCACCAGTGCAGGTTTACTGTTTCCCTTGGCCCTTCACATTGATCATGGAACACAGAAATTGCATGGGGTTTGAATATAAAAGGGACAATGCCGAATTAAGTACAAGAAGAGTGAATCTTCTAAGAATTTGTAATTTGAGCGGCTCCAGGGAGACCAGTATTAGATACCGATTCACCAGTGCAGGTTTGCTGTATCCCTTGGACCTTCACGTTGACCATGAAACACAGAAATCGCATTGGGATTGAATAGAAAAGGAACAACGCCGAATTAAGGACGACAAGAGTGAATCTTCTAAGAATTTGGGGTTCGAGCGGCTGCTGGGAGACCACTGATAAATTCCGAAGCACCAGTGCAGGTTTACTGTATCCCTTGGACCTTCATATTGTCCATGAAACTCAGAAATTGCATCAACAGTGAATACAAAATGCACAATGCCAACTTCAGTACAAGAAGAGTGAATCATCTAAGAGTTTGTGGTTTGAGCGGCTCCTGGGAGACCAGTATTAGATTCCGATGCACCAGTGCAAGTCTACTGTATCCCTTGGACCTTCTCATTTATCATGAATCACAAAATTTGCATTGGGATTGAATACCAAAGGGACAATGCCGACTTAAGTACAAGAAGAGTGAATGTTCTAAGAGTTTATGGTTTGAGCGGCTCCTGGGAGACCAGTATTTAATTCCGATGCACCAGTTCTGGTTTACTGTATCCCTTGGACCTTCACACTGACCA